>NC_142582.1:80636906-80939936 GCF_965207765.1 Zootoca vivipara | reverse complement strand
CATTCCCTCATTGTTATGCACAGTCTCAATTCAGGCTGGTAGCTTGCCAACAAGTTAAGCAACTGTGACTTCTTCAGAGAGTCTTAACCACTGATCTGGAAAATACAGTGCAGCTAGCATTTAAGTGAGCCAGTGATTTTTTCTTCTTAGAGGGCCAGATCCTGTGCTCTGAATTTAATGGAAGCTTTGCTGTTGACTTCCACCAGATAAGGCACAAGGCCCTAGAGGTTCCTTGATTTTATATGGAGCATGGAAGAACATCCAAAGAATTTATTCAGATCAGGGCTTTTAAAAGCAGGTTTGTTTTTTTCAAACACACACACACACACACACACACACACATAAACACACATTATATAGAGGGAAGTCTAGGAGAGTTGTCCCAACCAGGCTTGCACTTCTGTATGTACCAATGGTAGCTAATAAACTCCTAAATCCTGGGCAGACTATTGGCTCCTCCAGGATGTACAAATGCTATGAAGCTTAGGAGCTCTTCAGGTTTTCTGTTATGGAGCTTAGAAAGTCAAACCAAATAATTTGAAAACAACCCATCTTTCAGTCTATGGCACTTGAACAGCGTATTGTTAAGAGTTTGGGGAGAACTAGGCTGTATGCTGAGACCCTTCTAATCTCTGGATCCAGCAAGTGTTAACAGGGCCGTGTTAAGCATGTCGGGCGCCCGGGCGCCGTGGTGCAGAGATCGCTCCGGTGCCCCCCACCCCACCCCGTTTCTCGTCGTGGCTGGTGGGCGAGCGCAGTGTGCGCCGCCCCCCTGGCGGCCCGGTGCCCTGGTGCCCTGCGCCACCCAGCCTTCCCTCAGAGCCGGCCCTGAGTGTTAACATCTAATCCAGGATTCAAATTCTTGGAATAGCCAGGCTAGTTTTATGATGAGGTAATGGGTCCTTAAGGTAACAAAGGAAGTGAATGAGTGCCAGATGACAAACAGGTGGGTGAGGGACAGCCCTCACTCAATTCACTGGTAGTTAGAAGACAAAAGCCAGAGTGGATAATGGAATTATGCAAGCTAGAAGGTAGAGGCTGAAAAGCTGCAGCCTAGGTAGCCAGAGATGGAGCATTGTTTGATTTCAGTTTGAATCCAAGGCTGTGGATATGAGAGAAGCAAAACCCACTTGGGGTTTTAATGCTGTGAACCCCTCCATTGTAGGTTCGGGTTGTATATATGTGTAAATAAACCATATGTTGTAAATATCTCACAGTCTCAGCTGTACCTCCTTCCAAAGGAAACATGAAGCCTACGTAAGTGCCTGGAATAATTGGAATCTCACACCGCTCAGAGACTGGGGTGCCATGCAACAATGCTTTAGAACTGCATAAAGTACAACACTGATAAATGCAAAATAGATGCCTTGCACCTGTGGTGGGAATCCTCAGTCCTGGGGGACTTTCCTAGGTCACAGTTCTGACTGGCCCTGCCTCAGGGCTGCAAACTTGAATAAAATATTTGGGGCCCCAGGTAAACCCCTTCCCGCATAATTGATCACATGATGTGGTGCACGCACAGCATTTGAATGGCAATGCCCAACAATTTTGGGGGGAGCAGCCCCCTTAAATATTTTATTATGGGGCAAATACCCCTCAGCCCCTGGGAGTTGGCTCCTATGCCCTGCTTCATGTCCTGCTTGAGTGCTTTTGCCTGACTGGAATATGCCCTTGAATTGTGATAATATATCTTGCTTGTCTGAATGGAGATGCGTGCGTCTCTCTGGGAAACATTTGTCTTTTGTGTGCTGGAATTAAACCTACTGTATAAAGGTAAGGGCAACATCTATTGCCCTGTCTACTTTTGCTTTTGACTCTACCCACCACCAGCATTTGGCCCCAGGAGGTTCCTAACCAGGGAAAGCAACCCTCTGGGCTGAAAAAATGATCCGAACCACATCTCTGCATTTTACTGCTATCAAGCTCTTTCAAAAGTGGAATTGGGTTTGGAAACTGGCATCCTTCGAAACCATAATATTCTGCAGCATGGTCATCTGCCTAGGAAGTCCTCAAATGTTTTTCAGTGCAACTGCAGCAAGTATTTTGACAATATATATTTTCTCCTTCTCATTTTAAACCATTCACTCCCAAGAACTCCTGGGTTCCCCCCCAAATCTTACGGTACAATCGCCCCCCCCCCCAATTTTCCTACTAAGAATCTCTTCCAACTTGCAGTGGCATCTTATGGCTGTCTACTCAGAAGCAAGTCCTATGAAAATCAAAGGAACTTACTCTAAGGTAAGCATATATAGGATTGCAGCCTGTAAAACTCAAGCTTTTTATATGGTCTCGAGGGTATAAACTTTAAACACATGCACAATAACTATGAAGCAGACATAAAATAAAACATCCAAAGACTTTCCTTAAAGCTATCAATATATTGTAATGGCAGCGTAAACAGCACCTGCTAGAATTCAGAAGTTGGGGTTTCCACTGCAGTCTGCTAGTGGTAATCCGACCAAATCTGGAAGGCTAGAGATTCCCTATCCCTGCCTTAAAGGATGCTCTAGCACAGGGGTGGCCAACTCCCAAGAGACTGTGATCTACTCACAGAGTTAAAAACTGGCAGTGATCTACCCCCCTTTTGGGGTTCAGGTCAAGGTTGTTGAGCTTTTTATTTTTAGGAAGGAAAGCCCTGTTTTGGGGGGGTTCAGGTCAAAGTTGTTGAGCTTTTTAGGGAGGAGGAAAGCCACATTTTGGAGGGTGCAGAGCCAAAATTGTTGAGCTTCTTTGGGGGGAGCCAGTGATCTACCAGTGATCTACCACAGATGTCCAGTGATCTACCAGTAGATCACGATCTACCTGTTGGACGTGCCTGCTCTAGCATTGTGCCATTAAGACAACACCACCCACATTGGAGGATTCCCCTAGCAAGGTTATGAAGAATTTATCAGTGTTTTGTATGGAAAACAAATCCAGACAGATTTGGGGGAGTTAAGTTATTAGATACTGACCTGGCTAAACAGATGGAAACTTCTTTGAAATAACCTGGGCGTCATCAGACTGTACAATAGGATAAAGACCCTTGGATGGGATAAACTCCCAACCAGCCAGTGCTGTTTTAACTGCTGAAATTCATACATTGTTTTTAGTATTAATTGATCCTTCTGTAACTTCAAGTAACTTGTTCTTTTTATGCCCGTCTTCACTGTCTGAAAGAGTCTTTTAATATTCTCCCTCTGAAGGTACTTCAGACATAATCAAGTCATCACTGATCTAACTTCCTTCCTTCCTCCCCCCCCCCTTGATTCCATTATATCTTTGACTGTACAATGAAGTTCCCAGCCCTCAAAATTATCTTTATAGCACATTTCAGCCCCTTCTCTAATTTTCGACATCATTTTATGCTCTTGGAAGTGAACAATTCTGACTATACTTTAATCATCATTATATATATATAAAAGAACTACTAAGGATTCACCAGAAGGAAGTCCAAATGACAGCAATCAGTGAACAGAACACTTTGATGAAAAATAACAATCACAGAAAGTGTGAAGCCAAGTTAAATGGTGACAATGGAAGTGAAGAGTAGTTATTGCAAGAACAATAATAAAGTTCCTTTGGGACAGGGAGTGCTGCAAATGAAAATACTTCTGGAAAGCAGAGGGAGCAAGGATTTTGCAAGTTTCTAAAAGATGCTTTGCCAAGTAGCCTTTCTACAATTGCAGTGAGCACATGTCCCAAAGTCCCTCTGGTCCAGCATCCCATTTTACATGGTGTCCCATCATTAATTGCTGCTCTACCTCATGGTCAAAGGTACTTCTATGAGAGTACATATTCAGTTCTGGTCAGGTCTTGGTGGTCCCACTTATGAAAACAGATAAATACACATCTTGTCTGTGCCGCTTTCGTTGGTTATCTTTGTTGGTTAATAAGCACAGATCATTATGAAGCTGCAAGTGATTGAACAAAAAGCTGCCAAGTGATGTTTAAATGAGGGTGAAAGATTCCTTATTCAAAGGTGGTGTACTTGAGTGTGACAGGTAAAAAGCAGAAAGGAAGAGACTAAACTTATCTGAACACCAGGGATATAGCACACCATTAGAATAAGGAGTCAGATGCTGACTTAATTAAAGCCTTTTTAGCATTCTTGTTTAGAGTTATGAAGCTTTAATTTCACCTCAGGCTTAAATTACTGGATACATTTTCTTATTGTGACATCTTCAGAACCCATCCATGGCATTATAGCCTTATAATTCACATTTACCTCTCATTTCTTTAATACACTGTCAGCATTTCTCACTGTTCATCCCAACTCTAATATTAACAGCCAGATGTTCCTTTCTCTCTTCCCTCCCCCAAGCAATATATTTGTTATTCACCAGTGAACTGAATTTCACACTACAATGCAGGCGCGTGTTAAAACACCATGAACCAGTGGGGTGGGGATAGCGACGCCCGAGGCAAATTTTGCTTTACTGTGTCATAAAGAAGGAAGAAGCAAGTAGGGCCCGCTGAAGCAGGAAAGGCATCTGATCAAGATTAATGTAAATCATAAATCCAAATCTTCAGTGCTTGCTGTTAAAGAGAGGAAAAGGCTTGGTAATCCAATATTTGATATAGAAGCCCTGCATTATGTGCCGTGTGCCACTGATTTACTCAGAAGATGGTTAGGGGAGAGCAACAGACACAGCTGGAGACCATTCTGTGCATCTGCAGAAGGGAACAGCAGGAGGTGCTCAGTATGCATCCAGTTATGTCACCAAATGGCTTATGGCCACATAGAAAGGACAGTTCAAGGCAGATGTAAAAGAGGGGAGATTTGTTGGTTGAGCATATATTTCCTGGTTGTGGGCCATATTTGAATTCCTAAGCTCAACCAGGGCTTCTCCAAATACAGGTTCCAAACTCTGATAAATATGGCAAGCCTGGTCTAACACTCAGCCACAACTTAGGCTTGTAAGGGAAGGGAGGTGGGGATTTTCAGAGAGGGAATCGGGGAGCTAGGGAATCATACATTTGCAAGTTGATGGGGGATTAAGGGGCTCAGTGCAAGATACGAGAGGGGTGGGGGCCCGTCTCTCAAGCCAGATTTTGGAGTAGAGTTTTTTGCGGTGATGTGACCTGTAAGGAAAGCAGCAAACTGGAGAGAGAGTCAGAGCAAGGTTTGAGAGCAATATTAGATTTCTTTTTGAATCTAAGGCTGTGGCTGTGGGAGAAACAAGACCCTTTTGTGGTGTTAATTCTATGAACTTCTCCATCACAGGCTCAGGTTGTTATTGGCATCTGTCTGCCAACAGCAGAGCAATGCCTTTGGTACCAGCTGGGCTGCTGGATTTGCTGGAAGGAGCCACAAGGCACCATCCAACTGTTTTAGGGAGTCCACTCCAGATTTAGTTACAGGTAGGTAGCTGTGTCGGTCTGCTGTAATCGAAACAAAATAATAATAAAAATTCCTTCCAGTAGCACCTTAAAGGTAAAGGGACCTCTGACCATTAGGTCCAGTCATGACCGACTCTGCGGATGTGGCGCTCATCTCGCGTAATTGGCCGAGGGAGCCGGCATACAGCTTCCAGGTCATGTGGCCAGCATGACAAAGCCTCACCTTAGAGACCAACTAAGTTTGTCATTGGTATGAACTTTCATGTGCATTTTGTCTGTTTCAGTGTATATGAAGAAGTGTGCATGCATACGAAAACTAATACCAATGAGAAACTTAGTTGGTCTCTAAGGTGCTACTGGAAGGATTTTTTTTATTTTGTTTCGACTCCAGATTTGTGCAGGGTTTACTCCTTAGCGTTTTTTTTTTTCTCCTAAATATATCCTGCTAGACAGTGGAGTTTAGGATCTGCATTTCCTTCTTCTTGAAGGAAGTTGATGAGCTCCATCTGCTCCTCACTTCTCTCTACAGCATGTGCAGAAAATGCCTTATTGACCATTGGACTCACTATTGGTCTTGTTTGCTCAATCCACCAGAGCACGTCTTTGCATGCAGGGAAAGTCCCTAACTCATTGAGGGCTTGAGACCCATTGCCTGCCCTCACCTGCTTCAGACAGCCAGTCTCAGGGTGTGGTTGCTGTCACATGCTGACAGCTTTTAGGAGCCACAGGTGAGAGCTGAGTGCAGGGTGGGGACCAAAGGTGGACAAACTACCTCAGAAGGACCACGATGTATCCGCCACCAGAGATACTACCCCATGAAGACTCCACAATCTCATTCCACAATATCTCATTCCAAAAGTAAACACAAACCAGGTGTAAGCATCTGGTAGCCCTGGAATCCCACCCGACTTGGAGATTGGGGTGGTGTGCAATAATATCATTTGTGCCTACTTGGCATAGAAGCCCATGGGAGATTTCCCGTCTAAATTCTTCTACCCTGTAGGAATTCTGAAAAGCATTTTGAAACGCATTCATTTTTGTGGTTGTTTGTTCCTTTCTTTCTTACAGGATATAAAGATTATGTTTGGTGTGTTGATTGGCATTTTATTAAAGCTTGTTAGGGATCTGGGCACCTGGCCAGTTGCAGTGAGTTGTGCCTCAGAGCCATAATTGGGAGTGTGCTGATAAGACTTGACAGAGGTACACTGGGTGGATTCTCTTGGGATGGGGTAGGTTGAGGAAAGGAGGGGCAGTTCAGATAGTGCAAAGTAATGACTGTCCTTATGTCTGGCTACGTAAAAATATAAAATGGCAAGACTAGCAATTCAGATCAGTGATTGTCTGTGGCACCACAAACAGGCTGAGGATTGACTGAACTTTATGTCTCTAATTCAGTGTAAATGAGTCCAATATTGACATTTGGCAGGATCAGTCCACACTAACCTGGCACTCTCTCTCTCTCCTCTTTTTTAGATACTCCAATCCCATTCGTAGCATAAACCAAGCATAGCACACCACAAACCTCAGGCAGACAGTCTGTTATGATTTCTCATTACATTGGTAGGTATACAGAAAGCTGACATTTAAGAAAAAGTACACAGACACAAAGACAAAGATTTGAGCCTGTAAAGTTCCAAAGGGGAAAAAAAACAGCAGCAGCAAAAGTTCAATCAATTCACACACCCTGTTTTTAAAGGACATTTTTCCTTTCCAAGGGAATAGAAGCCCATTCTTATTATCTCGTGCAAGCTGATTGGGACTGTACGTCAGTGAAAAAACACCCATTTCCCATGCATTCAGTCCCATGTTCATTCTGAGCCATCTTGGCTTAAAGAATCTCAAATTGCTGTGGGGTTAAAACAGATATTGAAGAGCTGGTAGAGTCAGGATCTTATGCTTAGGTGGGATTCTCAAAATCACCTTTATTTTGTTAATTGTTTTGTGTGCTGCATTCTCGCCCTGTGGATAGCTCAGTTGAGAGTCTATCGTTGGTTCGATCCCTATGTTGGGCAAAAGATCCCTGCATTGCAGGGGGTTGGACCAAGTAGCCCTTGTGGTCCCTTCCAATTCTACGATTCCATGAAGCTGGAACCATGTTCTTTAGGGAGGTCACTGCTTTGCATGAAGAACATTAATGGCCAGTGATCCCCTTTTAAGCAATGGGGCTGAAAAACAAGACAATTAATAAAGATTATCCTTTGTGAGTCCATAATATTGAGAAATGTAAATGATCACGAGCTGTTTGTAGTGTTGTTTATTTTTATTTATTTTTATTGCACAGTCAAACTTTTAGTGCCCATTCCCCCCCCATGTGGTTTATATTCTTTTTACCCAAGGCCTTCCAAAACTCTCATGAGTGCCCTTATTATTTCCAATTAAAATCCGCTTGCTGCTTTCACAGTTCTGGTTCTATATCTTATTTTGTAGGTTTCCATCACTCATAACATAACAGGTTTTTTTTAAAAAAACAACAACAACAACACGATAACAGATCTCTTTTGATCATAGGCATCTGGTTGACAACTGTCAGAAACAAGATGCTGGACTAGACAGCGATATGGGCTTTTCTTGTGTTTTTGTGACCATATTTATAGGCGGAAGCAGCATTTGGGATGTGGAAGAGCCATGCTCCTAACACTGACATCAGTTCTGCTTACCTGGATCTTTCTTCTTTCTTTTCAATCACTTGTAGCCAAGTAAGATTGCCTTCCATGAACATGGTCTTAACAGTGTGTCCGTAAGTGACTGTAGAGGCCAATTCTGGATACACCTGTCCGTCCACAGTGGAGACATAGGTTTCCAGGTGGGAGTTCATCACGGTGGGGATTTGCTAAACGTGCTGTCCTCTTAGCTCATTTCTCCTGAGTTTGTGCTTCTTCAAAGTCCATATTATAATGGAGGAGCCGAAGGATGCTCATAAATTTTTTCGGGCAGCCAATTTTCAGAAGGACAGTCCGCGAGGCCTACCTGGATGGGGACACATGAGTGTGCCAATGGAGGCACACTATAGGTGGTAGTACACTCACTGATACACCCACATGGCCTTGCTCTTGCTGATGCTCTGTGCCAGCCCTGTCAGCAGTGATGGTGGTGTTGAAAGGGTGCCTCCCTAATTTCACCCCGCCTCATGTGCCGCTGTTACAAATGACTCTAGTTGTTCTGGACAGTTTGCAATCATTTCTCTTGCCAATGCATCCCTCAGAGAAGTACAGCCATTCTACCTGTCACCTGAAAAGCACCTGTTGTTGTCTCATCAGCTGTCTTCCATCTTATACTTTCTTGAAGTAAAAGAGAAACAATACTGAACATTGCCATCTCCCATTTTATCAGGGATACGAAGCCTTTAGCCCTTCACATGTTGACTACAAACTCCCATAACCCCTGTACATTGGCTATGTTGACTGGGGATGATAGGAGTTGGAGTCCAAGAACATATTCCATCTTCCCATGCCTGTGTGTTTTTGTGTGTTTTTGTTTTTTACTGCTTTTAATTTTAAATTGTTGCAAATCACCCTGGGGTCTGCTGGGAAAGAATGGGTGGTGACAACAACAACAACAACAACAACAACAACAACAACAACAACAACAACAACAACATGAATTTTGATTTCTAATGGAGTCAGCAGTGTCCCCTATATGCTGATTTTGCCTAGGCATTCTGTAGAAGGAATGAAATTCAACCCTTGTGAGCCTTATTTCATTTCATTTCATTTCAGTATAGTACAGTCTCCTCAGCTTTTCAGTATTTAAAATAAACCAAATGCACTGACAAAAAAAAATACATGCATTCAGAATCCATATGAAATATAGTATGTCATAATGCCTGTGGATTTGGAAAGAAAGGCCTCAGGAGGCTGGACACCTGTCTGCTCCTGCTCATGGATCATTTGTACATAGATACTTTTCATTTGGACATAATGCATTGCCCACGGCACTGGAACCTTGTCTATGAAAGAAAAATGGTACACTGGAACCAGACCTAAGGATCCAGGCCATGCATTTTATCCAGCCTAATCCTGTATCTGCAGTGCCCTGATTTCTCTGAGCAACTTGACAGTTTTGACAATTTGGTCTCTGCTGTTAATTTCAACAGATGTAACATTTTCATTCTCTACCATTTATTTCCTCCTCCTATGCTGCCTCCTGATAATTCAAAGGTCCTTACATATGCCTGGCAATGGATGTTTTCTTTTTGTGGCCAACTGGAAGCATATTTTATCTGTGCATGTAAAACATTTGGGCTGGAGTTCTTCCATCCTCCTGCTTCGAAAATAAATGGGAATTGGGCCGGGTGGGGGTGGAGAGAGAGAGAGAAGCACTCAGTCAGCCGTTTGAGGGCTATCATGCCCAGCTTTCTTAATGATGAAACAGATGTCCGGGGTGGGATTTATAACAAGAAAGGTGTAAAGTTAACAATGATGCTTTGCATTGCTGGGCTCACATTTAAACTCTGAAGCTTACTCAGCCTTTTCCTTCCATGCAAACAGCCAGATTTTGTTTCAGACTATGATACTGGAAAGGTGCAACAAAGCTCTCTTCTTTCTCCAAGGTATCTCCATTTTTTGTAGTCTTCTTTTGGAAGAATATAGAAGTTAGAGGTGCTTCTGGGGGTGCCCTTACATACAAAATTGCCAACTTAATATTAGGAGAGATATTAAGTGGGAAGAATGCTCAGAGTTTCCTAGAAAGAGGGCTTGCTTGATCAACCACTCTGGAAAGTGTCAGCTCTGGGACTGGAGAAAGGGTTTCTTAGCAACTCTCGGCACCCTTAACATACTACAGTTCTCAGGATTATAGGATTATTTGGGGGAAGTCGTGACTGTTTAAAGTGGTATGACACTGCTTTAAGTGTATAGCCCAAATAGAGCCTTTGTGCAAAAGAAAGGAAGGATCGAGAGATATACTTCCATTCCCACAAGGATGTATGCAGTCCTTGAACACAGTTTGGCACACCATCTACTGATTACTGTTGTGAAATAACAACAACAACAATTTATTATTTATACCCCGCCCATCTGGCTGGGTTTCCCCAGCCACTCTGGGCAGCTCCCAACAGAATATTAAAAACTTCAGATGTCTTTTAAAAGTTTGGTAGTTGTTTTTCTCTTTGACATCTGGTGGGAGGGCGTTCCACAGGACGAGTGCCACTACCGAGAAGACCCTCTGCCTAGTTCCCTGTAACTTGGCTTCTCGCAGCGAGGGAACCACCAGAAGGCCCTCGGTGCTCGACCTCAGTGTCCGGGCAGAATGATGGGGGTGGAGACGCTCCTTCAGGTATACTGGACTGAGGCCGTTTCAAATGGCCTCTCAAAGCTCCCTATTCTATCTGTGGGCTGAGAAACCAGTATAGTAAGATGGCAGCTAGAAGAGGATCACTTAAATCTTCAATGCAGGATTTCAGGTTGTCAGCTGCATGAAAGAAGCAGAAAAGAGTGACCACCACAAAATGGTGGGATAGTCAAGAGAAAATTATGCAGAGCAGTCCTCTTTTTTTAGGGAGGTGAGGAAAAGAAAAGTCTCAGAAATTACTCATCTGAGGCCTGGTAAGTGCCCTTCCATTTTCACCATTCACTTTTCAAATTTAATGAATCCCCTCAGTGTACTGACCAATTTTAGCCATTTTGCAAACTTTGCAGGTGTATCCATTCCCCCCCCCCCAAAAAAAACCAGGCTCACATTTGAATAGGCAGCTGACTTGGTAGTGGCTTCTGGCACACAGAAATTTAATAACCCCCTTTCTTTTCTTTTACAGAGTTGCTACTTATGAGTTGAGTACCAAACCTGATCCTTAAGGTAATAAACTAAAAAGAGATTCAATGCAATATAAAGTTATCTAGACAGGACTCTGGAAACAAGAGGACTTTCATTACACAGTCCAATCAAGAGCACCTGTTTTGGAATTCATTGCCTCAGTTCTGCAAGAGCTCGCGGGGTATGCAACATCCCGATGTAGTCAGCAGGGAAAGAGAAGGACAAATGCAAAAAGAGAACTGGGAATGCAGAAAGATTGTGTGTGTGAGAGAGAGAATGTGTGTAGAAACTAGCCTATGGTACAAAGGAGACCACCCACCTGTCAATTCTCTGATACCATAATGATGTCAGGTAATTGACAGGTGAGTGCTCCAAGTTGGCCCACAGGAGGTGGGAGAGACAATATCCTGCTCATCGGACAATGTGTGGAGGCTTCAGTCCTGTTTTCTGGAGGGTTTGGGTGTACCATCCTTGTGGGGAACTAGCTCACATACCCAAACCAAGCAGGGTTTAACTATCTGTATATCAGCAGATGTGTGGGGAGTTCAATAATACATTGTGAAGGGTTCAGGTACACCAGCAGGATCACCATGTGGTACTAGCTCATGAACCCGAACCAAGTAGGAATGGACACCACTGAGGCATACTGAGTTCAGTCCTACTTTAGCTGGAATATCCAGTTATGTCTCTATATGCCCCACACCTGATGTGGACCTTTTGGGGGGGGAAGTATCTGCACAAACCAAATGGAATGGTCCTGCATGCCAAATTTAGCCCATGGGTCAAAGCTTCCAGGCTCCTGGTTTATAGTATCTCTAAAACAGATGTGGTTCCTCCCCTGCTGACCGAAAAAAAACATATCTATATAGCAAATATTTAGCAAAACAGCATTCATATTTAAGTGAGCCTCATCACCCCACCACTTTGAATTTACTCATCGGTGGTCTATATTCAGAGAAGGTATGCCTCTGTTCACAAGATGCTAGAAGCAAACTAGAGGGACTACTTTTTGCTATCTTTTGATTGCTATGATTCATTGATTGATTGACTGACTGACTGACTGACTGACTGGTAGCGTGCCATTCACTTCATAAAAAAGCTTCTCAAAGTGACTCTCAGTGTGATTCTAAAACTGTTGTAAAATTATTTTAAATCTTAATAGAAGGACGCAGCAGGCATAAGGCCAAATGAATAAAAGATACGGCACATAAAATGTTCAGACCTAACACAGCAATGGAGTCAAATAAGAAGCTTCACTTGGAAGGGAGTTTCATTATGCCCTGGTATTCAGAGTTGATGCCTGCGGCCTGCAGGTTGCTCATTGTTAGACACAGAATGCTGGATGAGATGGATCTCTGGGCTGCACTCAGGAATTGATCCATAAGGTAATTTGATGTCCTTAATTATTCTCTCTGTGTTCCAAGGAGGGCATCCTAGCTACATCCTTCCAGTCAAATGGCATTCAAATGCAAATATTTGCTTCCGTGTTGAGTTTCAATTCCCACCAAGATCAGAGTGTGCTGCCTTAGGAGCATGTTTCTGCTTTGTAGTTCCATTTCTGGTTGGTCTTCTGCAGTTCTGGGAATTTCCCTGTTCTGGAAGTTTGTTTGATTCCATTGGGACATTATTTGGACTGTTCTGAAAATGCAAAAAGAAAGAAAGAAAAGAAAACCGGGACAGTTGTCAGCCACAATGAATTCATAAAAATAAAAAAGGTATTTTAGCCAAAACTTCCTTTTATTAAGAATTACATATTTGCAGTTATCCTTCCTTAAATAGAAAACTAGTGATCATTCTGCTTCACTCGCCTTTCCTCAGTGATTCATAGGCAGCATCATTCTCCCTATTTTCACAGTTTCCTTTGATGGCTAGAATCAGGCCTGCAAAAGAATAATTTACACTTTTTTTTCCAGAGGATGTATAGCTCATCTAAGATTTGAGAGTGAAGAATCACATTAGAATGGCTTTCTCCATCCATTTTTAGGTCAAACCCCTTCACGTCTCTCTCTCTCTCTCTCTCTCTCTCTCTCTCTCTCTCTCTCTCTCTCTCTCTCTGTGTGTGTGTGTGTGTGTTTTAGCTAAAGAAAATATTACAGCATCACTTGCCTTGCCAAATACAAATGATGGGAAATAAATGGTTGCAAGTGATGGCTTGCATATGCAAAACAGAGCTCACTGGGAACAATGGTGTGAAAACTAAGTATATTAGGGGAATAGCTGACATCGTATGCTGGGCCTACATGAGTTTTGCAGGGCCGGATTGGATGTGTTAGAATGAGACATTACATTGCAGGTGATGCTACTGCTTTGGAATTAGGAAATGGTGTTGTAGTGCAGGACACCAGACAGCCCCACAATTGCGCACAGAATGGTAGCAGATGTACTATTCATAAAAAGAGGTGGAATGAAAGTAAGGTGATTGTAGAGGGGGACATCATCTTTATGCAGCTGATAGGTGCTTTTGCTGCATGTCCAGGAAATTGCAATCACTCCCTTGATATGGTATCTCATCCTAGTAGCAAGTGTCCTAGAAGAGCAAGGCTGAAATACTGATAGGAATGAGCCAGGGAAAAGATGATGATACTTAGTAGGTGGGGTTTTGAGGAGGATGGACAAGGATGGGGAAATCAGCCTATTTCTTTCTCATCTATTCACCCATTAATCCATCCTGTCTTCTTTCTGCAATAATCTATTGTTGTTGTTTGAAAAAACCCCTGCAAAACACCATGTGCAACTATGTATTTAAATACATGCTTTAAAAGTACAGTGGTACCTCGGCTTACGAATGCCTCGACTTACGAAGGTTTTGACTTACGAAGTCGGAAAACCCGGAAGTATTTTCACCGCGCGTGTGTTCTGCGCCTGCGCAAAGCGCAAAATCGTGCTTCAAGCATGCGCAAAATGGACGCTTTGACATCTGAAGGTTTTGACTTACGAAGAGCGCCGCAGAACGGATCGCCTTCGTAAGTCGAGGTACCACTGTATTGTGGAATGCTAAAAATTCTGTGGAGATTCATTTGGTGAGTACAGTGGTACCTCGGGTTACAGACGCTTCGGGTTACAGAATCCACTAACTCAGAAATAGTACCTTGGGTTAAGAACTTTGCTTCAGGATTAGAACAGAAATCACGGGTGGCAGAGTAGCCTTTTCTCTCCTTTTCAGATGAGAGCCAAATTGAACATCCCCCCCCCTCCATAGAAAAAGTATTTTGGCTTCCCAGTTGATCATTGGGGCAGTGCTTTGCATAGCCTGCAATCACCTGATGGTTGCTTCTGCAAGGCTGTCTTCAAGCACTGGCCATCAACTGATCATCAGTATTGGCAGAGAGCCTTGAGCTATGCTTTAAATCCCTGAGTATTAGTTGATTGCCATTACTTCAAAGCACCTTGCAAGCCCCCCCTTTTGGCCCAGCTGTGACCTTACCTGTATAGGACAGGTGGGTGTGACTTGGCCAAAATGTCCTGGAGGATCTCATTGGACCCATATAATTAGTCTGAATTGGTTGTATGATCTAGTGTAGTTTGTAACCACATCAGGGTAACAAAGGAGTTTAGAGTTCATCTCTTGGATGAATTAGTTGCTTTTGGAGTAGGAGAATAGACTGTCTGATGCTGAGCTCCAAGCTCATTCATATGGCATTATGTAAATAGAGTATGGGGTGTAGTTTGGATATTGTTGAGTGTGATGAGATGTAACCAGAAAACTGGCTGCAGTCAGCAGTCCTAATACAACAGGATTTTTGGATGTTTCCAATCATTACAGCTGCACACGTTTAGATGGAAACTTCTGATAATTGGGCAATCCAGTTCAATTGTGTCAAGTAACCAGACTGTTTCTGTCCAAGCAGTTAACTCTCAGCTCTCGGTGCAATTTTTATTTATGTTGCCACTGGAAGATTTGAAATGCTACCGTGAAAACCACAACAGATATATCAAAATGCCAAGTACATGTTTTAAAATAATTTCCATATTTAGATACCAAGTAAGGCAATAAAATAAAATTTATGGGCTGTGCTTGGCTTTAATCTTCAGCAAATAGAGATGTATATGTACATTATTTGCTTTCAGGCTCAGTAGAGAAATATAGATTGCAGTGTTATGTGGTTATCTCTAAACTATCCATGATGGATATGTGATACACAATAGAAGTTTTATAATTATAGAGGGAAGCTTAGTAGGCAAAGCAGAACAAGTCACAGGGAGCTCTTGCATAGATTAGGTGTGATAGAGAACCTCACATTTGTTTCCATTTCATCTCTCCCCATTCACATATGTCACTAGAGATTGGAGACTAATTTTCACAATTGGCTACATGGATTGGAACAAAAGGAGCTGTATTATACCATGTCAGACCAATGATCCATCTAGCTTAATATTACCTGGAAACAGATGCTCTACCATGGAGGTATGAATCATGCTAGCTCTTCTACATATCATTGCATCACACTGGTGTTCCTGCTCCATCCCTTTTACCTTGGGCAAGACTAGAGTTGATCTCTCCTGCAGATGGCTCACCTGGGCTGAAGTGCCAAATCAGGAGGGGGTGACTGACTGGTACCTAAGACTCCTTCACTCTCTCCTCTTCCTCTTTCCTTTGAGTACTTTCACACACACTGCTCATATCTCTTTCGGTATATGAGCCATGAAGAAGGAAAGTGCCTGCAGAAATTGAGTGCAGTATGGAAAGGCAATTCCGCATGACCACAAAACTTTTGTAAGAAAAAGAAAATATGATCTACCTTCTACTATGTACAAAAACCACCCAGCTATGTGTGCAACATACATGTCTGTTCTCCTGACCCTCTTTTTCTTCCCTTAGAGCAGTTTACCTACATGGTTTACTTTGTCCGTGGTTGATGTCACCACAGGAGAAAACAAGCTTGCTCCATCTTCCATAAGACAGCCCTTCAAAGCTGCTTATCCCTCTCCCTCTTGATAGCCAGCAGTGGGAAGTTAGGTAAGCAACACAAGCTGTGACTGTTCATTTGGAAATCAGCAGCATTTACTCTGTAATTGTTATTTGTATTTCACTCTGTTTGTGTTTTTATGCTTCAGGGTGATCTCCAATTAAGTCATACTCATGGCAGACCCACTAAAATCTGGATATGACTAGCACTGGTTATCACTCATTGTGGTTTGTTATTGATACAAATGTTCATGTCAACCATGGGTTGGCTGGTTTGTTTTTAAGAAAGATTTTAATGACCTGTGTAAGCTTGGTGTAACTTGTGATGAAGGGTGACATCTAGAGCCACTAAAGAAAGAAAGAAAGAAAATAAAGAAAAGATTGCAGTTCCCAAATGAATGGGATTGGAACTTGGTTCTCATTGAGTTTTGTAACTGTGGGGACCAAAGTGCTGCTTCACATAGGATTACTGTCTACATGACTATCATATAAGATCTGTGCACAGGGAAATGTGAGCATTATCACTTATGAGGAATGCACACGTCTTGCTTTCAAATACATGTTCCCTGTTTCTTTTTTAAATATTATACTGTTGTTCCTATTATTGAGCGAACACTGATAATCCCACTGAAAAACAAAATAAATTAATAAATCAAGAACAGCTAGGGTTGGCTTACAAACTGCAAAGGACTTTTGCTTCTCCTTCCTCTGAGTTTTGTGTCCTCCTCACACAGGACTTACTGTTCTGATAGCTGCTGTAGGCAAAGGAACAATCTTTCAGGGCACTTCAAACCCTGCATCAAATAGCTATTCAAAATATGGCTTTGAACTCAAAATATGTGTGAGTCGAGCATCGCTAGACTGCATACACTAAGCGTTTTGAATATACCCATTATTTCTTGAAATAGCAGAGTGTTAAGTTCAAAGCAACAGTAGCGGAAAATTATTAAGTATGTTTTACCTGACAAATGTTTACTGTTAGTCATCACATAGGCACTTCTGGAACAGAATACTTACAGACAATCTTCTTAGCTGAATGAAGCCAAGAATTATTTATTTTTAAACTATGTAAGCCCAATTAATTTCCTAAGCTAGAATTTAACCAGGGCACCCCACTTTTGTCCTCTGTTTTGCCAGAATCCTCCTGGCATAATTGGTCAGAGCCCTTTCATTATCTTTTCCTCAAATGAACCAATGAAAGGCAGGACACTCCTTCCTTTCTGATTTGTATTTATAAGACTGCCAATTAAAGGTGTTCATTTCCCCTTGTTTCTGGCTCATTTTTCTTATGTAATCATTTTTCAAATAGGTCCTCATCTGCCTTCAGGTTCACTTCAGTACCACAATTTTCCACCTTTGAGGCATTTTCAGACGAAAAAGCTTCATTTGTCAGATGTTATTACTTAATTAAATGTCTCCAAGCACAACCCTGAACTCTGAAAAAAGGTGGGTGGGCTGGTGAAGCTGCAGAGTGGGCATCTGTTTGCATTTAGGAGTTGTGAGAAACTGAGCAGAGCCCATGAAGAGAGACAAAGTGCCATCTAGTGAAAGCAAGAGCGCAACTGAAATAAAAAAAGGGAATGCTCAGAAATGTATCAGTATGAACTGGTTCTGCATAATGCTCTCAATATCTGAGAAGGCAGGCATGCATTGGGGGTTGGGAAGAGATAGTTCACACAGGCAAATCTGCATAGTACATACTTTTTGAAATGATACATGGCCTGAAAAACAGCAACCTTTTGAAATCTGCACTTCTGCAAACTTGGCAAAGCAGTTCTCCAGCCAAGTAACATGTACAAAAAATGCACATACTGAAGTAGATGTGACTGAAAAAGCATGGCTTAGTAAAAAATTAGGGAACATTGCTTTGCAAAAAAAGGTGAATGTTAGAGGGAAATGCATGCAAAGGTGTGTGTATTAGGAGAAATTCGCACCAAAATGCTCCTGAATATTCATAAGAACTCGAAAACAAATGTGGGAATATGGAAAACTGAACTCAAGAGAGAGGAAAATGAGAAAATGAGAGAAACAAAACTGGCAGATTTCCCCTTCCAGGGCAATAATTTATCTAACTTCTGTTAATATATTATTTAATATTTACAAAAAGACAACACAAGAGTTAAATACTATTTGTTTCAATGAAATGTGCTGGGAACAACAAAAATGCAGAGAGTATTTGTGGGTTGGTTTTCTTTTTGTTTCCTCTTCCATCATTAAATTCTTACTGTACATTTGCTGCATTCTTAGTTTAGTTATCTGTGGTTATCCTTAGATTTGCCCAGCCAAGCACAAAGGTTTTCTTGTTCCTGTTGCCCATTATCTGTCTCTTATCTAGATTACACAGTTGTGGGCCGGGCCTTTTTTGACCTTTTTAGAATAGTGGGTTAAAAAATAAATTAAATACATAATGGTTGTTAGGCTGAAGACTCAATTGGTACATTTTAATGGATCCTGCAAAAGTGACAACTCTGTGTTCCTGTAGGAAACATCACACATGGAAAAGTACACAAGCACCACATACTTAGAGCTGAGTAGCCGCATGCTACTCAGATCCCTCAAGTTAAACAACTCACAGTCATCTAGTAGGCTTTTAACATTCAATGAGTTTAAAGCAAATCATTCTTCTTTTGCCTCTGTTATACTTATGGGTGCTTGATGACTCAGACAAGCCCACAAGGACACAGATTCAGAAATCCATAAGTAAGTACAGCCATATTTGATCTTGACACCCCTTCATGTGACCAGCTCTACTTAACAGGAAAGCAGAAACAAGGACGGGGTGGGGTGGGGCGGGAATTCTACCATTTGCCTTCATTTTGATTGTTTTCCTCAATGCACATCTGAGAAAAGTATTTTCATGCACCATATTTTATTTTATGTACAATGCTGAAGGGGGATTCCTCCTTAGCCCATATCTCTTTGTATTCCAATAGACGAAAAAGCAGCTCATGGAGGCAGATTCCGAACAGAAAAAAAATATTCAGCCGCAAAGGTTGTTCTTTTCCTTTCCATATGTCCTGCTTCGATTTGCAGCCTCTCCGTGATGCTCTTTTTTAAATAAAACAAAACAGAACAGAACCAAACAAATTTGGGACTGAAAACTAGGAATATGCACCAATGAAAGAATTTGCTTCAGACCCCAATGAGGCACTCAATTCGGCTCAAGTCCAATCTGGGGGGGGGGGGGGAGAGTGCCTAAATTACCCCAAGTGTTGAATTTGCATCATTGCCCCTGATCCCATTCACTACTTGGAAATATTTTAAATGCTATTTGAAAGGATTGGATTCTGCCCCCTAGAGAATAGATAACACCTACTAAATAAGTCCAGGGACTTTTGTGTTGGACACACCTAAATTGTTATTAACCCCCCTCAAAAAAGGGGGCCAATCTATAACTTTTTTAATTTTTTGCCATAATTGGATGGATGTTTTTAGAGAAGCTTAACCCTTCTGGAGGCATGCACAATTATGTTGTAAAGCGAGAAATAGGGAAATTTGACCTGTCCAGCCATCTGTAGATTAAAGTAGCTCAAAAAATAAGGGCTTGGATAGGTCATTCAGTACAGAAAAGCAATGAAATTTTATTCCCTGTTAAAAGCACAAGGAAGAGCATGTTTCTTAGTGTCAGTTGCTGGGGAGCAATGGGGGTGGGGTATTACCCTTCTGTCTTGTTTGTAGGCTTCCCACAGGCATGTGGTTGGCCTTTGTGGGAAATAGGATTCAGGACTAGACAGACCTTAGAACTGATCCAGCAAAGATATTCTTATATTCTTTATTTCTCAAAGAGATGTTTCCACAACATTTTCCACAAATTCATTTCCTAGCTTCTCTATATCACCCATTGCCTGAAAGCAAGATTGTGTCAATGGATGCTTCACAGCACTATCCTAACCATGTCTACTCAGAGGTAGGACTGTATAAGGGCATCATTGTCCATCCCACATTGTATTCATCACACACAGCACTGTTTCCATTCTGCTGCAGTTTGTTTTCCACCTAAGATGATGTCATTCATCTCACTCTCCTCTGGGGTGAAATTACATAACTTACATAATTAATTGCATAAATTGCATTGTTCATATGTTATTCTACCCAATTCAGTTCAATACAAAGGAAACACAGTCAAAGTGGGGGGAGGGTTTGGGGGGGAATCAATTAAGTACCATTTGTGGACTGAAAGCAACAACAACAGTGAATGCTCATCATATTCAATTAATTAATTTCCATTCTGGACATGGGACAAGTAAGTGAACACTGGAAATTTCCACAGCCATTTTCATTTTTTGTTGGTATCCTCCAACATCTCTACTCAGAAGTAAGTTCTGTTTCATTCAAATGGAACTTACTCCCAAGAAAGTGAGCTAAGTGTTGCAGTCCAAGCCTTGTACATCTGTCCTTTCTTTGATCAAAACCATGCCGGATTATTTTTTTACTACATATTACAACCATGATTTTTAAAATTCCTCAGGTGTGCTTGTGTACTAATACAGAAAGGGGACGTTTCTTCACCTTGGATGAAAGTTTTTTCCTCTGGAGACCGGTTATGCCTTCAGTTTGGAGGTACCAATAACACTGGAGGAGGCATTGTAAGCAAATAGCCATTAGAAGAAAATTAGAAAGGCTTTAGCAGGGCTCTGTGAGCTGGAACATATAATGGGAAAATTCATTACAGACTGACCAACTCAGAGAGCAGTATAGTGCTCAAAAGAGAGAAATAATTCATCCTGATTGTTATTTGCAAATGGTATATGGGCTGCAGGCCAACTCAGTTTGTTTCTTATTTGTTCTTTCTACCTAAAACAGAGAGCCAGGGGAAAAGAAACAAACACACAGAATAAATATAACTATAAGTGAAGCATGACTGGACTTTTAAATCCTCCTGCTTTAGTGTTTATTTCTGAATGATATTCTAATCATTATGGTCATTAAGGAATGTTTGTGATTTGCAGTATAGATGCCTACTGAATAAAATGGTGAATGCACAAACACACAGAGAGAGACATACTTGACCTAGTGCTGCTTCCAGTCACTCCAGAGAGAACCATCTACTGATCCAGATTACGTAAGATTTTTCAATCAACTCTGCTGTATCTACTCAACATCAGCAGTACATCATCATCATCTTCATCATCATTGGCTGCTAAGGTGGCAGCAAGGTCAGGGGAGCTCTGGGTTGTTTGCAGTGGCTCCATTGCTGCAACTGACTATGCATTATATGGTGTAACTCCACACCATTGCGCAGTCAGGCGGAGTCCCCCCAAACCCCAGGCAGCCCCCGAGCGGAATAATGACACCAGACAACATTCTATGGGATTAAAATTGGCCACAACTTTATTAAGATTCAGATGTAGGGAGACCTTGGATCAGGCATTGGGCGTTTATCCTTCCCAGCCCCCAGCCGGGGGTCTGGGTAATTTCCGGGTTATCCAGCATATATTGGGGTTGGACTAGCTCTGGAGAACATATGTTCAAGCAGATAGCCCACTCCCCTTTTCGCCGCCACTGGAGGGGGAGGGCAATGACGACCTCTGGGCATATGGTCAATGCCTCCCCCCAGACCCCGTTTATGGGAAGCCTGGTATCGCTGCCACAATGGGGTGGGGGGTCACCACCACCCCATTCTGGTAAATGACTAAAGGATTCTGCCCAAGGCCTGTACCCGTCAAAGTTGTGACGAATTGCTATGGGAAAGGCGAAACCTGCCAATGTAGGGAAAGTCCTTTCCGGCCCTTCAACAGCGGCCTTGTCATAGCAGCGCCTGCGTGCGTGTTTGCCTGTGGAAGAACAAAGGGGTTAACCTGTAATGTAAGCATTAATTTTGGGAGTGGAGGGTGGGAAAGCTCTGGAACCGTCGGGCTGCTACCCAGGTATGTCTCGCCTTCTGCTGTGTGCACTGGATGGTTACCTCCTTCTACCTGGCCAATCCCCCCTGGCAACACCTCCCCCAGATGGATTGGACGGCTGGCTGTGTATCCAGGTATCCAGCCCGGGAAGGTGGTGCCAGCCTCCAAACTACTAAGGGCTGTCCAGGGGTTCCCAGGGGCTGTGCACAACCGCACAAAATGTGCACCCCTTTTTATATGGGGAATGGTCATTACTGTTGACATGCACAAGCAAATTCTTTCACACGTGGATGGTGCTGTGGTCTAAACCCCTAAGTCTCTTAGGCTTACTGATCGGAAGGTCGGCGGTTCGAATCTGTGTGACAGGGTGAGCTCCTGTTGCTCTGCCCCAGCTTCTGCCAACCTAGCAGTTCGAAGGCACACCAGTGGAAGTAGATAAATAGGTACCACTGCATCTAGAAGGTAAATGGTGTTTCCATGTCACGGTCCTCCATGCACCAGTAGCAGTTTAGTCATGCTGGCCACATGACCCAGAAAGCTGTCTGTAGACAAATACCGGCTCTCTCTGCCTGAAGCGAGATGACCCCAGACCCCACACCCTTTGACTGCACTTAACCAGGGGTAAATCTGTCTTATGTTAAGTGAGTCTGTTGGTCCATCTCATTTGGAATTGGCTATACTGACTGACAGCAGCATTCCAGGGTTTCAGGCAGGAGTATTTCCCAGCCCTACCTAGAGATTCCAGAGGCTGAATCTGGGACCTTCTGCATGGAAGGCAGATGCACAGCTTTTAAGCCATGCCCTTCTCCTTCCTCAAGGCAGATGTTAAACCAAAACGGTAATACATTTTCACTTTCTGAAACTAGGTTTATTTTTATTTTTCTGGAGTTGCTCTTGTTTTTCTATGCCACTTGAGACTTGCTCATGAGGCAGTAATCAGCAAAGACTCCTGTGTGTCATCAATCAGATTTACATGACAATGGATTAAAGGTGCTTCAAAGGGTTATATTAGGATTGTAATTAATTAATGCAAATAAACTTGATTCTATAGCAGAAGTGGTGGACATCTAGCCCACAGTCTAATAAGGGCCCCAGTTTTGCCCAGGACACCTTTTCCCCCAAACCATAGCCACCCACCTCACACCTGATGTGTGGCATCAGGTATGTAGTTGGTAGAGACACCATTGTCACTGCACAATGGAAGCTGTGTGAGAAGCATATGCCATTGGAATCTGGGGATCTAGTGCCAGTTCTAAAAAGATCCAAAGAGAAAGGAGAATGGAGACTTAGTCATGGCACAATGTTTACATCTCAAGATTGCAACGCGTGTGTCAATTATCATTCAGGTCACGAATCATTAAGCCGGTAAGCAAAGGCAACATGGTATTTTAATATGCTGTCACAAAGCATGAAAGAGCACTCATGTGTTAATTAGACACCAAATTAAATTAAACATGAAAACTACATCTTAATAGCACCACAGGCTTCATAGAAATCTGACAGACAGTAGAGAATTTCTGTCTGACTTGTACCTATCCTTGTGAGCCAGCTGCACCCGTTCCGTGAGATCCCTGATGTGGCCCCTGTGACGCATGCCTAAATTGCATCCCCTTTGGATTACTGCAACATGTTGTACACAGAGCTGCCTTTGAAAAGGACCCAGAGACTTCAAGTGGCTCAAAAAGTTGCAGCCATATTGTTGACTAGGGCTGGTTATAGGGAGCAAATGACTTTGCTAGAACAGCTCCACCAGCTGTTCCACCAGACAGATATGTTTCTGGACACAATTCAAAGTGCTGGTTATCACCTATAAAGCCCTATACAACTTAGCTCCAAGCTATCTGAAATACTGTATTCTCTCATTTGAATCTGCCTTGGTTTTGAGATTATATATATATATATATATATATATCTTCTTAGCTTTTTCTTCTCCTGAAGATATCCCACAAGGCAGCAGAGGTTTGGGATCAGAGTTTTCCTTCTCCTAGATGGGCTACCTTCCCAGGTTGATGAGCTCCATCTGCCCCTCACTTCCCTCTACATCATGTGCAGAAACTGCCTTCTATTTGTCTAATGTGCTCAATCCACCAGAGCCTGTCTTCACATGCAGGGGAAGTCCTTCACACATTGTGGATTCCTGATGACCTGGAGTAAGCCCAATTAAATCAATGAGATTTACTCTGAGTAGTCCTTAATTAGACAATAGTTATACACAACGTTGAACAGTAGAAACATATTACAAGGGCTTACAAAGGAGTCTCATTGACTTTAAGGGGACATCAAAGTAGTAAGTTTCACTCGGATCAATGTGTATCTGAAGAAGTGTGCATGCACACGAAAGCTCATACCAAAATATAAACTTAGTTGGTCTTTAAGGTGCTACTGAAGGAATTTTTTTATTTTGCTTCGACTCAGACCAACACGGCTACCTACCTGTAACTCGGATCAATGGAGTTTGCATCCAAGTTTCATAACTTGGATGCACATAACATTCATTAGTTGGCTGCTTGTGTTTGCATTAAGTTAATCTGGTCTTCATAACAAGCAAGTATGCAGACAATTTCTGCACCTGTTTCTGTTTCCATTGAAAGTCTCTGAGACCTCTGTTCAGAAGTAAATTTCATTGTGTTCAGCAGAGTTTAATTCCAGGTGAGTGTGCATAGACTGCAATCTCAAGCTTTCACAACAATGAACAAATATACTCAATTACTTTAATTAAAGTGTAGCAAAGCCAAGGACAGAATAATGGGGTAAAACTTTTAGCTACATTGATGTAATTAAACATTGTTCAGGATAGTCCAGGAAAAGAATAATGAAACTGAACATATTTTGGCTACGATGCTTAAATCAGTGAAGTCCTTTTCTGACATAGCCTTCTAATTTCAATGATGGAGGTTTCAGTGAAGTTTCTGCAAGACAGCCAAAGTGTATGATCCAGTCTGTCACTGAAAGGCAACAGATGGATGAGTAACTAATAAAAATAGAAAGAAAGGGTTGGTCTCAAATTCCTGGCCTAAATAATAAGACATATCAAAGCACATCATTGTTCCAGAACCTCAGTTAGCTTTCTTGTCTTCATTTCCAAATGAAACAAAACATGCACAAAATTACATCTTCATGCTTGCAGCAGCAAGGAAGAAGTTAGGAGGGAAAAGTAGAACCTGGCTGCACAAGAAATCGCTGGATCAGCCAAAATAATAATAATAATAACACCATACAGCTGTTTGATCAGAAGATCAGAGAGAAACAATTTCATGTATGCATGGTTCTCATACATTGCTCCTATGAATGATAGCTGAATACCTGGAGTACTGTGCTCAGTTCTGGGCAGCACCATTTAAGAAGGATATTGACAAGCTGGAACATGTGCAGAGGAGGGTGACCCAGACGATCAAGGGTCTGGAAACCAAGCCTTATGAGGATTATAGGGTGGGTATTGTTTTGTTTTAGTCTTGTTATTGTTTTTATTATGTATTTTGTGTTTTTATTTTTATATTTATCTTTGGATGAATGGTGGTATATAGATTTTATAAATAAATACGAAAAAATAAAACAAGCAGTTGAGGGAGTTGGGTATGTTTAGCCTGGATAAGATAAGACTGAGAAGGAGATATGATAGCCATCTCCAAATATATAAAAGGCTGTCACATGGAAGATGTAGCAAGTTTGTTTTCTCCTGCTTTGGATGGCTTCAAGTTACAAGAAAGGAGATTCTGACTAAACATCAGAAAGAACTTTCTGATGGTAAGAGCTGTTTGACAGTGGAACGGACTCCCTTAGAAGGTGGTCCAAGGGAGTTTACAAGCAGAGGTTAAATTGTCATCTGTCATGGATGCTTTAGTTGAGTTTCCTGTATTGCAAGGGATTGGATTAGATGACTCTCGTGGCTCCTTCCAACTCTACAATTCTTTGATTCTATCAGACTTAAGCCATTGATTTCACTACCTTCCCTGTGGGCTGGATAGGGGGAAAAACATATGTCTACATATATTAGAAATATTTGCTAATGATCAGAAATTATGGTGAATATTTTAAGTAATACCCTTTGGTATTGTTGTCATTGTTTACTATTATTTCATTTTATGAATGTATGCTTATCATACACATGACATTTTATGAGCATATTGGAGGCAGAAAGAGCATCCCAAATCTGGTATGAAACCCATGGCCAGATCAAAAATGTACCTTTTGTGTGCACAATGATTTTTACAACAGCACCAGCATAGTGAATTTTCTTTGTTTTATTCCTTGCATTGTGCAGGAGTTCTAAAATTCCCCTGAGCTTTTGAGTGCAGCTTGTTGAGTTGCTCCAGTTTCTCACTTCTGCGGTTCCTTACAAAAAGCCATAGCTAGCTTAATAACTAGCCTTTCATCAAAACTTCTTGCAGAGTGAAAAAAGAACATTTTCTGCTTAGGACAAGATGCGAGGGCCTTAATTTTCATTGCACTAACAAGCTAGCACACTTAACTGTATCACAGTAAAGATATTACTTTGTATAACTGAATAAACTCAGTTTTGTTATGTTATCTATTTTCAGATCCATTAGAAGTTACATTGTTGTAAGCTATATGTAGTTGTCATATTGGGAGGAAGTCTTATTCTCCACTAATTAAATTTTCCTGGCAATGGATGAAGACAGAAAAGGGGGATAATTAAGCCTGAATATGTCATCCTCTTCTGCTGTTACACCATTATTCAAGCAGAGAGGAAAAATACCCATCATAACTTCTTTTTTTAATACTTCACAGGCCCCTTTAGGATGCTCTATTCTCAGGTTGCTGCAATATATTAATGATTTGATTTATTCAAGCAGGATTAATAACTCTAGGGATTCGTATTTCATTTCGGTTCAATTCCCCAGGCACATCAGCTTTTTGAAACAATCCCCAACAAACGGTTACAGATGAACGATCATCTGAAATCAGTGTCATGCATTTAAAACTGAAGGCATATGTAATCCACTGCAGATCCAGGCTCAAACTCTTGGCAACTGGAAGTCCACCTGCCACCTGAGAGTCTAGTATTCCTAGGAAATGGTTTTAGGAAATAGTCCTCTCTCTCAATCTCCTATCCTAAGGGTACTGAATGTCCAGTGAGTTGAGTTTGGTTCTACAGGCATGCTCTGACATGCTGTTGGGACATGAACAGTGTATATTTTATATATTGTAAAAATACAAATAAATCCAGAGTTCTCAGTTGAGGATGTATTATCATTATCATTATTAAAATTTATATACCTCGGGTTACAAACGCTTCAGGCTACAAATGCTTCATGTTACAAACTCCGCTAACCCAGAAATAGTACCTCAGGTTAAGAACTTTGCTTCAGGATGAGAACAGAAATCGTGCTCCGGCAGCATGGTGGCAGCAGGAAGCCCCATTAGCTTAAGTGGTGCTTCAGGTTAAGAACAGTTTCAGGTTAAGAACGGACCTCCGGAACGAATTAAGTTCTAAACCAGAGGTACCACTGTATTGGCTTAGATATTAGGAAGCTTGTAATGTTTAATAGATTATTGTATTTTAATATTCGGGTTACAAACACCTCGGGTTACAAACACTTCGGGTTACAGACTCTGCTAACCCGGAAGTATTACCTCGTGTTAAGAACTTTACCTCAGGATGAGAACAGAAATCGCGCGGTGGCGGCAGCGGGAGGCTCCATTAGCTAAAGTGGTACCTCAGGTTAAGAATGATTTCAGGTTAAGAACGGACCTCCGGAATGAATTAAGTGTGTAACCAGAGGTACCACTGTACTGCCCTTCATCCAAGTATTACAGGGCAGTTTACAGTATTATGTTTCTGGAACACATTAGGTACATATTTAACTGTCCATGTATTAAAAGCAATAGTAGACATGTTGCGTGTCAAGGCCTCGTGAGCCACGGTCTCCTAGTGGGTTTTGGTTTATGGGTTCAAATAGGCCACAACTTTATTGGTTACAGATGTGAGCGGTTTGGCTTAGGCATTGGGTGAAGCAGGACTATATTCCAACTCCTGCCTGTCTGTTGGAAGTCCAACTAAGGGTAAACCACCAGAAGGGGGAGCCCTATGACTTACATCAGATAGGGGCACCCTCAGGGGTCCCCGTTGGGGTAGTAGTATGGCCTTAGCCCACATCTGGGCATCAGACAGAATCCACACCCCCGGATCCCTTTAACAGGATACCCTTAATGAGAGAGAGGCGGAGGTGGAGACTGCAACTTCCCCTCCATTCCAACATAGGCTTACCCTAACTTCACAGAGTTGTGATGATTGCTACTAGGTAGGCGAAAAACAAATGGTGGAGCCAATTTGCAAAGTAGAAAAATTCCGGCCCGGTCCAAAATAGTGACTGATATTAGTCCATAGCAAGGTCATAACACATTAAAGCAGAAAAAAGAGGGTAAGGATGGTGGGATATCTGCAAAAGGGTGCAAAAGGATGGCCTCCTTACAATGCCAGAGTTTAAATTCCCTGCAGACACTACTCGGTTGACACTGATTGGACAGTGAGGTCCACTCCTTAAGCAGGGCCCCGCCAGCACCAACGGGTAGCAGCAGCAGGAAGGGTGCTAGTCTCTGACCCTTGGCCAGGTCACCTCGGGGCCCAGGGCCCAGCAACAAGGCCCACTGAAAAAAAGGCAAGTGAACTTGCTGAAAGATACCAGAATGCTAGGTAAAGGTAAAGGAGACCCTTGACCATTAGGTCCAGTCGCGAACGACTCTGGGATTGTGGCGCTCATCTCGCTTTACTGGACAAGGGAGCTGGCGTACAGCTTCCGGGTCATGTGGCCAGCATGACTAGGCCACTTCTGGCGAAGCAGAGCAGCGCACGGAAACACCGTTTACCTTCCCACTGGAGCGGTACCTATTTATCTACTTGCACTTTGACGTGCTTTCGAACTGCTAGGTTAGCAGGAACCAGAACGCTAATGTCCCACAAAACCAGAGTTGGGGAACCCCAATTGCTTCCCTGTGGGGTTGAGTGACCCCCAAAACAGCTTTAGTTATAGGCACTGCAGTGTTTGGAGGAGGGAGATCTCTCCAAATTGGGCAGACTTATCTTGTGGAACCAATGTATGAGGAATACAGGATTCCCAGGGTTTATCTCAAGAGGGTGCTAGTCTGGCTTAATAAGATTTTAACATTTGTTAGATCCAGGGATTAGAGTAGTATAGTACTCAGCTTAACACCCCATGACTTGATTGCATTCTAACACTTGCTAAATCTGAGGATTGTGAGGAGTCTGACACCTACATGCTCATAACAGTATATTCACTTTTTATGTGGGGAAATGCTTTTCAGGATTGCATGATTCTCATAGGGAAAAATATGCACCAGCACAGATATAGCAGAGCAAGTTATTATTACCTGGGATGGGGAATAAATTTGATTTTCTTTGCATTTTTAACAAGAAGCTAAGCAATTTTCCTGTTCTTAAACTAATGCATCAACTGAAACACAGGCATTCTTTGAAATTCTCCAACCAAACAGTACATACAAAGATGCATCTATAAACTGCTTGCACTACAAAAATGTGTATGCTTGCTAAACTGCTTATTTTTAAAAAATGTGTTTAATAGGAGGAAAAAAATGGAACTTTCCTGTGGAATTAAAAAAAACTTATTTGAAGCTTGCTGAAGGAATGTAAATTGAAATTAAAATTGAAAAAATGAGAAACAGAGAGAACCAAAATTGGCATATGTGTCCATCCTTGATTATTACATCGCACGAACGATTTGTTAGGGAATAAAATGCAACATCTTGACATTCCATCCATCTTATTTGTAGGGTAGAAAAGGTTTGAGGCAGCTCCTTCAACAGCAGTTTGTATCTATTAATAGGTGATAAGGTTATGGAGTCCTAGCCCTTCCATGCATTGTGAATGCAAGGAGGGGAGCTGAGAACAGTGCCTGATAACCACACCCCAAATGTCTCTATGCCGGTAAGGCACCCCCCCCCCAATGCATGAACATTGTATGAAAAAGTGGTAAGAGTACACATACTGTATATTCATCTGTGCTATTCACCCTCCCTGAACCCCATGATCTATCATGACATATAGAAGTAATCGCTGACTTCTCTGTACAGAATTGAGAACATGCAGCTTTGTCATTAGTGTCTTCTTGCAAATGAAAGAGGAAAAACGTTCATTTCTGCACGCACAGATTAATAAAGGAAAGCCTATTGAAGATCAGTTTACTGTCAAAGAGAAGGGATATCAAACAGAATTTAAGCAGATGTCCCAGATCATCAGGGTAATGCTGCTATATCCTGAATGGCATAATCATGTTTAGGAAATGGTTGATCTTAATCCTTAGCTTAGATTTTTGGGGAAATTGAGAGATCCTTACAGCTGCTTTTTTGCACAAGCCCAAGCAGAATACAGGGACACGGGTGGCACTGTGGGTTAAACCACTGAGCCTAGGGCTTGCCAATCAGAAGGTCAGTGGTTCGAATCCCCGCGATGGGGTGAGCTCCCGTTGCTCGGTCCCAGCTCCTGCCAACCTAGCAGTTCGAAAGCATGTCAAAGTGCAAGTAGATAAATAGGTACCGCTACAGCGGGAAGGTAAACGGCATTTCTGTGTGCTGCTCTGGTTCGCCAGAAGGGCTTAGTCATGCTGGCCACATGACCTGGAAGCTGTAAGCCGGCTCCCTCGGCCAATAACACGAGATGAGTGCCGCAACCCCAGAGTCGGTCACTACTTGGCCTAATGGTCAGGGGTCCCTTTACCTTTAAGCAGAATACAATTTAAGCAGAAGCAGAAAAAAAAACAAGCAGTTCTTCGAGGCTTTCCTACATATCTGCCAGAGTGTAGTTTGTAACACGTGCCAGAGATGTGGAGTTACTTTTAAACAAAACTCTTATCCTCTTATTTAAGTGGAGAAGGAAGAATTTACCAGTGCTTTCTGCTCTTTCCATTTATTCACATATTTTACCTGATCTACGTTTCTGATGTGTAGATGTAGATTGATACATCGGAGGAAAAAGTAGTGTTATCAGAGGTATGATCTCTTCGAGATACTTTTTGTCCTCTGTGCCTCATTCCTAAAGCAAACATACACCCTTTGGAAGCACATGGAAACACCTGGAATCTTGCAAAGTTTGGAGACTGGAATGGTGCGCAACAATACTTATGTATAGGACAGCAAGATGCAAAGGCCGTTTCATTAAAATTCTTTGCAGCTGTGTGACTCCAGAGTTTCAACAGCTAATCCAGGTTAATAGTGCTTCGTGTTTCGAGAAAGACAGTCAACAGGAAGATGGCATTCAAGAAGCAGTTACCGGAAGAAAGCACAGAGAGAACAGCTTAAATTAACTTTTTGTCATCCACAAACTTGCTCTAATAAACTTTCAACTTGTCAGAATTGCTGCTGAAATATTTTAAGGTCCAACACTTTCACTACAACTAAGATAATATATATCTTGACATTTTAGTGCATTATATGAAGAACTGCATGTGTAAAATGCATTGTAGAGAATGTAACTCTCCCCCTCCCTTGCCTCTGGAAGAAATTCATATAATGGTTGAGTTGTCAGGGAAATGACAGCCAGTAAAGAATAGGAATGCAAACTGATTTGGAGCTGTGGAAACCTATGAAGGACATCGCTTAGCCCTGGATTTAGCAGCAGAATCCCAAATGGCTGCTGAATTCATAGCTTTCCTTTCCAACAAATGTGAGATAACAGGTAAATGTGGAGCAATTACACACAAGTGCACCTCCACACCCTAAGTACTTTACAAGGTTATCACTGGAAGTTATCATTTATAGGAGTCACAAACTAAAAGTATGACATCAAATCCTAAGAAAGGAGAAAGCAGAAATGTTTAATTAGCTGGTACATTTGATTTCATTACAATGGCAGGTTGTGCAAGCTGGTAAAGGGTATTCACCCAACCCACCCCTCATTGCCAGCTGCTTTGAGGGAAAAGGGAACAGACTTGGGGGGGTGGAGGAGTCTAAACCCCAAATACTGGACAGTGAGGGAAGGGATGCACCTCTCACATGCCCCCTTCCTCCTGCATCCCAAGCAAGTGGGCAAAAATGACTATTGGGTATTCCTCTGCCCAGAGCCAGAGTGGCATTGCCCAGGTGAAAGGGACAAAGTAGATGCCTGAATCCTGCAGTTCAGTTAATTTGACCATAACTCCAGTCAAGTCTCAATTCTTCTTTCAAGAGTGGGTGCACGGTTGACTAGTATGAATAAAAAGAGACGCTCCACTGCCTATTATCACAGGAAAGGCAGATTGAAATACAAAGTGATTACAATTGCTGGGAACATTCCCTGATTGTGTAGTGGTGATGGCTGTTCTTCCTATGATCTGCCTCTGATGCCAATTGAAGTTGTCACCATGTCACACCTAATACTGCCTTGCATATGCCTGTTAACATGCTCAATATATAAACACATATATTTAAAAATGTATAAGAAGCCCTTGGTCCCAGGGCTTGCTCCAGTCTGTTTTTCCAACTGGTGCTGTGCCAAATGAACTGGAATGTGGGGTTTACTCATGAGTGTAGGGAGAGGGGAAAAGAAAGACAGAGACGAGCTTTTGACCAGCAAGAAGTCCTGAGAGAGAAAGAATCATAGAATCATAGAATCATAGAGTTGGAAGAGACCACAAGGGCCATCCAGTCCAACCCCCTGCCAAGCAGGAAACACCATCAAAGCATTCTTGACATATGCCTGTCAAGCCTCTGCTTAAAGACCTCCAAAGAAGGAGACTCCACCACACTCCTTGGTAGCAAATTCCACTGCCGAACAGCTCTTACTGTCAGGAAGTTCTTCCTAATGTTGAGGTGGAATCTTCTTTCTTGTAGTTTGAATCCATTGCTCCGTGTCCACTTCTCTGGAGCAGCAGAAAACAATCTTTCTCCCTCCTCCATATGACATCCTTTCATATATTTGAACATGGCTATCATATCACCCCTTAACCTTCTCTTCTCCAAGAATGACTCAAAGAATGAGAATGAATCTCCTGTCCTCTCCCTGCAGGCTATTTTTATTATAATCAAGGTGGCAACTCAAAATTCAAATGTTCCAATAAATTCCTAGTATAGTGAATAATTAACAAAGACTATCCTGAAATCCTAACCCCCTCCCAACATCTCCCTTATCAACACTACAAAGCATTCTCCATGCATACATGTAAACAGGAACCTGTGAAAGATGGCAGATCTACATCAAAGGCACTTTGGACCCTTTATGGTAGGAAGGATGCTGCAAAGGAGGAATGCAGATGCACCAAATGGTTAGACAAATGGCCTGTGCCTGCTCACAGCAAATTGCGAAACTATAGTGACCATGTTGCAGAGCCTGTAAAATTATATGCAAGAACTCATGTATCTAAACTGGTTTAGGTAAGAACACCGTACTCGGCCAGATTTAAATCCAGGAGTATCCTGCTCGATTAATCCACTGACCAGATTATTTCATGAATTCCTTTATCAAACCCACAGGGATGCTACACTGGAAGGCAGTTGATCTTGGCATGCTGTTGGAATGTGAGTTAGAATTATCAAGAAATGCCGTTTTTGTTAAGATGGGGAATTCTCAAAGTAGGGAACATGGACTATCATGCAGGGGACTTTTGAAAACTCTGCTGCTTTTCATGATTTTTTGGTCTACAAACACATCAATTTCATTCATATTTCAAATGCAGCTCTCTCTCTTTTAACCTAATGGAAACGGTGCTCAGACACCATATCACTTTAAATGTTAATGGAAACTGCAGCCAATGAATGCATGCCTCACAATGGATCCACACTGATAAAGTCTGTCCTTTCAGGAGAACTGCTGCACCTCTCTTTCTGAACTTGGACAGGCTTCATCCCCTCAGAAAAGGCAAACATGCCTACAATTGGAATCAAAATATGGCAGAAAAATATAGCAGTTTGAGACTTTTACCATATATATATGGTACACACACACACACACACACACACACACACACACACAAAAGCTGGCCCTGCCACGTGTTGCTGTGGGTTATCTGTGTGATTTTTCCTACCCTGTGCCGATCCATGACATATCCCTGGGATTCCCCCACTCCTCCCCTCACCCCCGGCTTACCCCTGGGATTCCCCCCTCATCCCCCTCCCTCATCCCTGTGAAACCCCCAACTCTGCCCTGATCCATGACCTATTATGCCCCCTCTTCCCCCCACCCCTGGCTTATCCCTGTGATTTCCCCTCCTCTCCTCCGTCCAACCCCCCCCCCCCCCGGGTTATCCCTGTGGCCTGTTCATTTTGCACACAATCATTCCACCCTTTTGTGCATTCTGTGTCAGCTGTACCACTTGCTTGCTAATTCCACTATTGTTAAGACAAGAAATGTAATTTACCAAAGCGTGATGAGTTTCTGTCAGCCTAAATGGAGCTGTCCATCGAGTATATTGCTACCTAGTACCCCAGATACCCCAGAACAGCTAAAAGAACAGCTAAAAGTTGGTTACTTGTTCAAGCCAGAGAGATTCCTGCTTCATTCCCCTACCTATGAAAATGTACCTGGTTACCTGGCATTGATCCCTTCATGGATCAATGCCTTGTCGTGGCGAAGGGGCTTGAATAACTCGGAGAAGCTATGAGCTATGCCATGCAGGGCCACCCAAGATGGACAGGTCATAGTGGAGAGTTTTGACTAAACGTGATCCACCTGGAGAAGGAACTGGCAAGCCACTCCAGTATCCCTGCCAAGAAAACTCCATGGACAAAGACAACAGGCATATAAAAGTTATGACGCTGGAAGATGAGCCCCTCAGGTCGGAAGGCGTCCAACATGCTACTGAGGAAGAGCGGAGGACAAGTACAAGTAGATTCAGAGCTGATGAAGCGGCTGGGCCAAAGCCGAAAGGATGCTCAGTTGCGGATATGCCTGGAAGCGAAAGGAAAGTCCGATGCTGTAAAGAAAAATATTGCATAGGAACCTGGAATGTAAGAACCATGAGTGGAGGTAAGCTGGATGTGGTCAAAAATGAGATGACAAGAATAAATATCGACATCCTGGGCATCAGTGAACTAAAATGGAAGGGAATGGGCGAATTCAGTTCGGGTGACTATCATATCTACTACTGTGGGCAAGAATCCTGTAGCAGAAATGGAGTGGCCCTCATAGTCAACAAAAGAGTGGCAAAAGCTGTAATGGGATGCAATCTCAAAAATGACAGAATGATCTCGATACGAATCCAAGGCAGACCTTTTAACATCACAGTAATCCAAGTTTATGCACCAACTACCGGTGCTGAAGAAAGTGAAATTGACCAATTCTATGAAGACCTACAACAACTTCTAGAAATGACACCAAAGAAGGATGTTCTTCTCATTACAGGGGATTGGAATGCTAAAGTAGGGAATCAAGAGATAAAAGGAACAACTGGCAAGTTTGGCCTTGGAGTTCAAAATGAAGCAGGGCAAAGGCTAATAGAGTTCTGTCAAGAGAACAAGCTGGTCATCACAAACACTCTCTTCCAACAACACAAGAGACGACTCTACACATGGATATCACCAAATGGGCAGCATCGAAATCAGATTGATTATATTCTCTGCAGCCAAAGATGGAGAAGCTCTATACAGTCAGCAAAAACAAGACCTGGAGCTGACTGTAACTCAGATCATCAGCTTCTTATAGCAAAATTCCAGCTTAAACTGAAGAAAGTAGGAAAAAGCACTGGGCCAGTAAGATACAATCTGAATCAAATCCCTTATGAATACACAGTGGAAGTGAGGAACAGGTTTAAGGATTTAGATTTGGTGGACAGAGTGCCTGAAGAACTATGGATGGAGGCTCGTAACATTATACAGGAGGCAGCAACGAAAACCATCCCAAGGAAAAGGAAATGCAAGAAAGCAAAATGGCTATCCAACGAGGCCTTACAAATAGCGGAGGAGAGGAGGCAAGCAAAATGCAAGGGAGATAGGGAAAGATACAGGAAACTGAATGCAGATTTCCAAAAAACAGCAAGGAGAGACAAGAGGGTCTTCTTAAATGAGCAATGCAAAGAAATAGAGGAAAATAATAGAATGGGGAAAACCAGAGATCTGTTCAAGAAAATTGGAGATATGAAAGGAACATTTCGTACAAAGATTACCATAATCAAGGACAAAAGTGGTAAGGACCTAACAGAAGCAGAAGACATCAAGAAGAGGTGGCAGGAATACACAGAGTAATTATACCAGAAAGATATGGAGGTCTCGTACACCCCAGGTAGTGTGGTTGCTGACCTTGAGCCAGACATCTTGGAGAGTGAAGTCAAATGGGCCTTAGAAAGCACTGCTAATAACAAGGCCAGTGGAAGTGATGATATTCCAGCTGAACTATTTAAAATTTTAAAAGATGATGCTGTTAAGGTGCTACACCCAATATGCCAGCAAGTTTGGAAAACTCAGCAATGGCCAGAGGATTGGAGAAGATCAGTCTACATCCCAATTCCAAAGAAGGGCAGTGCCAAAGAATGCTCCAACTACCGCACAATTGCGCTCATTTCACACGCTAGCAAGGTTATGCTTAAAATTCTACAAGGCAGGCTTAGGCAGTATGTGGACCGAGAACTCCCAGAAGTGCAAGCTGGATTTCGAAAGGGCAGAGGAACCAGAGACCAAATAGCAAACATGCGCTGGATTATGGAGAAAGCTAGAGAGTTCCAGAAAAACGTCTACTTCTGCTTCATTGACTATGCAAAAGCCTTCGACTGTGTCGACCACAGCAAACTATGGCAAGTTCTTAAAGAAATGGGAGTGCCTGATCACCTCATCTGTCTCCTGAGAAATCTCTATGTGGGACAAGAAGCTACAGTTAGAACTGGATATGGAACAACTGATTGGTTCAAAATTGGGAAAGGAGTACGACAAGGTTGTATATTGTCTCCCTGCTTATTTAACTTATATGCAGAATTCATCATGCGAAAGGCTGGACTAGATGAATCCCAAGCCGGAATTAAGATTGCCGGAAGAAATATCAACAACCTCAGATATGCAGATGACACAACCTTGATGGCAGAAAGCGAGGAGGAATTAAAGAACCTTTTAATGAGGGTGAAAGAGGAGAGCGCAAAATATGGTCTGAAGCTCAACATCAAAAAAACCAAGATCATGGCCACTGGTCCCATCACCTCCTGGCAAATAGAAGGGGAAGAAATGGAGGCAGTGAGAGATTTTACTTTCTTGGGCTCCTTGATCACTGCAGATGGTGACAGCAGTCACGAAATTAAAAGACGCCTGCTTCTTGGGAGAAAAGCAATGACAAACCTAGACAGCATCTTAAAAAGCAGAGACATCACTTTGCCGACAAAGGTCCGTATAGTTAAAGCTATGGTTTTCCCAGTAGTGATGTATGGAAGTGAGAGCTGGACCATAAAGAAGGCTGATCGTCGAAGAATTGATGCTTTTGAATTATGGTGCTGGAGGAGACTCTTGAGAGTCCCATGGACTGCAAGAAGATCAAACCTATCCATTCTGAAGGAAATCAGCCCTGAGTGCTCCCTGGAAGGACAGATCGTGAAGCTGAGGCTCCAATACTTTGGCCACCTCATGAGAAGAGAAGAATCCTTGGAAAAGACCCTGATGTTGGGAAAGATGGAGGGCACTAGGAGAAGGGGACGACAGAGGACGAGATGGTTGGACAGTGTTCTCGAAGCTACGAACATGAGTTTGACCAAACTGCGGGAGGCAGTGCAAGACAGGAGTGCCTGGCGTGCTATGGTCCATGGGGTCACGAAGAGTCGGACACGACTAAACGACTAAACAACAACAACCTGGCAATTTCCTTTAATTTCAGCCCAGTTTGCTGAAATGGTGACTGGGCAGCAATGTTTAATCTGCTCTGGCCCAAGATGCATTGCACTTCTATAGAGACTGACAGATACTGTGGTCTAAACAGATCTCCACCAAACATTCCATGGTAAATGTATGTGGTATACTATAAGCATGTTGTATATTATACAGCAGTAATCTGTTTCATCTGTGTGAAAAAAAGACATTTCTGTTTACCTGAGAAGCAGAATGCCAGTTTTTTTAATGCTGTAGATAGCCGAGTTTCAAATCCGTACTCACTCAGCCATGAAGCTGATGGCATAATATTGTGCTTTTTTTCCTTAGCCCAAAAATCTCTCTGGAGTTGACAGTGCTAGTAGCTTTTATTTTGTTCCACTTTGCATTTTCTGCAACTGCAGAGATGGTCATCCTGGTTTCTTTTTGAACGTTTTGTCCCTTCAAGGGATGGGTATTCAAAATGTATGGAATGTAGCGTTCAGCAATTTGAGCAAAGGATGGATCATACATACTGCCAGCTGCTGAAGATATAAGACTCTGTGGTTTCCCCAGAAACAAACTAGGGACCAATGTCATAATGAGGTCAGCAGTTCCTATGGTGAAGCTGTGGCCATAATTAATTACAAGGCCTGTATGGCGGTTTTTTCTTTCTTGTATAGAGGCCATTGTATAGAGCTCTATGCAAATTCCCACAATCCATTGGGAATAAACTTTAAACTTCTACCATTTCCTTGGTTGACTTGGTGTACTTAGTGCTGTGTGACATAATATTCAATAAAAATGTCCCAGCAAAAGGCAATAAAAGTGGTTTTAACCTCTGGGGCTGCTGCAGAATAAAGTTAATCAAATGTAAGTGCCAATGACACTTATTGCTCTTCACAAGTTTACCTCAGGTTCAGATGTAATGAAACAAACAGGGATTGAGTGTGCTACAAAGGCCGCCCTAGTTAATATATTGCTATATGGAAAGGTCTGTGCTATTTTTAACCAAAGGTCAGACCTGGCACTCCTTTGCTGAGCTCCACAAAGCAACCCAAATATATCTGGCTAACCTCTGCCCCATATATGAAAGATCACTTGAACTGATGTTTGATTACCAGCTCTCTAAAATCCAGTAGCTGAAGACAAAGATACCCTGGAGGATTTCTCCAGTCCTGTTTCCTAGTGTGCTTATGAAGCACCTCATCTTTGGAGCTACACGTTTTGCTGACACAAATAGTTCTGCATATTTTTGCTTTGATATGTTGTTAGGATGACAGTGTATCTCATCCACTTATGACGTCTGTCATCGGGCTTGTTGTTGATTTTGTAGTGCGTCTCTTTCCTCTTGTAAAAGGTTGGCTTTGCTTCAAAATGCTTGGCAAGGTCGGTTCCATTTGATCATTGAAACCTGATTCGAAATTCACTTAGATTTTCCCTTTCCTTTCCTTTTTACATATAGTGGAGAGCTTGGAAAGTTCCTGCTGCCCAGCATTCATGGGTACAACTGCTGGTGTATGGATGTATTTTAAAAAAAGATGTGATTCAATTCAGCAATTCAACAAAGCAAATATTTTGTAGCTAGGGCTGAAGATGCATAGAGAAGGCTGGCCACCAGGACTTCCCCTCAGCAGTAATTGACCCAAATAGTGTCACATGAAGGGTGAGTCTCTATGATGGAAATTTGGGGTGGCTTTTCCTACCTGCCTTTCCCCACCTCCTGTTCTAGAGGCCTTCAGAAGGGTGCTGCTGCCAGAACAACTTGGCAGAACACTTTTTTATGCTGACAGACCTATACAGTTGTGTAAAATTTTCCTGAGTATCCAGTCATTTACTGCTTTTAGTATATATTTATGTTTTTATTTTGCTGGGTACCACCCTGATATTTTGTGAGTGGGCATTAATTTATAAATAAATTATGAATTATAAATAAATTAATTAATGGTTGCCTTTCTGGAAAATGATAAACCATGATTTATTGTGATGGGAATAAGCCTAAGTATGGCCACGAAGATTCCAGAAGCTTTCAGTTTTCCTTTTTGATTATTCACTGCTTGTTTTGCTGTTCAGCCCTCAGACACTGTGGCTAAGCCTAATTTTGACTAGTTTGAAACTAGCCAACTTCAAGCCATGGATTTTAAAACTGACTTGTTTTTCACAATTATAGTTAAGATTAACCAGAGCATAGGGTTCAGTTGTAATGCTAAACTGTGGTTAATTGAACATTCCATTCATGATCAACCATTAATTGTGATGTCCAAATGCAGCCATGATAGAGAAAAGGAACCTTTCAAATATTTCCTAGAATGTGCTATTATAATTCCCCTAAAATACACATTTGCTTCATGAATAAAACAACCCAAGTCCACATACAGTGGTACCTCGGTTTAAGAACAGTCCGGTTTAAGAACAATTCGATTTACAAACTCCACAAAACCGGAAATAGTGTCCTGGTTTGAGAACTTTTCCTTGGTCTAAGAATGGCATCTGAATGGTGGAAGGGCACCGGCAGTGGAAGGCCTCATTAGGGAAAGTGTGCCTCGGTTTAAGAATGGTTTTGGTTTAAGAATGAACTTCTGGAACGGATTAAGTTCGTAAACCAAGGTACCACTGTATATCAAAATCACTACAGTAAGAGGAAAACAAATTGGTAGTTCTTTTTTTCTTTTTTTAAAAAATACATTTAAAGAATTCTTTATTTTTCTGATATTACTATTAGCTGTGAAAAGGTGCAAAATAAATAATTCAAATGTGGTAGGAGAATTTGTAACCCAATTGTTTGCTTTTTGATTAGCCTGTACACAATTGTGAAGTAACCAGCAGGGTAATCACTATTAATTTCAATTAATTTGATATATTAAAAGGCAGATTCCCCCCCCCATCCAGTTCGTATGAGTTCATTTTGTTGAACTGCAGTTTTAATTAACACTAAGAGCATTTAGCAACCACATTAAGCCTTTGTAAATTAAAACAAAATCATTTGACAGTCACATCAATTGTAGACACTGTAAATTCAGTTAGGAAGCTCTAATTTGCTCTTTTGAACATATTTACAAGGAATATACAGCATAACAAATTGTCTATTGGCTCAGCTGATTTTCTTGATAAATTAGAATAACAGAACCATAGAATTATAGAGTAAGGGACCCTGAGGGCCATCTATTCCAACCCTCTGCAATGCAGGAACCTGCCTGAATCGAGGCATGCACCTATTTGTATTGGCTGGTGTCCAACTAGCTTACTCAGAGTAGACCCAATGTAATTAATGTTCATGATTAAGTTACTGCCATTAATTTCAGAGGGTTTGCTTTGAGAAAAAAATAGTTAAATTCCACTCACTGATTTGAATGAGCTTCAAAGAAATCATTAGCCATGTTGGATCAATTAATGTTGTCAGTGGGTTTCCTTTGGTGCCAATCAAGTAGTAGAAATGCATGCAACATTGTCCAATTATTTCATGGGGTAGGTATTTGGCTGCTCAAGCCTTTGCTGAGTTACAGCTGATAAACTGTTTTCTTCCCATAAATTTGCATTATATTATTAAAAATTTGCGCTAAAACTGCAAAAAAGAGCATTTTCATAGATTTTAGCTGGGATTAAGCAAGAGAATAATGTGGGCTTACATCCAAACTGGAAGTGAAGAGGTAAGACCAGGGGCCCACCGACGGCTCCACTGCATAGCATGCGTGTGTGGAGCTGCTGCGCACGGTACATGCACCGTGCACTTCCTGCGCATGTGTCGTGCATGCGGCAATGCCGTACATGCGTGCTGCATGGGGTGATGCCCCACCCCTGGGTGCATGCCCACAGTGCTGCCCCGGGCCGCGGAAAGTCTTTGTCCGCCCCTGGGTAAGACACAAGTGAATAGGTGATACTAGGGCTATATTCATTTAAACCTTGAAACAAGATCTGCAGAGCTGACTGTAGGAGAAGTTACCACTTAAAGCAGGGGTCAGCAAACTTTTTCCGCAGGGGGTCAGTCCACTGTCCCTCAGACCTTGTGGGGGTCTGGACTATATTTTGAATTTAAAAAAGGAACGAATTCCAATGCCCCACAAATAACCCAGAGATGCATTTTAAATAAAAGGACACATTGTACTCATGTAAAATCACGCTGATTCCCAGTCCATCTGCAGGCCGGATTTAGAAGGCGATTGGGCCTGATCCGGCCCCCACGCCTTAGTTTGCCTACCCATGACTTAAAGGATCCTTCAGCCAACTATGCCCAGGTAGAGATATACTAGATTTCACTACTCCTTCACCTAAGTTTCATCCTTTCAAGTGAGTAGGGAACCTTTCTTGATTTGCCCCCCTTCCAGGGGCCTAACAGCTTCTAATCAATGTGACAAATTAACCCCAAAGATTATCTGTACACTACGCAAGAGTTCCAGAATCCTGAGTGGCAAGTCTTGAGAATCACTGCATACATACAACACTGCAAAGGGGATACCCAGGCAGATCTACACTTGTGGCTATATAATGTTAATAATATGTTATTAAAATGTGACACCAGAGGACGCTGCAGAGCAACAAGCTACCAGCAATAGGGAAACTGCATGTTATAGGTAAGGGGACGTTATAGAACAATATATCTATTGCTGTTCTAATAACGTTTAAAATATCAATGTAGATCCAGCCCCAGTATAACTGAAGTCAAGGGCAAGCCCTTAGCCACCACATGCACACTCTTCTACCATCTTGACACAGTGGCTCTATGTGCTGGGACACGCTGATGCATTATCTTGCCAACAAATTGGGAATACCAAATACTTCCTTCTGTGGACTTTCCTTCTGCTCCTAACTGGGCTGACTTAGATGACCGATGATAATCTGGAAAGAACTTAATAATTTCACATGGCTATGGTCGTATTGTTCCCTGCTGCAGATGACTCAGGGCCATATTCTCTCCCTCTTCTTAAAAAAAGGAAAAGAGTGTCGTTGTTTAGTCATTTAGTCATGCCTGACTCTTTGTGACCCCACGGTCCAGAGCACGCTAGTCACTCCAAAAGGATGTTAAGATGGGCTGCTTATCACAGTTACTTCAAACAATCCTCAAATCCAGGAGTGGCCAGCAAAGGAGAGGTAGTTCCACAGATCTGGCTTCCCAGTAGTGGTGCTGCTATTTACCAGGGCAGTGAGAGGTGGGGCAGCAGTGATGTCTGGACAATTCAGGGGCACCAGCAAACCCAACCCAGCAGTGCACCCAAAGCATTATGACCTCACCACCAGCCTGTCACACCCCCTCACCATCTAGGTACACAGCAATAGTACCACTGCTAAGAAGCGATGTCTGCGGCAACATCCCTCCACAATGGCCAATGCTGTTTAGACCACAAATAACAATATGATACCCTATAGTAGCATCTGCATTTGTCTGTTTTGACTTATAATTTCATATGGGTGATGCTGCAGTTTGTGGGATTAGTGAATATGGTAAGCAGGTATTAACAAAGCATTGTTATCACAGTGTGGTATTATCCTGAGATTTTTAAATATGCGGCACTAAGTAGGAGTTAGACACTGATAAATTAAGAACATTCTAGCACAGCAATGACTCCTGGATTGCTGCTAACATAGACTCTCGTCATTAAAGCATCTTTCATAAGACAAGTTCTCATGACAAATGGTGTATTGCATTCTAACACCACCTTCCATAAAATGAGGCCCTATAAGGAGAAAATAAAATGTCCTTATAATTCCAACAATTACGGTATTTCAGAAAGAAATGAAGAAATTGTCTCCTAGAGTGTCCACTTCATTCTGCGCACATTGGTATTGTTTACAGTAAGTTTTTATTTATTATCAGCACAATTAACTTTAATCAGAGCATGAGCCATACATCTGAAGAAGTGTGATCAGCCAAATGAGCTGCTGTTCCACTTCAGTTCACTTCAGTGGAGCTGAGAAGTTGCTTGCAGAGGAACCAGCCTCTGCCTGGTCATAAATCTGCATGATGTGAAAGCTTTGCAAGGCCATCCTCTTTTTCACAGCCCTCTGTAAGTCCCTGTGTGCCTCTCGGTTTATTCCATCCCTTCCAATTGGCATTCCCTAGGTTCAGTGGTTTAGACCACAGTGCCACCCACGGTCCTTATTCAGCATCAAATATAATGAAAATTGTTGTTGTTGTTGTTTAGTCGTTTAGTCGTGTCCGACTCTTCGTGACCCCATGTAAATCTATAATGAAAATAGATTTACATTAATCCAGCAGTGTTGGTTTATACAAGGGTCTCTGTCTTTCACACAGAGCTTTGCACATAATAAAACATAAGACGGGTCTGCCAGATGAGGCCAATGGCTAATGGCATCCTGTTCTCACAGTGGCCAATCAGATGCCCGTGGAAAACCCACAAGCAGGATTCAAGCACAAGAACACTCTCCCCTCCTTGTGGTTTCCAGCAACTGGTATTCAATAGATCAGAAAATTCCATGGGCACCACAGGAATTCCCAATTGTGTGAGTTGAGCATATCTCATCACAGAAGAGATGGAACATCTCCAAAGGCCTTTGGAGGCTTTGACTTGTTATCATAGATGGCAAAACATGAGTATCAAAGGCAGGATTGGCCCGGAAGAGAGTGAATTATTTAAATGCTAGCAAAATAATCCAAGGGGAAAATATGTTAAAACTGAGCTAAGCTTCTCAGTGCTTGATAATTAAGTGCCATAACCAGCCTATGCACTTGTAAACTACAGGCGTGTTGCAATAATCCTCAGACTAAGAATTATAAACCCAGGAAATTCTAAATGTGAGGAATATGAGCTCAGTAGTGACTCATATAATAAACCCATAATTATGATGAATGTTTCTTTTCAGAGTATGCATGCTGAAATTAGATTGATATGGTGTTTTTCATTAATACAAGTTGTATTTTTTATTTTATTCCTTGGCTATTTTATTCATAGGACAAAATAAAGATGATCTGGAAGAATTCAAATTTCCCAATATCAACAGCAGCAGCATATACACAAATGCTTAACCAAGATTTTCAGATGTGTTAAATGCTTGTACTGCTTTGTCAGTTTGATAATTTGGTGTCAAGAAATAATCTGATTATTTTTTTAAGGAGCTTCTAATATAAACAAATCAATTAATTTCTTCCACAGTTCATTCTGGAGCTATATTCTTGGGAAATTTTGACAGCAGCTCCCAATTACTTCTACATCTTGGAGCAGAGATTTCATAGAGTTTTAAAATATAATATTCATGTTTTTAATGGTTGGTTTAAAGATTTCTATTAGACTCCTGCAAATAGTATAATATAGAGAAGTTAAATTTCCATAAATGTTTCTCCTATGTTTTCCGCACAGTGGACCAGGGCAAAAATATTGCTACTGAAGAAATGCATCCAGCCCCATGCAAATGGAAATGAAGAAGATCAGGTGTGGTGCGTTCTCCCAGGTCGAACGTTTCCAGGAGAAGGTTTTTCTCATTTTGTTGTCAGTGCCAAGCCCATAATAATAAGCAGTTTCACAAATTGACAGATTTATCATTTTGACATGCAATTTTCTGTGTACCTTTTCCAAAGCCATGGTTAAGCTATGAAGATATTTGTATTTGGAAATAAACTGATTATGATGCTGCACAGATATTTGTCCAGTATTCATATCATTTCCCCCAAACACAAGCCTTCATCTATAGGATTTATTGTGCCTTATGGAAATATGTATGGGTTAAGACCTGAAATCAAAATGTAGTTCTTCTAGACAGAAGGCGCTGAAAATATTGTAGGCTGACTTCACCTTACTACGAAAAGGAATTAAAATATATTTGCAGTGTATCACATCATCCTTATATCAAGAGACCTAGGAAATGTCAGGAATATTCAGGGATGTCTTCATTTGTTTATTTGTTTATTTATTTGATTCCATTTATGAATTGCTTCCCATAAATATCTCAAAGCAAATGCAGAGAACCTTCAACATTTATTTTTTGGGAAGTGCAAAAAGACTACAAAAATAATTGATACAGTTTGGAAGTTATTGATTAAACAGATAATTCAATATAAACATATAATTCGATATAAAAATCTGAAATAAATAAATTTCAGAAGATCAGGATATACAGTCATACCTCTGTTTAAGTACGCTTCGGTTTGAGTACTTTCAGTCTAGCTGCCACATTCTGGATTAGTTGTAGTTTTCAGGTCACCTTCAAAGGTAGCCCCACGTAGAGCGCATTGCAGTAGTCCAAGCGGGAGATAACTAGAGCATGCACCATTCTGGTGAGACAGTCCGCAGGCAGGTAGGGTCTCAGCCTGCATACCAGATGGAGCTGGTAAACAGCTGCCCTGGACACAGAATTGACCTGCGGCTCCATGGACAGCTGTGAGTCCAGAATGATGCCAGGGATTCAACCTGGGGCCATCTCTGTGTAAAGCAATTGAGCTACAACCCTGCCCCTCACCATCACTGAGTAACATTCACCTCCCAGACTTCCAGTGTTCTGATTTGTTTATAGCCACCACCTTTTTTTTGATAATTTATTGATTATTACCAAATAATTTTTCACAATACCTTTGGTTACGGTCAAGTAGAATGTGCTTTACATCAGGCTTCCTCAACCTTGGCCCTCCAGATGTTTTTGGCCTACAACTTCCATGGTCCCTAGCTAGCAGGACCAGTGGTCAGGGATGATGGGAATTGTAGTCTCAAAACATCTGGAGGGCCGAGGTTGAGGAAACCTGCTTTACATCATTGTCTTGAGAAAGTCAAAAAGAAATTGAAAAGAGAAAAGGTATCAAACTATTAGGTGTGAGAACCATGTTAAGCTTCCCAGACGTTAATATTCATACCCTTTGAATCACTTGTAAAGAAAATAAAACAGTTATATTCATATTAATATGTAGCAGAAGGAAAATATGAAGTTATAAAGCTAAAGTATTTCAAAACCATATTGAATTTTTGGGAGGTAATGATTTTTTGGCAATGCCAAATAAACAAAGACCATACTTCTAAAAATGTGTTTTCTCCATATTCTGTTTCTTTTGACCTTAAATAATATGTTAATTTTGACATTAGAGCTAATTCCCAAAGTTTATTTATCCAATTACTACTCCAAGGTAATAGCTGAGCTTTCCATTTCTGAGTAAACAAATCTTGCTGCTACTATCATATAAGAAACTAATTCTTTATGTTCTCTGTTTATTGATTGAGTTGTATAATTTACCAACAGCAGTATGGATTCTAATGTTATTTCATAACACAATATTTTGGACATTAATTCCATAATCCTTTTCCAGTATTTCTGTGCTGAAGAAAATAAACACCACACATGAAAATAACATCACCATTATTTTCTACATCTCCAGCACATTTTTTAATAGTTGTTATTTATTGTGTTAATTACCAACAGAGGTTAAGTACCTCCTTGACATGGACATTAAAGCAGTTTTCTCTTATACATTGGTTTAATGAGAATTTTGGTTTGATAGTCACAAACCTGGATGGCTTTAAAATAGATTTACATAAATTCATGGAGGATAAAGCTATCAGTTCCTACTAGTAAAAGGTAAAGGTAAAGGACCTATGGATGGTTAAGTCCAATCAAAGGCAACTATGGGGTTGCGTCGCTCATCTCGCTTCAGACCGAAGGAGCCAGCGTTTGTCCACAGACAAACTTTCTAGGTCATGTGGCCAGCATGACTAAACCGCTTCTGGTGCAACAGAACACCGTGACAGAAACCAGAGTGCACGGAAACTCCGTTTACCTTCTTGCCACAGTGGTATCTGTTTATCTAATCTGCACTGGTGTGCTTTCGAACTGCTAGGTTGGCAGAAGCTGGGACATAGTAAAGGGTGCTCACTCTGTTGTGGGGATTCAAGCCACTGACCTTCTGATCGGCAAGCCCAAGTGGCTTAGTGGTTTAGACCACAGCGCCCCCCCCCCGCACCCTACAGTACTAGTAATAACAGTTGGGTACTACATCTAGCATAAAAAATGGCATGCCTCTGAAAGCCAGTTGCTAGGTAGATGTGGGAGGGTGCTATCCCACTCCTCCCCTGTTTGTGAGCTTTGCATAGGTTTCTAGTTGGGCACTGTGAGGGCAGAACACTGGGCAAGATACACCTTTGGTCTCATCCAGCAGGGCTCTTATGTTCTTAACAATGATACAGATTTGAAAGGCAAAGCAGGAAGTCTCGCAAGGCAGTCACAAGAAAGAGAACCAGCAGAGTAGGGCAGTGGCTGCAGGATGAAGCACATCTCCTAGTGAGCAACTTGACCCAACGTGAACTAAAGGTCATATGAGCCACTGCCTCATATTCACCCCTTCTAAGCTCCAACTTACATAGATATCCTTAAAGGACCAGTCTCCAGACCTGTAAATTTGAACTACTGCTGTCTCTTTTTCTGGCCTCTCACCTGGAGTGTTCCCCGCATCCCTGGCCAGGCATAATTGTGTGGGATGATGAGCACTACTTTGGGGGAAACCCTTGTGAGGAGCCTGAATCCATTTTGTTTTTGTGGGCTCTTGACTATGAGCTTTAGAATAAATGAGTTTTCAGCTACCAGTGTCAGGAGGCTGATGAACAGTCCTCAGCCAGATCCTCCTCTGAGCTCAAGGCTGGAGCCATTTGAAATCAATTCTAAGGGGAATGAGGTTGGCTTGCTCCCTAAGACAATTGATATTATACATCAGTAGTTCTGAGGAAACAGAGGGTCTCCCACACAACACCTCTTCCTTCTCCTGTTCATTATAAACCCTACACCACCCTCAGAAGCTCAGGGGTGACCTGGGAGAGGGCATTCTCTGTGACAGCCCTAAGTTGTGGAACTCCCTCCCCACAGAGGTACATCTGACAACTTCATTATACATTTTTAAATGAATGGGGGAGACACACCTTGTTACCCTGGTTTATTTTATTTATTTTTAACGCCACAAGTGTATATTTTAAGGGACCACCCTTTACTGTGTGGTTGCACTTGTTGCAATTTTAAGTTTTAAAACAGTTTTTAATGGGTTTTTGTTAATGGTGTAATCTGCAACCCTAGAGTGAAGGCTCGATAAAGTTGCTTTTCCATCAGGTACATAGGGTGAAGAGCTGCCTGAGGCAGGAGCTTGGCACATGCCTTGGCAACACATGCAGTTGACCCAGAGATGTGGCACCCCACTGCTTGTTCTTCTCAGTGGCAGACCCAGAACACCAGGTCCAATCTCCCACACGAATAACCAGTACCAGAGGCTACAGCACTAGAGGCAGCAGCTGAATAAGCCCAAGGACATGGAGATGGCTATATTTTGCTATATTTGTGCTGCTGCTGGTGACTACTGTGAACATCAGTTGTCAGAAAGACAGGTCACAGATTTAACTTAATAACTAAGAAGGTAAAGTATAGCTCTGCTGTAGGCATTTCTATTAGATCAAGGCCCTCCTGTATGAAGGAAGTGTATTTTCATAAACTGAATAGAGTGAAAGATTATGAATCATGTGGGGAAAGAGTGTGTGTAATAACTTAATAGTGCTTAGCTTATTTTTTTTAGTTGCTGGTTTTTTAATAGTTTTTTTAGATTGTATTTGTTTTACTGATGATTTGTAGAATATATAATATGATTTATGCTGCATTTGTGATGTTTTATTGTGTTATTCTTATTGTTTGTAAACCACTATAGGATTCACTTGAATGGAAAATGGCAACCAATCACTCAACTAATACTAATACTAATACTAATACTAATACTAACAATACACATAAAAGGTAAAGGTAAAGGGACCCCTGACCATTAGGTCCAGTCGTGACCGACTCTGGGGTTGTGGTGCTCATCTCACTCTGTTGGCCAAGGGAGCCGGCGTACAGCTTCCAGGTCATGTGGCCAGCATGACAAAGCCGCTTCTGGCAAACCAGAGCAGCATACGGAAACGCCGTTTACTTTCCTGCTGTAGCGGCACCTATTTATGTACTTGCACTTTGACGTTCTTTCGAACTGCTAGGTTGGCAGGAGCTGGGACCAAGCAACAGGAGCTCACCCCGTTGCGGGGATTCAAACCACCGACCTTCTGATCAGCAAGCCCTTAACCCACAGCGCCACCCACGTCCCTAAACAATACACATATTTGGCTTCAAAGTTAATAGTTGACAGGGTCTGGTCCTCATCAGTCATTGATGTTCTCTCTTTTTCAGAGTATTCCACTGATATAAGTATCAATAAGGGGATTCAGATGCACCTTTCAGTTCAGCACCTTTTATTTCTGTGGCGTTTGGGTATTTATTTTACCTGCCCATGGGATCCGCGTACACATGAGTCAACTGCAGCTTATGAAATCTGTTACTGTTCTCCTGTGTGACTTACTGGGGGGGGGGGGGAGAGATAAAGCGAATGAAAAGTTGAAAGCTGAAACCACAGATTCAAAAAGCAAAAGCAAAAACAAAAACAGAAGGGTGTTAAACAGTGTGTCAATCCACATAAGGCCGCTTCTCAGCTGATAACTGTTACAAAAATGTTACAGTACTGTATAACCATTTTGAAAGCCTTGCTGGGAAGTGGCCTGGAAGAAATGTCTTCAATAAATGAAATAAACTGAATAACTCTTCCTGAAAACAAAGAAGTAGACTTGCTATCTTAGTGATGTTCAGCTACACAAGGCAATATTGTGGACAGAATCAGGATTCTAAAGTGTTTTGTGAAAAAAGAACAGGTGCCAATTTTGTTGTAGATGAAGCACAGTAATGTTGTCTCCAGAGATTACCATCTAGATTTCCCAGAATGCCCTTGGGAATAACATTACATAATGGTGCAGCATTCTTCTTGAACTCCAAGAAGGAACACTGCTGGGCTGTTCAGCTGCCATTTGAAGTGAAAGCAACCCATGTTATTTTATATTTGAAAAATCCTTAACAATTTTATTGTTGGGGGGGGGACCCACTTATGTCACCTCATAAGTCACCCAAAGTCATATAAATTATCAGCATCTATGGTGAAGCAAACAAGGTGGTTAGGATTCAGCACCTCTCTAATGCCAGCACATTTTCTGGATATAAAATCCTGAAGACTAATACCACGGCTGGCAGGATGTCAGTTGACTAAATAGTGGTAGTTAATCTTTGCCTTAATCTTTGGTCTCTGAGTGGCTTAACAAATCAGGATGGAACTGGCTGCTTTCCACCCATTTCAAGAATGAAAGTCAACAAATGATTGGCAATTTATTGATCACATCATGCTATGGATGGTGGTGCAATTTGTATGTATATTACAGTCATACCTCATGTTGCGATAGGTTCATGTTGCATCTTTTCGGGTTGTGAATGCGGCAAACCCAAAAGTGTATACTTCCGGGTTTTGCCGCGCGAGTACAAAAGCGTTCTGCACGCTTCGTGCATGCACAGAAGCGCTCTTTTGCACTTCGCGCTTGCGCAGAAGTGTCACTCTAGTTACGGACTTTTCGGGGTGCGAACGGCACCCCAGAATGGATTGAGTCCGTTACTAGAGGTACCACTATATAACCAGTTTACAAGGTTCTGCAATAATTCTACTGCAGGCATTATTAAAACAGGGATGTTTCAGCATGAGGTGGAGGGCACTGGGGATAAAGTAAATCAGGGATAATGCCATTCTATCAGCAGTGCAGCATGTACCCGTTCCCTAGCTTGCTTGGAATTAGACCTTGGGCTGCCCCTCAGCTTGCCTCTTGCCTGAGTCCTTGCTTGAACCACAGCTGTCCTTGGATCATAACTCAGACTGGCCTTGGATGCCACTGCTGTGTCTATGCTCATGATGGACATGTCCAGCTAGGACAGGACAGATGACAATGAAGGGTGGGGGGGATGCTGATTTTTATTCCATTGGCTTCCATTGGGCTGTATGGGATGAAATTTTGGGGATGCATATCTGGGGTACAGGTGAGATGAAGTCAATGGTGGGTGAACAGGGAGAGGACAGAGTTTCAGATCCTCCTCCATGCATTTGTTATGCTGGGTTGCATCTGTGATATGGAAATGAAGACAAGCTAATTTCAGATTAGAAAAAAGTGTGGAACTGACAAAAAACTGACGGATTCTTCCATCCCTATCTTTTTACCCATCAAACAAAATATAAGTGGAAAACATACACAATAAAGGATGCACATGGATCTTCTTTTCCTGCATCTGAATCTTTGATTATTTACATTGAAAAGCAGGTAGTTAATGGTAATCCAATACCCTGAAAATGATCTCGTATCGTTCCCACCGTTATTTGGCAAGTGTCCACCAACACATTTAAAATTAGCTACAGATTTCATGCCAGACAGATCCTAGAGGGGAAGTGATCATATCAGGAAAAAGACGAAATGCTGTAAAACTGGTGATTTTAGAAAAAGAAGAAAGAGACCAAATGGGTAAAAGGCAGAACAGTGGACTTTTGTTCATACTCATTGCACATCCACCTGAAATAAATGGTTCTCGGGATAAAGAGATGACAAGTCTCCAGGGCTGTCTCCCTAGCACGCTTTGGGAGCACTAAATTGCCTTAAATGGAAGGAAAACAAAGAAATCCAATACTGTGTGACCTGATAAAGTGTGACCTAAAAGTAGGCTCGCCAAAGGAGTGGAAGAATGATTGAGTGTGAAAAAATATAATTCACACATGGCCAGCACATCAAGCCATCTCTCCAGCTTCTAAGATGGAGAAGTGTCAACAGTGAGTTAGGAATATAAACAGTAAACAACAACAACCTACAATAATGCTGATGCCAATATATATTTAACATGATGAACCATCCTTTACTTGCTGTAATAATCTGGCTGGCATTGACTAGGTAACAAGGGAGGTAGAAGAAAATGCTGGCCCCTTGTCCCCCCCCCCACAGCTTTATAATGCACCCACTCCCCAAATGGGGCCATGCTGGCTGCAAGCAAGCCCCACCATTCTCTCAGGAATTTCCAGATCAATGGACCAAAGTTAAATTACTTTGTGCAACATCTACTGATTTCGAATGTTTAGAGACTGGAACATGACTCTCTCCTAAATGAAAGAAAATCCTAAGTATATTCTAAGACACAGAATAGCTGGGGGGGGGGGGAGCAAAACCCGTCTGAGAATAGGTTACTTCAGGAGTGCATGAGAACTATTATGCTTTGAACTTGAAGAAGTGCATTTGTGGGAATGAACTAATAAGTTAGGGTGAAACTTGTACTCAGGCAGAGAGACAGAGAGAAAAAACTGTGAAGGGAAAATTTACCAATTCCAGAAAATAATATATTGCCGGGCATGCATAATCTTTAAGCCTAAATCCGCATCAGGATCTTCTATGCGGCCAGAGCTGGCACAAACATGCCAGAGACTAGGTTAAATACATATTAAGGGAAAGGCTTTAGTCCATTTCCTATGAAAAATAATAGCCTTACATTGACTTATGAGGAGATTAATTTAAATTAACTGTCTTTCTGATACAGAGACATTGAGATTCTTAAGAAATATACACACTGACAGGGAATTCAACCTTAGAACAGTAAAAAGCTTCTGTGACACAAGAAGAAAAGCCAGATTTACCAATTGCTCTTATTCCTTAGGTATTTGTCTACAACAATTTAGAACTTTAATAAGAGTTTGGACTGTTGTTTTTTTATTTAAAAAAAAGTAGTTGCTTCCAGGCGACCTGTTTATTAGGCTTTCATCCTAGTTTGTTTGTGAGGAGATTAGACAACATTGGCCATTTAATGATCATTCATCTTGTTTGTGGGAAGAAAATGGCATCAGGTAAGTGTACTTTCCTGTCACCTTCCTTTTCACAAAACATCTGATATTTCGGGGAAGTGTGTTAGTTTTGCACTTTGCACAATGTTCTAGAGTGTCCCCACAATTCTCTGTAGCGAAGTTTGGAAAGGTGTTGGGGACAACAAAGCGGAGAGGGAAATCTGCAAAAAATGCTTCCCCTATTCTTCCATTAGCAGAGACATTTACTGGATCAAAAGTCCTTCTGTGAGAACCCGGGTGCCAACTGGATTCCTCTTCCTCCCACCACTCCTTGCTGCTCAAATCTCCCTTCACATCACATACCTGTGTGGCAATGTCTCAGATGACATGTGTGCTTGGATCCAGTCTGGGAAGGGTTTGAACCATTGCTGCGATTAACTTTTATCCTCCATCTTTCTTTGGCTACATGTGTGTGTTTCTGTAGTGAATTGGTCTGATAAACGTTTAGGAAGAGGAACCATAACTTTTTTTTTCTGGTGTGGGTTAAGCATTTGCTGTGCTGAAAATATGTGGAGGCCACATAAGTCTGTTTTATGTAGAATTTTTTTTCTTCCACAACAGAAGGGTTTCCTCTCAAAACATGCCTGCCTATGCCAATTCCTCCTACAATTATCAAATGTAGGAATTGGTGCTTGCAGTTTGGGAGAAGAGTTCATCATAGCATGTATGGTTTGGGCATCTCTCTCTCTCTCTCTCTCTCTCTCTCTATATATATATATATATATATATATATATATTACACACACACACACACACACACACACACACACACACACACACACGAATTTAGCAGAACTCTCCTCACTTCTGATTCCCAGCAAACAAAACAAACAGAACACTTAAATAAAAATAATGTGTTGCTCTAAATAGTTTATCTGATCATTGGAAGAAGATGATGTCTTGAATGCATCATACACTGGAAATGTGAATTGGTTGTAAATCAGCTACATAGGAAAATTTCAATTACATGAATTTCCATTAGTCCATCTGCTGTTTAGAGGTAGATAGTGATACTATAATCATTCCTTAGAAATCACTACCTTAATCCATATCTCTCTCTCTCTCTCTCTCTCTCTCTCTCTCTCTCTCTCTCTCTCTCTCTCTCTCTGAATTTATTGCAAATCGCAAACCCGCACCCCAAAGATCTGGAGCAAACACATCTGGTTTATTATGGAAACACACTTTAGGTTAAATTGGTTCCATTCAGGAGATCTAACTTTCTAAAACCTTATAAGAGAAAATGCTAATTCAGTGACTTCTTGTTTCTCTCTTCACGTTTCTCTCTTTTTTTTCTGCCTTTGTTCCTCATTTTGCATTCTTGAAAATAACTAAACTTGTTAAAAGGAAAAACAAAACAGAACAAAAGCACTTGATACCTAATGATTGACTAGTGTCAGTAAGTGGCTATTCCTTCTCCTCTTCCAAAATCTTGCCATCCTTGATGCTGCCAGTAGTAGTTTTAGAAGAAGTGGTTATTCCTTGATCAGATATAAAACTGTTGGACTCTTGTCCCCACTCCATCCATTCAACTGGCAACTTTGCAAACAAAACAAAACAAAACAAAACACACACACACACACACACAAACAACAACAACCACACATTCACTTACAGAATATATACTGGAGAAACTTTCTAATAACCACATCTGACAACCAGGCTGAATATTTGTATGATTTAGTGCCACTTGTATGAACAACATGGTACAATAGCTTGATTTTAAAAGGCAATTCTCCCCCTGCTGCTTATTCAATTAAAAAAAATGTTTGTGTGTAGTAATGATACTTTAAAAAAAATAATGCAAGGTATGAAAAGTTACAGTACTTTCTAGAGCATAAAACAGTTTGCTTGCTATCAATGATTCACAATTACAGCCTGTGCATGCAAAAAAAAAAAAATCACTATGATGTTACACTATGTGGTGTGATCTCTCAGCAGGATTCCTGATCAATGGGAACCACAAAGCACAGCTTTTGTGATTATTCAGTCCAATCGGCTTACCCAAACTGTATCATTGCCCAAAAAGCATTCCATTAGCAAAGTCTTTGCTCTAATTACCTAGCAACATTGTGGGTAGCATGTTGTGCCCATTAAAATTCTTCATGAGCAATTTACGATGGTAACAACTTCATTATAATATGGCAAGCCATCAATATGCCATTTCATCTGAATATTATTTCCCCTAACATTTAAGTGAGCAGGTTTTTCTTTTAAATAAAAAAAAATGCAGGTCTTATTAAAGCTAATGTGTGCTGGATGCCTGTATAAAAGAAACATAATGCCTTTGCCAGAAGACTAGAAGACAATAGAAGATAGCTGTAACTGCATTTCTGCCCACAAGTTGTGCCTAGAATTCCCATTCAAGGCAATTCAGGAATTCAATCAAAAATCAAAGGATTGTGAGGGGAATCCTACTTTTCTGCACAAGGACATGGGGGAGGGGTGTTTCCTAGCCCACCAGAGTTTTTCTTTTTTCTTTTACCACACTGATAAGCAGAAAGTAAGATCTATGCAAAGTAAGATCTATGCAAAGAGTATTGAAAACCTTCAAGACATTAGCCACAGTACTGACCTTGTCTATGGTTCTGTCCATATTGGTTCTCCATGCACATTGTATTGGGTAATATTCAAACACAGTAGGCCCACAACTATGCAGACTTTATTTATGCGATTGCAGCTTTACACAGATAGCCAATAAATAAATAAATAAATGGCAGGAGACCCTTCCTTTGTCGGCATTTCAGTCGGGGGTTAGCGGCGAGTCTGCCCCTAGGCACGTCTGGGGGCATCCTGCTGGCTGCCCGGTTAGGAGCAGACCAGTGCGCACGGTGATATGTGACCCTGCTCGGTGTGAGTAGAGTACACATAGATAAAGAGTGGAATCATAGTGACTTTATTTAGGGCTATGTACAAAGTAAAATCCAGAGCTCGGCATCTTTGCTTCCAGTCACATCAAGAGACAGAAGCGAAAGTAAAATGAGTACAAAAAATGTACTTGAAAAATGTCACCGTAGAAACCACTTTTAAGCACTCTGCCTTGCTTTACAGCAGCGTTTCTCAACCGCTGTTCCGCGGCACACTAGTGTGCCGCGAGACGCTGCCTGGTGTGCCGTGATGTGCAGCGACGAGAAGGGCGATTTGCATTGTCACGTGCCTGGCTCAACCCACCGGAAGCAGTATTTCTCCTCCTCTTTCCCAAAGCTCAGTGCAAACGACTGGAGGGTGGTTTTAGACAAACTTAAAGAAGCTGGCTGGATGAGCTCAACCTGAAACTTGCTGAGCAAAGGATTGTGCTGGCAGAGAAATCAGCGGCTTGTGAAGCCTTATTACAGGAGATTGCAACCAACACAGCAATTGGCAAGTGTTTCTTACAGTCATAATCATATAGTCAATATAGGGCGGCACAGAGTTAATTTTTTTTAACTTTTTAAATGGTGGTGTGCCTCGTGATTTTTTTCATGGAACAAGTGTGCCGTGGCCCAAAAAAGGTTGAGAAACACTGCTTTACAGGACTCTGGGAGGCTCCAGTAAGAACTCAAGAGGCTGTCCAAAATCTTGCAAACTCTCTGGTGGTCCCAATCCATGGTTCAATAAGCAAATATTAAAGTTACCTCAGGCCCGGGAGCTGCATGTGCCCTTCTAGGCCTCTGGCTCTCAGGACTTCCCCCAGGCAACACCTGAAAGGTGATGTGTCTTTCAACTGTGATAATGGTGTTGAACCAAAGATGAACTGTACTGGGAGCTCTGCAAACGTAATCTTGGTAGTCAAGATAACCCCACAATTACTTGGTAGTTGTTGTAACAATGAGCTCCTATATGTTTATATTCACTTGTTTTGATATAGGCTAATTGGCTTGCTGTGATGCTATCCTTGTCTGTGGGCCTGGGGTGCTGAGCTCTGAGCCCAGAAAGGGGAGCTATATGTAAGATTTGGGTATTTGTCACCTATGACCTCAACTGGTCAGGTGAAGCAATGGGAAGTCCTGGTCAAAGGAACATATGCTGCCTTGTGTATAAATAATGTTTGAACATTTGCTTGGGTGTGAACAAGCCATCTCTTTGCTGTAGTGTCTGTCTCACAGTTATAAAGGCTGGGAGACCTGGCAGGCTACTTTGCTGTAAGTCCACACTTTTGTTTAATAAAGCAGTAGAACTGATCACTTTTTTACATCCTTCTTTGGTATCCCTGCACCTAACCACTTCCGAGAGCCCTCCCTTGGGCCTGTGCTTCAGAACAATCATCTGGATGGAGAATGAAGAGATGATGGGAGTGTGGAAACCTCTATTCATCTACCTGCTTTTACCTCTGGCTTTGCCTACCCTTTTCATGAGTCCCATTGGGAGGCTGGCTATAAGGGAATATTTCCCTTTGGCTGTAAAAGTTTCTCCAACCTTGGGCTAGGCTGTCAGACTTTGACTGTGAGGCATTCAAATCTCTAGACACAAAGAGGCCATTCACTAGGGCTGCAGTGAGGAGAAGGGTTTTGACAACCCTAAGTTCCCTGGACAAAGGTCCAAAATACAAACTATGCAGTAAGTAAATAAGCAAGTAATGACTTTGTTGACAATGCTCATTTATGCTTATTGGGAGCTAGACCCTGATTGCGCTTTGTTAGGATCATAAATGTGATGATAACCTTCCATTATTTTCTCCATCATCCTTAATCTCTTTCAATATTGTAGTTTATTGCATGCTGATCTGATAAAAAATATTTACCTTTCTATGAAAAGAAGGGGGAAGAGTCAACATGGCGGATGCCAGTATTTAAAAGACAGTTGGGTTCATGTCTCCTTTTAAAGTCCTGTGACAACGCACCTTAATTCCCAGCCATTCAGAATATAGTCCTCCCACAATTTGTGCATTTTAGCCCCTCAGAAAATGGAAGTTAGGCATTTTTTAACAGCAGGCGTTTATCAGAGTTTCACACCGCAGGTGCATTTCCCTCAAAAATATAGTGCTCCACACTTAACTATGTCTTGCTGAGACACCATCGAGTTTATCTCTACTTGCCACTGCCTGGCCACACTTAATGACACACTGCAAACAATTCCATAACACTTACCTCTAAAAGCCTGCGACATTCTCAGAAAGGCCAGGGCTTTGAAAGGCACTCATGTTGCCATGGAAATTTGTAGCTTTCATCCCTGGAATGACAAAAATGTACCCTGCGTCTCAACCCCAAATGCTTTAGAAGCTGGCAATGCTGCGTTACATTCAATCTTATTTTATTTATATTTTGTTGTATTTAAGTTGGCACTGATATTGCTGCATTCCACAAGCCATGACAATTCTGGGGTATATGGAGTAAACCTGTTGCATGCAGCTGACCAGGTTTCATAATGGGTGTGTGTTATAAAACAGAAAGGGCATAACTCTTCATTTTATACTGAAGACTATTTGCCATTGAATGAATCTCTCTTTATAAGCTTTTTGGAATGATTTCATTATTCTCTTCTCATGCTATCCAGACTTCTCCTTTGCAGGATATCATGCCATTTGCGAAGAGGAAAATAGTTTGTCTATCTCTCCCATTCCCCCCCCCCCAAAAAATATGTTTTTTAAAAAAATGCCAGTTGTAGTGCTAGCCTTGCTTAATGTATGCTGCTGTTTAGGGATAATCCAATTTTATTGTCTTGGAGTAATTCCTAATGATCATTGTGTGTCTATAGTAATTTGTGTCAGTTGTTTAACTTTAAATCCAATGTGTTCTTCTTTAACAACTGCAATGATGTGTTCAATGAGGTGTTATTTCAAAAGCCAACTACATAGCAGTGGTTTTCCCTCTGAAACTATTTTGATATCAGTGGTACCTCGGTTTACAAACACAATTGGTTCCAGAAGTCTGTACTTAACCTGAAGCGTACTTAACCTGAAGCGAACTTTCCCATTGAAAGTAATGGAAAGTGGATTAATCCGTTCCAGACGGGTCCGCGGAGTTCTTAAACTGAAAATACTCAAACCGTGGCGTACTTAAACCGAGGTATGACTGTATTGCAATGTGCAACCAAGGTGATGTACCACTGTGACACCTATTTCCAAGCAACACATGTAAATAGATTCCAGAATTTAACTCAAAAATCTCAGTGTGTGTGTGTGTGTGTGTGTGTGTGTGTGTGTTTGGCTCTCATGAACACAGAACAATTTTCATTACATGGATTTATACCAAATTAATCCATATCCCTTTTTTCCTGAACTTTGTGCTTAGCAAATATAAAATGACCACAATTTTCTCACTACAGTGGTGGCAGCTTCAAAGCAAGCTATAGCAGCAGTGGTCACGATAGCATAATATTTACGCTATAATTAAATTGCCAGAGACCTAAAATAACATTCTAATTAAATTTTAAGCAGAACTAGACAGGGCAGTCTCGAGCAGGTCGGCCGCCCTGGCGGTGAGGGGCAGAGATCGCTCCGGCGCCCCCGCCCTTGCAGGGCGCAGGATGGTTTCCACGCGGCTTTGCCACACGGCGCCCCCTGGCGCACCGCACCACTGGGGGTCTACCTAGAGCCGGCCCTGGAACTAGATGAGGAAAACACAGGGATTATACTCAATGCTGCAAAAAAACAGTTCTGCTGACATAGCAAGGTGTGACGACCCGTGTCCCACTCTCTCCTACTATCACTGCGACACAGGAATCCAGAGGGGAAAACACCCACCCTCTGCTCCTGCCGCCTCAAAAATCAACCCCTTTTACTGATGGGTTTCTTAGTAAGGAGAGCCTTCCAGCTTGCGTGACCTGGTACCTTAAGAAACTCTAGGCTGTCCCACGGAATAACCCCTTTGCCTCCAGTAAAGGGTCTCCCTCAGTTGGATTCCCCCACTGTAGAAGTTTGCCCTAGGCACTCTGGCAACTCCTTGGCACCTCAGGTTACCCGTCTAAGCCTCCTCCGTGTAACTTCAGGACACAAACTGCCACCTCCCTGCCTGAGGTGAGTTTTGCCCTCTCTTGAGTCACCACGGCTGTGAGTCCTGGTACCTCGCTGGAAAAATACAGACGGACCTCTTGTTGGCAAAAACAGAGATGAAGTTTTATTGTGTTAAAAACATAAGTGATTCTTTAACGTGTCATTTATTAATTAGCTTTGTTCCAGTTGTACAAAATAAACTCAGTCAAACATTTAACTTTAAGTTTTCCTAGCCTCTTAACTGTCTTCATACAAGCCACCTCATAACATCACACCACACCTTCCTCCCTCTCCCTCCTAACTCACCAAACCGACTCTCCCTCCTTTTTTAAAACCGGGCACAGTCCCGCCCCCATCAGAGTTCTATGCCAGTCAGGCTGAAGGTGGGTTAACTCTTTGCCAGCCGGACAGAAATAAACATTTCAAAAGTGCTTCAATTTGTCACATATCTCCCCCACCACAAAGACATTGCGTCGGCTTGCTCTTAACTAACTAGAGCAATGCCAAAGCAATGGGCTTGGGGTTATAAATCCTTCAATGCATTCTATAACACTCATATTACAAAGTCAACTAAATTAACATCTCATAAACTTGTACACAAATAAACCATGTTTGACATGTGTTAGATTATAACGCCTAAGCACAAATGTTTTGCTAGGGTTACCACCGTTTCATATAATACTTTGCACCATTCTATACCTCGCAAAAATATACCTAGACAAAGCGTCCGCTATGATGTTTTCCTTCCCACTTATGTGCTTACCCTGTGTCTATTTTATAAGTTGCTAGGCTGGTCCTCCCTGGGATGTTTGAGAAGATCTGAGCAAACTGAGCAAGGACTAATTTTAACTGCTCCTTTTGCTCTGGGGTCAGACTTTCATCGAATGGCACTTCTGCTAGAGTTGTGCCCTTACTCAGCTCTCCCCACCCAGTTAAATGAATCCCTTGGGTCACCTTCCCCTTTACTTGTAACACCAACTTATTTCTGTCAAAATAAGGCTTAAGTAAATTTACATGAAAGTTTTTACATCGGTTCCCTTCCCCATCTAACTCTACCAAATAGTTCACCGCAGATATCCTCTCGACCACTTTGAAGGGACCGTCCCACGACATCTCCAACTTCTTTCGACGTCTTGTTCTTAACACGAGCACACTGTCACCAGGCTGGAAAGTTCTGTCTCTTGCGTGTGCATCATACCACTGCTTCTGTCGACGCTGTGCCTGCTGCAAGTTGTGAGCAGCTTGCTCCCGTAGCTCTTGAAGGTCGCTCTGCAGCTCCTGTAGATACGTCACAACATCAGGGCTGTCGATCTGCTCCTCCCCTGACCACGCTGCTTTCATCAAGTCTAGGGGTCCTCGTGGCTGTCGTCCAAATAGGAGTTCAAAAGGACTGAACCCTGTGCTCTCCTGCGGCACTTCGCGATAACCAAATAGGAAGTGTTGCAGCCTCTCATCCCAGTCGTTAGGATGATTGATGGAATAGGTTTTTAGCATCCGGCTCAGGGTCGAATTAAATTTCTCCGTCAAGCCATTCGACTGTGGATGATAAGCCGTAGTTTTAACATGCTTAATCCCACAAAGAGTTAAAAGCTCTTCCATGGTCTTGGACGTGAAGGATGTCCCTAAATCTGTTATAATTTCTTTGGGGAATCCCAGCCTTAAGAATACCGACATGAGGGCTTTTGCTACAGTCTTGGAATCAATGTCCTTTAGAGGTATTGCTTCTGGATAGCGCGTAGCATAATCCACTAGGCATAAAATAAATTTATTCCCCCTTTTTGTAATTCTGGAGATAGGCCCGAGGATGTCCACTCCTACTCTGGAAAAGGGCTCAGTAATTACGGGAATAGACTGTAACAAGCCTCGCGTTTTGTCCGCTCTTTTGCCTGCTTTTTGGCAGATCACACAGGACTTGCAATACTCTTTGATGTCTTTGCCCATCCCAGGCCAGTAAAATCTTGCTTGGATTCTATCACTAGTCTTTCTAATGCCTAGATGCGCTGCTGAGGGTGCGTCGTGTGCCATTTGTAGCACTTGCAACCGGTAAGCTCTTGGCAACACTAACTGTTTCTTCCTTTCCCAAACAGCAGCAGTTTTCCTCCTCCTAGAAATTCTATACAGTCTTCCCTCAATGGTGGTAAATAAGCAGGGGTTTTCCACAGTTACTTCTGCAGTAGGACTTTGTGCTTTACCCCACAGCTCTTTTATAGTTTCATCCTCTTTTTGATCACTCCAGAATTGGGCACCGTGCTCCTGGACCACTGGCACGCTAATCAGCCCTTCATCCTCACCAGGCTCTATGGGTGACTCTATAACTGCAGGAGGATTACTCTCAGTGACTTGAGACTGTGACCTAGTTATCACTTGAATACGGTGCTTCTGACTAGCTAGGTCATTCCCTATTAAAAAGGGTACCTCCAACTCATTTAGGATTCCTACTCTCCACTTGCCACAAAATCCTTTGTAGGTAATATCAACTTCAGCTAATGGTACTTCAAAATGTGGGCCCCATATGCCTTTTAAACTATAGGACTGACCCTTGAGGTACTGCTCCTTTGGAACAAATTGTGATTTAACAAGTGAGACTTCTGCTCCTGTGTCCCTCAAACCTAAACAAGACTGACCATTTAATTCAATTGGCTCCATGTAATCTTGGTTGCACTCCTGCTCAGCCCTCCAGACCTGCAAGACCTTAGAAGTAGTCTCAGCTGGACTGTCCGCTTTCTCTGAGCCTTCTGTCTGAGGCGAGCTACTTTCCTGTGACTGCGTTACCAGTTTTATTTGTTTAGCTGCAGTAGGTGTAGTTTGCGACTTAGCCAGCAGGGGGCACCTGGCACGTACATGGCCCTCACGATTACAGAAAAAACAAGTGATTTTCTTAGACCCTGTCTTGTCAGAAACTGATTCCCTGACAGGAAAATTTTCTTGCCTGTCTTTATTTTCTGTTTCTCCATGGATTACCCTTCTGTGAGTGTTTTGGGAATGCTATTTCATTGAAATCTCCTTGTAGTTCGTCTAAGACCTCGGCAACCCCTGCCACAGTTTTCAGTTTTTTATCCCTCAAGAACCAACGTAAATTGCTAGGGATTTGCTTAAAAAATTGTTCTAAACAAATTAATTGTTTTAACTCATCAAAGTCCTTCACTCCACTCCCTTGAATCCATCTGTCAAGTAATTTATCTAAGCGGCTAGCTAGTTGGGCATAAGTCTCTTTATGTTCCTTTTTTGCCTCACGAAAAGCCTTTCTGCTTTGTTCAGCCGTGAGTCCACATCGAACCCTGACCCTTTGCTTAAATACTTGGTAACTTGACAGCTCTTCTTCCCTCAGGTCAGCATAAATTTCACTTAGTATCCCACAAATTTGAGGTCTTAAATAAAGCATCCAGTTCTCCTCAGGTATTTGAAATTCCACACAAACGCGTTCGAAGGTAAATAGAAACGATTCGACATTATCGTCTTTTCCAAATTTGGGGAACCTTTTTAAATTAATTGCGATACTATCATTATTAACTGGGCTACTAGTTAATTCTGATCGCAAACGTATCTCTTCAAGCTTCATTCTGTCCTGTTCTAATTGAACCCTTAACCTCTCGGACTGCATTCTCTCCTCAGCTTCAATTCTAGCTTTTTCTCTCTCACTTTCAATTCGGGCCATCTCAATTCGTAGTTTCATAACTTCTACCTCAGAACCTGGGCTTCCCTCAGCCCCTTCCATTCTTTCATCTCCTTTTGCCTCTCTGGGTTTTCTTACATGAGTCATTTTCCTCACAGGAAAATCCTGACAGACTCAAACCAAACTAGGCGCGTGAGCTTTGAATTTCGATCACGACGCTGCCACCAAAAATGTGACGACCCGTGTCCCACTCTCTCCTACTATCACTGCGACACAGGAATCCAGAGGGGAAAACACCCACCCTCTGCTCCTGCCGCCTCAAAAATCAACCCCTTTTACTGATGGGTTTCTTAGTAAGGAGAGCCTTCCAGCTTGCGTGACCTGGTACCTTAAGAAACTCTAGGCTGTCCCACGGAATAACCCCTTTGCCTCCAGTAAAGGGTCTCCCTCAGTTGGATTCCCCCACTGTAGAAGTTTGCCCTAGGCACTCTGGCAACTCCTTGGCACCTCAGGTTACCCGTCTAAGCCTCCTCCGTGTAACTTCAGGACACAAACTGCCACCTCCCTGCCTGAGGTGAGTTTTGCCCTCTCTTGAGTCACCACGGCTGTGAGTCCTGGTACCTCGCTGGAAAAATACAGACGGACCTCTTGTTGGCAAAAACAGAGATGAAGTTTTATTGTGTTAAAAACATAAGTGATTCTTTAACGTGTCATTTATTAATTAGCTTTGTTCCAGTTGTACAAAATAAACTCAGTCAAACATTTAACTTTAAGTTTTCCTAGCCTCTTAACTGTCTTCATACAAGCCACCTCATAACATCACACCACACCTTCCTCCCTCTCCCTCCTAACTCACCAAACCGACTCTCCCTCCTTTTTTAAAACCGGGCACAGTCCCGCCCCCATCAGAGTTCTATGCCAGTCAGGCTGAAGGTGGGTTAACTCTTTGCCAGCCGGACAGAAATAAACATTTCAAAAGTGCTTCAATTTGTCACACAAGGTTTCTCCTCTGCTCTCCCCAGGCTCCCCACAAATTCTGCTCTGGAGATTCCCCCAACCTTCTGGAAACAAATTTGAAGGGATGGGGTTGCAAGGGAGGGAAGAGGAGGAGGGAATTACATTGCACAAATAGGATGACACTAGGTTCTCTTATAATGGCAATATAGGGAAACAGCTCCCTTGCAGGGGAGAATCAGTTGGTGAGAAAAGTGGCAAAGCTGCATGCTCCGGCACGGGGGGTGGGGTGGAGAGCAGGCAGGGGCGTGACTGGTGTGCGTCCCGGGGGTGTGGCACGCTGCCCCATGGGGTGGGACGCACGTCCTGGGGGCATGGCACATCAACCGTGGGGGCATGGCGTGTGTCCCGGGGGTGTGGCACGCTGCCCCATGGGGTGGGACGCACGTCCTGGGGGCATGGCACATCAACCGTGGGGGCATGGTGTGTGTCCCGGGGGTGTGGCATGCCACCCGCGGTGGTGTGGCATGTGTCTTGGGGCCGTGGTGCACCGCCTGCGGGGGTGTGACAGCTGGCATGGTGGGGGGGTGCAGCACATATCCGGGGGGTGGCCGTGATGGTACCCCCTCCCCGATGGTGCTGGGGGCGGTGCACTCCCCCGCCCCCTTCCTCCACCAGTGGGTGGGAGATGGGATTTAAACCTTCCAACAGCCATCTAATCCTCCCAGCAAACCCTCCTTCCCAGCTGATTTTAATTTATTTGTACTCTGCTGGGAATGGAAAAAGGAAATAATCCTGACTGCATCTACCCAGCTATATATATATATATATATATATATATATATATATATATATATAATGCTCTTTCCATTGTGAGCTTTAAAACCACACGTTTTAAAGCTCACAATGGAAAAAAAATCAAAGTTTCAATTTCAGCTCTACAGCGCCATCTGGTGTCACAGTGTTATAACACCCTTTTAACATTTTGGTTTTTCTTTTTTACTAATGTAGCTGAGTTCCCTGTCTGACAGAAAGGTAGTGTGGTGGACAATCTGGTGTCCCGGAAGAATCTGGATGCCAGAGAAGAAAAGCATCCCTCCTTCTTACCTGCCAATCTGCCTCTGAAAGTGCTGCCCTTGCTCCCCCATTCTGAGTATCTCAGCACTGTGGGTTTAAGAAGAAGACACTCTTTGAAGAATAATATTATCTAGTTCTGCCATAAGTATTGTGGCAAGAGAAGAATTTGGGAAACTTTTTACTCCACCTCTGTTACGCATATACATGTGGGATCTATATGCTGCAATGAATCTACAAACTCTACCAGCAGGGCTCCTGGTCAGGGTTAAAGTCAGTCAACAAAATGGAGAATCCCAAGGATGACTCAAATTCCAAGAGGGGCACGTCTTCTTATTGTACCTTAATATAAAAGTTGTGTATCGAGACATTTTGAAATCCTACTGGCTAAGTGAAATGATGCCTTAAATTATTCCCAGTTCCTTCTCTCTGCCCTTATTCTAAATGGATTGCTTAAAACTGAAAAAGCCCAGGCTAGCTTTGATTCACATGCAAACCCTCGGAGAATTAGTTTTGTGGTATTTATTTATGAATCGAGTTGAATTATTAAGGTGTGCTTTGGTAGTTGTTCAGTCACGGCATGGGATTCCAGAACAGGCTGACAATATGTTTCTCACTAGGGGAAAGACTGTGCTATTAAAGATTGGCCCAAGGTGAGAAGCATCACGCAGCTACCTGCCTGCCTGGGAAATGTTGTTCTTCTGAGTACTTCACAAAGCTCAAAGGCAAACACATCCCATGTGATAACTGAAACCCCTGCATACTTGCTCACGCTGCTCCTTTGATTTCCCAGGATTGAAGTTACTCCTGCATCCAGCCTGTCTGTCAGTAGGAGGTTTTGAGTTGCCTTGAATCAAGTTGTAGTATCCTGTCTTATTGCTGCTGGTATTTTTTAAAAAAATGCATTTAGAATGTAGTATTTTCTAACATTAGTTGTCATCCATTATATATCTATCTATCTGATTTTTGTCCCATACTGTTGTAGCATATCAATGTTCACATCAATGTCGAAAGCCTATCACTTCCACTTCTGTTCAGTTCTGCACAAGGGCGTACCCACCACCGGGCAAGTTAGGGCAGCTGCCCTACTCTAGAAGCAGGGCTGGTGGGCAGAGGCGGAGCACAGCCCGGCAGAGCGCGAGTTCGCCATTCCCGCCCCGCCCCGCCCCGCCGCACCCTCCCTCCAGCTCGCCGGCACGCCTCAGGCAAGGCCAAGCACGGCGGGGAACCAGGGAGCGCGGCGCGGTGGGCGGGAACGCCGAACTCGCGCTCCGCTGGGCTGGGCTCTGCCTCCGCCCACCAGCCCTGCTTCTAGGGAGGGGCACAGCCTGGCGGAGCGCGAGTTCGCCGTTCCTGCCCGCCGCGCTGCGCCCTCCCTCCAGCTCCCCGTCGCGCCCTCTGGCAAGGCCAAGCGCGGCGGGGAACCAGAGAGAGCGGCGGGCCGGGCGGGAACGCTGAACTCGCGCTCCGCTGGGCTGGACTCCGCCTCCGCCCACCAGCCCTGCTTCTAGGGAGGGGCACAGCCCGGCGGAGCACGAGTTCGCCGTTCCCGCCCACTTTGTGGCCCCTCCCCTTCCGTGCCTTGGCCCCTCCCCTTGCCCCCCCCCTAGTTTTGATCCTGGGTACGCCCATGGTTCTGCAGACTGTCTTTTTAAAAGCATGGGGAAGTCAGGCAATGAACAGGAGAACGTGGTCATTTATTGTAAACCTCTTTAGATGGTTTCCCAGTCTCTATTTTACACACATACCACACACCACACACACACACACACACACACACACACACACACACACACACATTGAGAAGGTGTGAGCACTTTTCTGACATGCATTGCATATAGAACGACAGAATTGTATAGTTGGAAGGGTTCCCTAGGGTCATCTAATCCACCCCCCTACAATGCAGGAACCGCAGCTAAAGAATCCCTGACAGGTAGTTATCCAACCTCTAATCTTTGCTTAAAAATGAAGGAGAGACCACCACCTTCTGAGGTAGACTGTTCCACTGTTGAACAGCTCTTACAATCAGAAAGTTCCCCCTAATGTTTTGTCAGAATCTCCTTTTTGAAATTAGAATCCATTGGTTTGAAACCTACCCTGTGGAGCAGGAGAAAACAAGCTCGCTCCGTTTTCCATGTTGACAAGGTAGGCGAAGATTACCACCATGGTAAGCAAGCTTTCAAGAAAGAAAGAAAGCAGAAATGCCACACTGGAGAACCTGTTTCAGCATGACAATGCAGTGGGTGCTAGAGTCATAGAATTGTAGAGAATCATCTAGTCCAATCCCCTGCAATGCAGAAATATGCAGTGGTCCATTTGGGGGATCAAACATGCAGCCTTGTTGTCATCAGCACCAGAGTCTAACCAACTGAGCTTTTAATGACAATGAAAAATCCATTCTCCGGACAGTATCCAACTAACTCATTCCATCAGCTTGAGTAATGGATCTTTCCCCTCCTTTCCCCATACACCCTTATAAATCTGTTACAGGGTTCCTCCCTAACTTCCAGGTGTGGGAAGGGTACAGGGCATGGTGTGGGGAGAGGAGAGGGAGTTTTGTTGCACAGGTAGAAATCCTAGGAGTTAGGAACGAGTTAGTTGGCTGCCACCCATAATGCAGAAATTTGGTTATGCACCTCACTAATATTCCTGCCCCCCCCATCTTTAGCAGAATTACTAGCTCAACTACTGAGAACTGCAGATGCTAAAGAGCCTCCCACAGCTTTAAATTAATTAGTTTTGACTACTTCGTTAAAAAAGAAAACCCCACCTGAATAGCCTTTTGATGGAAAGCCATCTGAACTCTTCCCCTTTTCACACTTTGTCATGATCCCTTGGCAGAAACCTAATGGTTCTCAAGGCATCTATTTAGGATATATGGAGAGTGACGTACAGCATGTGCTGCTGATGCTCGGGAAACAAAAGAACTCCTCCATATTGGCAGACCTCTGCGGAGCCATAAATGTCACCTAAAACACAGACAGGATTTATGGTGACATAAAGCCAGAGGAAAGCGTCCTACAAAAGAAATTTCATTTTTAAACAGACACACACTGTCTGCTTCACACCAAGCAGACCCGAATAATCTCTCTTGCTCCCAGCATCACAATAAGCAGCAAGGTTATCTCACTGTTAACACATTTTGAGCTGGGAAGGGGGCAAATTTGCAAAATATAGCTATGCTAACTCAGTTAGGAAAACTAAAATGGCTGGAAAAGGCATGCTGATAGGTGCAGACTGCCCTCTCACATGCCAGACCTTTTAGCAGTGTATAGTTTTATCTGATTGGCTAGTTTATTGTGGTCAGTTATGGACACATGTGCCATTTGCTGGCAAAATGTTAGTTATATCTGCCAGCTTTTCCAGTCTGCTAACATGTCACGCAAACCACGCTGATGGAATGAAATGTTTCTGGGGAGGAAGAAGCTTTGAGGCCATTACAGTTATTAAAACTGCACCTACCAATAACAATTTGAACAGAGTAGCAACCATTTCCTGCTGAGAGAACATATTTGGACACAAAACGTTGCATTTGTTTGGATGCATTTCTCAACTTTAAAAGCGTCCCTCCTGTGAAGAGATTCAGATTTCAGAATCTTGTAGCCATTGAACCACCATACCAGAAAGAGAGCTGTGATGCTCAAGATGTAGTATTTTAATGTATTTATGTGGGGTTCATTTTCTGTATGTCTGTTTGTAAGTTGCTTTGGCTTGCCCTGGGCAAGATAAAGTGACCAACGAAATTAATAATAAATAACAACACCAACAACAACAACTATAGTAATAATATAGACAACACTGCAGGCAGGAATTGTACAGCATTTAATATGCCTTGGAACCCTACAATGATCAACCAAGTGGATACTTGTTTGCCCAGGCAGCTGCATTATGTGACCCATGAGAGCAGCAAATAACCAGACTGTAGAACAGTGGTGTGTGTGGGGGGGGGAATCAGGCCAAATCTTTATTGACAGCAGCAGGCAGGGGAAAGTTTGGCATGGCATTGGGTCCAGGCAGGTAATCATTCCACAAGCCCCATGTTGATGGAATGGATCCGGTGGGTTTGGACCGCCCCAAACCTGTTATGGGCCTTAGAAAGCACTGCTAATAACAAGGCCAGTGGAAGTGATGATATTCCAGCTGAACTATTTAAAATTTTAAAAGATGATGCCGTTAAGGTGCTACACCCAATATGCCAACAAGTTTGGAAAACTCAGCAATGGCCAGAGGATTGGAGAAGATCAGTCTACATCCCAATTCCAAAGAAGGGCAGTGCCAAAGAATGCTCCAACTACCACACAATTGCGCTCATTTCACACGCTAGCAAGGTTATGCTTAAAATTCTACAAGGCAGGCTTAGGCAGTATGTGGACCGAGAACTCCCAGAAGTGCAAGCTGGATTTCGAAAGGGCAGAGGAACCAGAGACCAAATAGCAAACATGCGCTGGATTATGGAGAAAGCTAGAGAGTTCCAGAAAAACGTCTACTTCTGCTTCATTGACTATGCAAAAGCCTTGGACTGTGTCGACCACAGCAAACTATGGCAAGTTCTTAAAGAAATGGGAGTGCCTGATCACCTCATCTGTCTCCTGAGAAATCTCTATGTGGGACAAGAAGCTACAGTTAGAACTGGATATGGAACAACTGAGTGGTTCAAAATTGGGAAAGGAGTACGACAAGGTTGTATATTGTCTCCCTGCTTATTTAACTTATATGCAGAATTCATCATGCGAAAGGCTGGACTAGATGAATCCCAAGCCGGAATTAAGATTGCCGGAAGAAATATCAACAACCTCAGATATGCAGATGACACAACCTTGATGGCAGAAAGCGAGGAGGAATTAAAGAACCTTTTAATGAGGGTGAAAGAGGAGAGCGCAAATTATGGTCTGAAGCTCAACATCAAAAAAACCAAGATCATGGCCACTGGTCCCATCACCTCCTGGCAAATAGAAGGGGAAGAAATGGAGGCAGTGAGAGATTTTACTTTCTTGGGCTCCTTGATCACTGCAGATGGTGACAGCAGTCACGAAATTAAAAGACGCCTGCTTCTTGGGAGAAAAGCAATGACAAACCTAGACAGCATCTTAAAAAGCAGAGACATCACCTTGCCGACAAAGGTCCGTATAGTTAAAGCTATGGTTTTCCCAGTAGTGATGTATGGAAGTGAGAGCTGGACCATAAAGAAGGCTGATCGCCGAAGAATTGATGCTTTTGAATTATGGTGCTGGAGGAGACTCTTGAGAGTCCCATGGACTGCAAGAAGATCAAACCTATCCATTCTTAGGGAAATCAGCCCTGAGTGCTCCCTGGAAGGACAGATCGTGAAGCTGAGGCTCCAATACTTTGGCCACCTCATGAGAAGAGAAGAATCCTTGGAAAAGACCCTGATGTTGGGAAAGATTGAGGGCACTAGGAGAAGGGGACGTCAGAGGACGAGATGGTTGGACAGTGTTCTCGAAGCTACCAACATGAGTTTGACCAAACTGCGGGAGGCAGTGGAAGACAGGAGTGCCTGGCGTGCTATGGTCCATGGGGTCACGAAGAGTCGGACACGACTAAACGACTAAACAACAACAAAAAACCTGTTATATGGGAGTCAGCCAGTGTTGAACCTTGCCCTGGTGCAAGCCAAGCGAGCAAAGTCTCACTGGGTGACTAGGGTGCAGTTTCAAACAGGAAGAAATTTCCAAAGCAGTTTTAAAGTAGCAGTGCATCCTCAGGGAAGGCCCTGAGCCAGTGGTGGCAAACCTATGGCATGCATGCCAGAGAGGGCACTCAGAGCCCTCTCTGTTGGGATCCACAGAATGCTGTGTGAGATAGTAAGTCTGCAGGCCTGAGTGTACTAGAAAAAATGAAACTAGCTGATGCAACTGGCTGATGCAATACTTTCTATAGGAGTGCTGGGTCAGAATGACTCAGCAGTAATGTGCTGTCAGTTGATTGGCTGTCAGTGGTTTAAAAGGGAAACCTTTCCAGCAGTGAGTGTGGTGGTGTAGAAGGGTGTAGTCAGTGAGAGGTTTAGAGAGTGTATGAACTGCCTGTAGATTGTTGTTGTTTAGTCGTTTAGTCGTGTCCGACTCTTCGTGACCCCATGGACCATAGCACGCCAGGCACTCCTGTCTTGCACTGCCTCCCGCAGTTTGCTCAAATTCATGTTCGTAGCTTCGAGAACACTGTCCAACCATCTTGTCCTCTGACGTCCCCTTCTCCTAGTGCCCTCAATCTTTCCCAACATCAGGGTCTTTTCCAAGGATTCTTCTCTTCTCATGAGGTGGCCAAAGTATTGGAGCCTCAGCTTCACGATCTGTCCTTCCAGGGAGCACTCAGGGCTGATTTCCTTAAGAATGGATAGGTTTGATCTTCTTGCAGTCCATGGGACTCTGTAGATATTTGTATATAAAGGTAAAGGGGCCCCTGACCATCAGGTCCAGTCGTGTCCGACTCTAGGATTGCGGCGCTCATCTCGCTCTATAGGCCAAGGGAGCCGGTGTTTGTCCGCAGACAGCTTCTGGGTCATGTGACCAGCATGACAAAGCTGCTTCTGGCGAACCAGAGCAGTGCACGGAAACACCGTTTACCTTCCCGCCGGAGCGGTCCCTATTTATCTACTTGCACTTTGATGTGCTTTCGAACTGCTAGGTGGGCAGGAGCTGGGACTGAGCAATGGGAGCTCACCTCGTTGCAGGGATTCGAACCGCCGACTTTCTGATCAACAAGCCCTAGACTCTGTGGTTTAACCCACAGCGCCACCTGGGTCACAATAAATATACTGCACTAAATATACTGCACTGGAGAACCTGGAACTCTGAGCATTTCTGCTAAAGTGCCGTGAAGGAATTCGCGACAGGGTTATGGGCCCAGCACGCTTCCTCTGCGCAAGAGTCCAAGTAGCAGTTGTCTAGCCGTGGGGAGCTGGAGTTGAGCTGCAGGTATGGAGCAGTCCAGAGCTGGCGTGTTGCTAGAGAAGCTGACGGCCACAAACTACAGTGTCTGGTCGGTTCTCATGCAACACTTCCTCAAGCGTGAGGGTCTGTGAAAGGTGGTGGAAACTACGTCACAGCCACCTGAGGAGGATGAGGATGACGATGAGAAGCTGGCAGGAGCGGTGGCCAAGCTAGAAAAGGATGAGAGAGCACTGTCTACTATTGTCCTTGGAGTGGTTGACAGCCAGCTTGTCTACGTAACAGATAAGGTGACGGCAAAGGAGGCGTGGGATGCACTCAGGGCTGTCCATGTGCGTGAGACAGCTGGCTCACTGATAACGAGAATGTACCAGTGTCGGAAGAAACCGGGTGACTCCCTGGTAAACCACCTAAAGTTCCTAACAGGCTGTTTCCAGGAGCTAGCCTTAAGAGGGAAGCCAGTGGGGGAAGAGGACAAGGTTTTCATAGTCCTGAGCTCCCTAGACGACAGCTATGATATGCTGGTCACTTCTCTTGAGTCGGTGGAGGCTGATAAGCTGACCCTGGAATACGTCACTGGGCGGTTGTATGCAGAGGACAGGCGTGTCGAGCAAAAGACGACCTCAGCCCAGCTGTTGGAGCATGCGCACCGTCACCCTGGCAGGGCCGTAACTTCCGTGCCGGGGGTGGGGGAGGAGGAGGAGAGGAGGATTCTCATGCGCTGTCCAAAGCCTGCGGCACCGGGGCCTAGTGAGCATTGAGGGGCTGAGCAGGCATTGACTTTTGATGTGCCAGGGCCTCCTGTCAGTCTGTTTTTCCTACTTGGGAGTAACCTTTCTTGAGTTCATCAGGGCTTAACTCCCAGGTCAGTAAACATATAAAGATGGCAACCTAAGAAGGGGCTCCTGCGTTTACATGTTCGCTGGGCTTTCCCGCGGAAGCCAACAGAGAAATTCATTCCTTAGAGGCTGCGATCAAACAGCAGCCAAAGAAACGGCAAATATAACAACAACAACAACAACAACAACAACAACAACAACAACAACAACAACAACAACAACAACAACATTTATATTCATACCCCACCCATCTGACTGGGTTTATTTCTTTCTTTATATTTATTTATTTGTATGTGTGCATGCAGACAATCATTATTATCTCATATTAAAAATTGGGAGAGGGTGGCTCTTAGAACAGCCCTCCTATGTATGCTAGTGGCCAAAATTGTGGAACCTTCTGGAAAAAAATATATTACTGAGGTTTGATGGCTCATAACACCACTTTGTTTTGGAGTAATACCATTGCTTCTTTTCTGTGGGGATGCAGGGGGACGCATACCCCTAAACATTTTGTGAATTTAAGAGGATAAGAAATTTATTTATTTATTCTGATTTAAACTGCATTTATTTCTCAGGGTGGTGATTTTTTTGAGTCAAAATGAGAGTACCCCTAAACATTTTTTCTTAGGGAAAAGAAAGCACTGAGTTATGGCAGAAAATTATATATCAATGGAAAGATAATTTAATGAAGAATGTAATGCAATAACTTTTATGAAGGATTATTTATTACAACAGCAGTCATAAAGAAGAAATGTGAAACACACAGGAAAAAATGAGATATGTAGGATATGTTGGCACTTTGCGATAAATAAGTGGGTTTTGGATCGCCGTTTGGGCACTCGATCTGTAAAAAGTTTGCCATCACTGCCCTAAGCTGATCTGTATGGCACTTTGGCATCATCTCTTCAGAAAGATGGCACTGCAGCTGCTAGCTCTGCAACTAGTTATGTGATATGAGAAGCCAATGGAGTTGTATAAAGCTACCCATAGTAGCCTGGCTTCTTCGTCTAAGTAACTTGTACTTTCAATAAAGAGTAAACCAACAGCCAACTTCCTTCTTTGCTTGCTTCCCTGCCTGCCTGCCTGCTTCCTTTCCTCTCAGCTGACTGGCTTGCCGTATTGCTGCTGGTGTATTAGGTATATTTGCGACTGCTTTGAGCTTGGGTGTACCGTTTTGTGAAATCTGAATTTCTCCTCTATGAGCAGGAAAAAAATGAGGGGGAAAAAGATTTCTGCTACACCAAATAAAACCCGCCTTCTGTGATCTTGAGGCTGATCTATTGTAATCAATGTAAAACATTCTTACATTTGCCCCTGGGTCATAGTTATGATAATGGTATTAACATACAGAGCATGGCAGCACTCTTAAACACCCCTCTCTCTTTTTAGAAAATGTTTTCTTGTAAACTGAAGCACGTGCTGTACTTTGAAAATTCCCTCGGGCTGAAGCTCTTCAGCATGAAAAAATATTTATAAGGAATTTGGTCTCCTTTCATCCAGCAAATCTTTTCCTAAAAGAATTTTTCTTTGCATGCATTTGTTATTCATAAGAATCCAGCACTTGCTTGGGAGAAAATATTTTTTTTTGTTTTGTTTCTGCCTATAGGTTGTTTGTGAACTGTTTGCTCTCATTATTCCCTGCTTTATTATTCATGCTGGTTCACATCCTATGTTATAGGCTATGGTTTCTGCTTCAAGATTGAATGTCATCTCTCAAAGTATTGGAACTGAATGACTTTAACTTTCTCAGCCAGTGAAAAATGAATCGCTAATCCTTCTTCTGGCAGAGGGGGCTGTGCTGCATGCAGGGCATTTACAGCTCTGCTTAACTATGGAGTGAACCCATTGATGGTTAAAAGCCATTGTGTGCTAGAGGAAGGTCTGCCTGGATAACATTGAATCCATCATGACACTAGAAATACGCGGCATCCTAACATTAACATTGCAGCAGGAACAGCAAGGTCCATGACCTTGTAACAAAGGCAGAAGATTCTAAGGACAGGTAGAATAAGCAGGGGCATTATAAAAAGATCACTTCAGAAGGAAGTGACCTATAAAATTGAGGAGAAACCAGGAGAAGAGAGCCTGAGGACCAAGAGTAGAGAGTCTGAAGACAGCTTCACACAAAAATGTGAAGTATAACAAGGTCCACAGATCTTTTTACACTTGTGATGACTCAGGCGAACCTGACAAAGCACATGAAGCAATCTCATACTGGATCGGATCACAACTCCATCTAGCCCAGGCGTGGCTACCCATGGCTCCCCCCCAAATAATATTTATTCATTTTAATACCTAAAAGCACAAAAAGAAAAAGACCAGAAAAAAATGAAAAAGAAAAACATATCAATTACAGCAATCTTTCATTTATACTTAACATTGTGGACTTCCTCAATTCCCCCCTCACTGGGTCCATTTTCAAATCCAACTTGAGCAATTTTCATATTATATCTTAGACCATTTTGACATTTTCCCCCATTATCTTTCAATTATTCCTAATCTATAAACATCAATTAACCTTAACCTATAATCATCCATTATTCCTAATCAAAAATTATTTTCCCAACCCTCTATCTTCTATTTCACCCCTCCTTAGCCTAAAATTTATTCTCAAAAATATCCATGAATTCAAACACTACTTCTTATATCCTAATAACATTTAAACACTTACATCTAATTCACCCCCCCCAACTCGGAGTCCTCCAGACGATTCAGCCAGTTCCATAAGTCTATCCACTTTTGGACCATCTTGATCAGTCAGAAAGTACCGTCCCTTATTACTCCTCACCCCACTCCCACTCTGTTACAGCCTATCAACCACACTTCCTTCTTTGTCCCCTGCTGTCTCCCCAATTCTCTAACTGTTACAGGATACCATCCATCTAGATTTCCACTTTTCAATCCTTTCACGATTTTTATTCCCCTTAGATTCTGACCCCAGCCTGGATCCTGCTCACCCTCTCCCACTGGGAGGGCACTATTCCATGCTGGTTCTTTAAAATCCTTTTGAATCAAGCATGGATCTTGTTCCTCTTTTCTCACTTGGAGAATAATGTTCCATGTCCCTTCCTCTTCTTCTTTAGATTCAATTGCCTTATCCAGGACTGATGAGTGTTTGTCTTCTCTAAACTCTCTGTTGAAATTACTCCTTTTTCTGTTTCCACATAATTCTGGTTTATTTTTCCAATCTGTACTGTATTCTGTTGTACTTCACTTCTTAGTTCCCATAACAATTTCAGGAGTTCCTCTTGAAAATCAACAGTCAGGTGTTATTAAGTCTTCTGCACGTCTCAGATTTCAAGGGCATAGCCAGAATTACAAAGCAGGAAATGGCGCAGTTTATACCTCCAATCTTCAAAAGCAAAAATTATGTCCGAACCGGGTACAATTCAGCATTTTAAGTTCTTGTTCATGTATTTTACTTTCATCTGCATTTATGAAGAAAACATTTAACATTCACAGTCTTATATTTTATAGTCTTTTTGCTTTTGACAGTTCACAACCTCAAAGAGACGAACACATTCCTTCCCTTTATGACATCACAATGGCGGCTCGCCGATCCCTCCAGGCTCCCGGTTCCAGCGTACAGGGGGACTTCCCCCAGTCTACAATGAGTCTTTTGCAGGGATTTTTTCCAGATCAGCCCTTCTCCCCTTTACCCCGCCTCAAGGGGAGAATTTATGTGCAATCTTTGGGAATTTGAAGCTTATTTTTAGTCTTTCCAGCTTCGGTGTAAAGTAACTGCTTCTCACTTCGCTCAATGGGGGAGATAGACTTCCGTTTTTAAATCTCCTCCCATGGCCAATTCTTTCAGATTAAAAATAAAATAAAATCCATTTTCTTTACTCACAGTATCCAATGTCTTCAGATCCTTTAAATTTGGAAGAATCCACCGCTCCACAGGCTGCCGGCTCGGAGCTTCACGCTGCGAGGGTAGAGATTTGACTCACAAAGGCACCCACGTCTCCACTCCGCTCGCTCTCGGCTCCCTTAATAGGGCTACCGGGGAGCAGAGGAGACGAAAAGGGGTGCAGCTGAGTCCCCACGTCCCAAGAACGTTCAATCTGGGGCTCCTTTGGGGGTCCGCACTACCCATGGCTCTCTAGTTGTTTGGACTACAACTCCCATCCTCCTTATTTGCTATGCTGGCTGGGGCTGATGAGAACTGGAGTTGAACAACCTCACATTAGGTTAGCCCTAATTTAGCCTAATGCATTGAACTCCAATGGGCAGCAGGTATATCCCAGCTCTACTACTACCACTACTACTACTACTACTACTAATTGCCCCAGCAACTCTGGGTGGCTCCAAACACATATAAAACATCAAACATTTAAAACTTCCCAATACAGGGCTGCCTTCAGATTTCTTCTAAAAGTTGTATAGTTATTTATCTCCTTGACTTCTGGTGGGAGGGCATTCCACAGGGAAGGACCTTAGATCCAGATGTGGATCCACTCTTCTTTTGATAGTGACATCACTGCTGCTTGGGTCCCAGATGTTGGGACTGTGTGGATACCAGCTAGAGCACCGGATTGGCACAGCCCTGCGCTCACCACCACCCTGTTCTGGCTCTGCACTGTCCCAGAAAGTGGAAGTATCATTGTCATTGGAAAGCTAATTCCCCACCACACCAGCCACTTCTGCTTTGGTCCATTTAAAATGTTTAAAATCAAAATGATACTGGGACTGCCATCTTGCAACATATGTGCTCTGTTGAGGACATAATCTCCATTGGGGCTAGAACTCACAGATATCCCCCCCTGTCAGGGGGATGCCTTACAGAGAGCTGCCCCCTGTCATCCTGACAAGCTCCTCACCCAGGGTTAGCATGAGCAGCGAGTCAAGAGAAAGGAATGAGGAAGTGAGTGGGGTGGAGAGAGGGCTCTGCCAGACATCAGAACCCCAGACCCACTATGAGAGAGGGCCAGGGGAGGAGGAGTCTGGAGAGATGTCGGACACAGGGCCGCCAGAAAGGAGACCGTTCCCTCCAACGCCTGAATAGAAGCACGCGGCCACCCGTAGGGCCAGGGGGCAGTGCTTTAGGGTGCCCAGGCTTTTATGCTGGGCAAGAACCCAGAAGAAGCCATTGCTCAATACACAACAGCGGGGTTCTGACACGGACTGAGCAGTCATGTTTGCTGAGATCTTTGCACTGTAAATAAAACTCTGAAAGACAAGACGGAGTGGAGAGTCTTTACTCAAGAGTAGCCGCAATCACCTCTGACAGGACCCTTCCATGTTTATTGTGGGAAATGTTAGTGTAACTCCGGGGTTCCCTACAGGAACCAGAAAGTGTAGAGCAGCCCTCAATTTTGAAGAAAACTAGGACTGGCAAAGGGAAGAGATTATTATGGCCAGAAGCTGCCTCTTGAGGTGCATGAACACATCTCTCAGTGCTGTTTAGAGAGTCGGTTTCAGTTTCTAGCAAAGGGGAAAGCTGTTCTGTATTCTCGTTCCAGCATCTTGTGATGTGGCGATTATTTTTCTCAAGTCTAGATGTATCAATACTCCACATTTTGCTTTCTGACTGCTGAAAGGTGCAGCAGTTGATGTATTGGCTTTAGCTTAAGGCCTGGTGTTTTCTATAAACAGTGAAAAGCCTTGGGCTTTAAGTAGAAGTTAGGTTTATTTGGAGGTTCATCTTATAACTTGAAGATGGATTGGGCCTCCCTCCTGTCTCCCATTTATAAGTAAACTGCTTCAAGAGAACAGATGCCTATTCCTGCCAAATAATTTTTAAAGTCTCTTTGTTCTTGCCTGTTGTTGACAATCGAAGCCTCAAAGGGAGCAAGTTACCACTTAATGGTGCTGACATCTATAAATCTATTGAACATCAGAGAATAAATAACTACTCGGTGAGGAAATGATTTAATATTAAACATGTTCTGTGTTCATAAATTATGAATCTTCACTCAACCTACAGGCTTATGAATTTAGATTAATAGAAAACGTGGGTGGGATTCTTTGTTTCAGCATGGCAGTTATGCATTTTGTGCTTTGGGCCCTGTACTATATATTACAATTTTTAATAGAAACTTGTGGGCATTTGTTTCAACCCTGCACACAGTTAGGCTATTTAAATTCCATGGTCTTCAATAAGATTTAAAATGATATCCCAAAATTCAGAGCATCATATATGGTTCTCTCTCAGTACAAATATAGGGTTGCTTCATATGGAATGCAGACATGGTTCCCAGTACATTTCCAATCACAATTCAAAGTGGGAAAAGTGAAGCTACAGGGAACACAGGCAGAGGGCCTTCTCGGTAGTGGCGCCCGTCCTGTGGAACACCCTCCTAGCAGATGTCAAGGAAATAAACAACTATCTGACTTTTAGAAGACATCTGAAGGCAGTTCTGTTTAGGGAAGTCTTTAATGTTTGATGTTTTATTGTGTTTTGGGAGCCGCTCAGAGTGGCTAGACAACCCAGTTGGATGGGTGGCATACAAATGTTGTTGTTGTTGTTGTTGTTGTTGTTGTTGTTGTTGTTGTTGTTGTTGTTGTTCAACCCCCAGATTCCTAAACAATAGAGATCTGAAGTGTGTTCACACACACACACACACACACACACACACACACACACACTTTCTTTTCTTGTTTCATGGTTTACTTTCAACATTGTCTAGTGTTTAACTTTAAAAATAGCAAGCATGGTTAGTATCCATTTGTAAGCACACTTTGTGAACATCGAATCCTTAATTCCAATCCCTGATTACAAGGATAACCTGGTTACCATCGTTTATGTTTACCAACAGACACATAGGCAAACTATGGTATACTGTATGGAATTCACATAGGAGATCGGAGGGAAGGGAAGATGAAAGTCTTCAGCATGCTCCTTATGTCTGAACCATTATTAGGAAATCAGGAATATTATGCATTGGGTCAGAGCAAATCATTGCTGGGTCAGTGGTGGTGGGAGTTTTTCTTCACATATAAAGAAAATGCAACCAATGTCCCAAATACTAACAATAAGAAATTAGACATGAAAATAATGCCTTGCATCTTAATGCAAACCTCCAAGTAAGGTTAGGATTTCACATAGACTTTCATGGAAGTAAGCCCCATTGAACTCAGAGGAAAGTTTTTTCTTTTCTTTTTACATACTTCATCTGTATTTCTCTCTGCCTGTTTCATCAGGGTGATTATTTCCTATTAGAAAAGAAAAGTCTGGCTGAAGAAGAACAAAATACCATTTTCAGCCATCAGTATCTCTGTCAAAAGGATCTCAGAAAGCAATACTTGGGAGGACACTCAATGGAAACTCTGGAGAGACGCTGTGAATTGGATTTGACAATGTAGTTAGATCAGAGGTCCAACTTGGCATATATCTGCTCTTTCCAGCAATTGTTAGATATGGGTCACATGGGTGTGATGCTACATAATGCTACACAAAATGTCATGCTTAACCACTTCAGTTCATTTTGGTCATCTTGCAGCGTACTGGCTTGCCTTGCTCCTGTCATCCTGGAAGACCTCTGGCATTTTATACTCTAATTTTATTGTCCACACACTGTATTTACTTGTTTGTTGGTTCTTTGCACAAATGTGAGTTTATTTTCTAGCCCAAATTTAATTTCTGAAAAATTAACTAGGTCTGTCTTTTATACATCTTATTTGAATTTCCTTTCCTACTTTTTAAAATGATCCCCCAGGTGTCTGAAAATGCAATTATTATTATTATTATTATTATTATTATTATTATTATTATTATTATTAAAGAGAGAGAGCGTGAAATTCTGTTTCAGCCCTACAATTCACAAAAACCTGAAAATTAAGCAGACTCCAGTGAAGCCTGGTAAAATGAAATAGTATAATTTAGCCCAAGCAGAATGCAGGGGTAAACCCAGAATACAAAACTTAACCTTTCACCGGAAGAGAGATGGTAAACCTTTGGACCTCTAGAAATTACTGCAGTATATCTCCCAACAGCCCTGCCATGCTGGCTGGGGCTGATGAGGCATTGGTTCAGACACCCCTGCAAGTATTGTTCATTGTTCATAAAGCAAGAGAATACGTAAGTGAGTGTTTATGATCAAGCAGCAAAGTGCAGCTTCTGGAAGCCTCATCTTGAACATCAACACTTCACATTCCACTGTAAGTAGAACTAGTGAGCATCTTTTCCCCTTTTCATTTTTTAGATACCCACGGGAAGGTTTGTTTCTCTAGAACATTATTTTCTGGGGCAGCACTGCACACGCTGCTGGCCTCAAGTGCTCTCAAGCCCTGTCCCCTACGTAGCTGACATTCTCTTTTGTCCCTAGGACAAGTTCCATTTTCTCCACAGGTGCATTAATGCTTTGGGAGTGCCAAGCAAGGTTTAATGAGAAATCAGCTGTTTGAGAAGATATGTCATATTTCCCAGAATGATTGAAAGCACCTCCACCCTTCCTCGGTCTCCAGTATCTTATTTAGCTGCCACTCTCACAGCTTCACATTACTCACACGCTGCTTAGCACAATGGTATTCATCAGATGGACTATTTTAAGCTATTATGCAGCAGTTTACATTGCAAAAACTTGTCATAAGCTCTACTGATGCCCACCACTGCCATCCGGTTTCTTTGCTACAATGAAACAAGAAACAGCCAATACTTGCTGAAATGTACTTTTGCCGCAGGAGAAACTCTGTACGGATGAAGACAGATCAATTTCTGACATACAAATATTAGACGATTACATTTTGTGTCTGTACTAAGTTCTACACATTGGTTAAAATTCTTCTCTGCTCAGTTCCGACCATCCCATCTCACGTGAATACTGTCTGTAGAGCTCTAAAAAATTCTGTTGCTGCTGTTTTTCTGAAAGCAGATCAACATAGGATTATTATTATTTTTTTAAAAAAATGTTTTAACTTTTTTAAGAAGTACATGCTGTACTTTTACAAGAAAACAAAGCAGAACACCTCAGTGCTCCATAGGAAATGCGTTCGGCAGCCCCACTTCTGGAAAAGTCCATAGACCTTATAAAACATAGATATTGTATAGGAAAATACAGGGCTGAATTGGGACAGAAAAGCAGAGCAGCATAGTTCTCTGAGGTTTTGTTGGGGTCCCAGTCTTTTGAATTATGGTGCTGGAAGAGACTCTTGAGAGTCCCATGGACTGCAAGAAAATCAAACCTACCCATTCTTAAGGAAATCAGCCCTGAGTGCTCACTGGAAGGACAGATCGTGAAGCTGAGGCTCCAATACTTTGGCCACCTCATGAGAAGAGAAGACTCCCTGGAAAAGACCCTGATGTTGGGAAAGATTGATGGCACAAGAAGAAGGGGATGACAGAAGACAAGATGGTTGGACAGTGTTCTCGAAGCCACCATCATGAGTCTGACCAAACTGCGAGAGGCAATGGAAGACAGGAGTGCCTGGCGTGCTCTGGTCCATGGGGTCACGAAGAGTCGGACACGACTAAACGACTAAACAACAACAACAACAGTCTAATGGAGGAGGGTATTCACATCATGCTTTGACTGAGAGGGGAGGTGTGAATCAGTCTGAGCCACCATATTATGTCACACATGGAGGGAGCCGATGCCTGCTCCTATGTGGTCTTGGTGGCACAGAGTGCCTTCCATCAGCACCCCTATCTGGTAGGGATAGCCAAACTTCTGCCATCTATGCTCTGGTAACCTCTAGATTGCTGCAACACATTATATGTGGGGCTGCCTCTAAAGACACTTCAGAAACTTCAGCGGCCATATTGCTCCCTGGAGCAAGGCAGTTTGAGCATACTACACCGGTCCTGGCAGGCTGCACTAGTTGGCATTTTATTTCCAGGCCCAATTCAAAGTGCTGGTTTTGACCTATAAAGTCTTGAACAGCTCAGGACCGCAATACCTTGAGGACTCCTTCTCCCTACATGAACTAACCCAGTCATCATCTGAAGCCCTTCTTTGTGTGCCACTTCCATAACAGGTCCAGAGGGCAGCAACACAAGAATGGGCCTTTTCTGTGGTGGCTCCCCATTTGCGGAATGCTCTCCCCAGGAAGGTTCACCTGACACTTGACAAAGAAGCGTCAGGCAAAAATGTTCCTCTTCTCCCATGCCTTTCGCTAATTAAATTAAACAATTTATGGCCTTTTAAACTGTGTGTGTGTGGGAGGGGAGTGTTGTTCTTGTTTTTATATTGAAAACTGCCCTGAGATCCTTAGGAAAAGAGCTGTATGGAAATTTAATTAAAAATAATAATATATGGGAATCCATGGCCGTTTTTTGTGATCTTCATTATCTCACTTCTTTTCCTTTACTGGGAAGCTGAATAGTCAACAAAACCTTGCAATGAAAGCCAGCGAAGGTATAGTGTTGTTTTTATTATGTTGCAATGGTGATAATGATATCACTACTCGAGCTGGAATGAGCAGTTACTAAAAGGAGATTCTGTTCCTTTATTCATTCTGCTGGCTGGTTTTTGTTTGTTGTTAAATCGGTTTTGTTGCTTGGGAATTTTATTACTGGGTTGCTGGTGTTAAAATTCTGTCTCCACTTTCGCTTTCCGTTTTACACTATGTTACTGTTCTTTTTTATACATAGACCACTTTGTGTTCTGCTCATGGGAATTTTTTTATGTACATGTGAAAAATAAGTACCGTAAGTAAAATAGTAATATTTCGCTTCACAACCTTTTCTCTGAGTTTTATCATTTAGTCTACAAAATGGCTGACCATACTTAACGTTATTATGGAATGTGTAACTCAGGCTTTTTCCTATTAACTACTGTACTTTAAAAGCAACAGAAATTGGCACCATGATTGCATCAGTGTGCTGATTATGAGGCTGGTGGAAGAGTAATGGCTGATATGGTTGCCAGGCAATTTATGAATATAGATAATGTAGCGATAGCATCCCATTTTTTTTAAAAAAAAAACTTACGATACATAAGACCTTATTCAAATATATCAGAGATGCTCATTATCCTAATTACATTGACATTGTGGGCATATCAAGTCATGTTTCTCATTTTCTAAGCAGACTTTGGTACTAGCGCTTTTGGTCAGGCGCTTAATTAAAAAAGGAACAGGTTATATACTATGGTGTGGCTCTGCCATATACACTTAAACCCCCTTTTTTGTCATTTCAAATTGTGACCATATAATGTCATTTAAAATAAAGGGTATGTTAATCTCCTATTCCTACCTACATTTCTGTTTAATTAATTAAATGGTGTGTGCATTGATCGGCTTATTTACCAGGATGCTTGCTTAGACACACTCAATGCATTAAAATTGACAGATGTCCTGGAGAGATAATGAGTGAAGACATATCAATAGCTTTCAGTAATTTAACATTAGCATGTCATGCATAACACATTGGCATTCATATTGTTGCAGAATAAAATGAAATCTCCCCCTACCCCACTCAAAGAAAGTTAGATGGGTTTAATTTTGTTTAGTACAGTGGTACCTTGGGTTACAGACGCTTCAGGTTACAGATTCTGCTAACCCAGAAATAGTACCTCGGGTTAAGAACTTTATCTCAGGATGAGGACAGAAATCGTGCAGCGGCGGCAGCGGGAGGCCCCGTTAGCTAAAGTGGTACCTCAGGTTAAGAACAGTTTCAGGTTAAGAATGGACCTCCAGAACAAATTAAGTTCTTATCCCGAGGTACCACTGTAGATGCTTTTATAGAGAAGCTTTTATATTGTTACACAATTCTAGAATGTTCATTCCCAGCTCCCCCTGTTGGAGGACACCTGACAGGGTTGAGCCTAGGATTAAGGATCCTTCTCAAGATGCAGGCCTACCTGGATGGCCCTCCCAAGTTACTGAAGGAAGCTGTATGGCCCATCTGCAACACACCTTGGCATTTGGACAGAACCTTCCAACTAGACTCCTTTAACAGCACACCCTGTTATTGCATCATTCTATTCCGGTGATCACCTGATGTTAGATTAAAAGGATTCCACCCAATGCTGCATAATAATAATAATAATAATAATAATAATAATAATAAATTTTTATTTATACCCCGCCCTCCCCAGTCAAAAACCGGGCTCAGGGCGGCTGACACCAACAGAACCACAATAAAACATAAAAACAATTAATTAAAATACAGATTAAAATACAGTATTAAAATTTAAAGTGCAGCCTCATTTCAAGTAGGCCATAAATCCAAGCCATGAGGGAGAAAAACACAGGGGTCAGGCTGAGTCTAACCCAAAGGCCAGGCGGAACAGCTCTGTCTTGCAGGCCCTGCGGAAAGATGACAAATCCCGCAGGGCCCTGGTCTCCTGGGAAAGAGCATTCCACCAGGTTGGGGCCAGTACTGAAAAGGCCCTGGCTCTAGTAGAGGCCAATCTAGCCATCCTATGACTCGGGATCTCCAGAATATTATTATTTGTGGACCTTAAGGTCCTCCGCGGGGCATACCAGGAGAGGCGGTCCCGTAGGTACGAGGGTCCCAAGTCGCATAGGGCTTTAAAGGTCAAAACCAGCACCTTAAACCTGATCCTGTACTCCACCGGGAGCCAGTGCAGCTGGTAAAGCACTGGATGAATGTGATCCCGCGGCCAGGACCCTGTAAGGAGCCTCGCCGCGGCATTCTGCACCCGCTGGAGTTTCTGGGTCAGCTTTAAGGGCAACCCTGCGTAGAGCGAGTTACAATAGTCAAGCCTGGAGGTGATCGTCGCATGGATCACTGTGGCCAGATCGGGGCGAGAGAGGTAAGGGACCAACTGCTTGATGCGGCGGAGATGGAAAAATGCCACCTTTGCTGTGGATGCAACCTGCGCCTCCATGGAAAGGGAGGCGTCAAAGGTTACACCCAAACTCTTGACAGAAGGCGCTGGTACCAATTGAGCCCCTGCAAAAGATGGGAGTTGGCCCCCCAACCCCATGTCGCCCCGACCTAGCCAGAGGACCTCTGTCTTCGAAGGATTTAGCTTCAGTCGGCTCCCACGTAGCCATCCAGCCACAGCTTCCAAGCACCTGGTGAGTGTGTCCGGGGCCGAGGCAGGGCAGCCGTCCATCAACAGATAGATCTGGGTGTCATCAGCATATTGATGACAACCCAGCCCAAAACTCCGGACAATCTGTATCCGCCAAAGTTATGACTATTGCTATGGGGAAGGCAAATGGGGCGTATCTGTTTGCGGGCAAATTCATTCCCGGCTCTGAATATGGCAACCATCAGAGAACCACAGCAATGTCAATAAACGCAATGGCCTAGGGAAGAAAAAATTAACGTACAAAAACCACCACATTAATGAATAGGGCAAGAGGGAGGGATATTCTTCATCTGACTGGTCCCTGGGGTTGGGAGCAGCCAGCTTTTATAGGCTGGGGTGGACTGGTGCGATGCCGGCTCAACTCTGGTCCGCCCCAAATCCCCACCCACCCAGTGCTAACCTGGCTGGTGGACTGGTTTGACCCTGCCTTCCACTATGCCGGGTGTTTACCCAAGGCTGACCTATGGTGTGCCCTGGGTCACTGCTACCTGCAAGGGTGCAGGGAGCTAGTCGAACGAGAGCCTATGCAACCACTCACTTGCTTAATCAATAAAGTTGTGGCCTAAATTCTGCCAAAAACCAAGCTAAAAATTTGAGTCTTGTGTGAATTTATTTAAGGGGGAGGTTTAAAGGTCTGAACACGATGCAAATAAAACATTACAAAGAAGGACAACTGCAGAATGCACATTTAACACCATTCATGAGCCTCTTGGTTTACTGATAAAACATTGCTATGACCCTCTCACACTACCGCCATTCAGTATGTGCACCCTCAATTAAAATTATGTTTGCCCTTTCACTTTTGCCTTCCTTGATAGCATAAGAAAACTAAGGATTCACACAAATGGAGTGTGATATTTTGAAAAGCAGCAGCAGTAGCAGAAACCGAAAGCCTGAATGTCATAGCTGCACAGAGTTTAGCCTGGTGACAAACTGAGCATATTATATGAGGGAAAATGGCACTTTTATTGTAACGATGCACTGTATTAGACACAGTCAATTTCATTGAAGTGGCTTTGTTCCATTGCTTATTCTTAAAACAGTGGCAGATTAAATAAAAACATTCAAGGATCTCAAGCCTTAGACGTCACGAAACAGCATCTCCTCGATAACAAAGAACAGAAAAGTCGCTGTGGGGGAGATAAAATTTAGCAATCTGCATTATTCACTCACAGACACATTTCACTGCCTTACCTTAAGTCAGCTTGCACTATGCAGATATTTGCATGTTCGGTGAGGGAGGCTTTTTCATCAAACAGCTGAGCAAACAACACAAAAACTGAACATTTTTCTCTGGTCTCTCTCACTCTCTCTCTCTCTTGTGTGTGTGTGTGTGTGTGTGTGTGAGAGAGAGAGAGAGAGAGAGAGAAGTCCTGATTATACCGAGCTGTCTGCAAAGTCATCAAATGCTTACTTTTAGAGCTTCAAGGAATTGTGCAGCATGTGCATAAGCATTTGAGACACAGCTCAAAGGAGCTTCTTTAGCTCTTGTGCAAGGCTTCCTCTCAGCCCATATAGCTGGGAATGGAGCAAGGCCACACCAGAAGTCATTATCTATAGCTTACTCACTTCCCAAGTATTGCCAGACAGACTTAGAGGCCACTTTCCCAGTAGCAGATTGGGTGGTGGTTGTCAGTGTACACCTGACGTCTGCTGAGTCATGTCGCTGTTGCTTACTGGGAGGTGCAGAGGGAGGAGAGAAGCAGTAGTGAGGTTGGCATGGTGCAAACACACCAGCAGAAACACCAGGTTGTCTCTGCCGGCGAGTTTGCTCCATGCCAACTTTGCTGCTATTTTGCCCCTCTCCATCTACACCTCAGTAAAGAGGTGACCAACCAGAGATCAGGTGAGTGCCGCTACCCATCAGGCCCTTACAAAATCACTGCTGTGTAAGTGTAGTTCTGTCAATGAGATGGAACTTCTCCCTTATCCACTCTTCCCTGCAGTCCCGTTGCACAAGCAGAACTCCACTTACACAGCAATGACTCTGTAAGGGCCATTTACTTTACAGAGAACCGGTGCGACTATTTATGCAGTCCATTTTTGTACGTTGCATTATGAGTACATTGCCAAACTTAGGTGGTTGAATATTCCTATGCATTATCTCCATGGAAGGGTATGCATTACAGAATAACATACACATGATCTGCAGTTTTGTGTACGTATATGCATTCTTGCTAGTGTGTGTGTGTGTGTGTGTGTGTGTGTGTGTGTGTGTTTAAATTCCTGGACTTTGGGGGTGGGGGCAGGGAGAAAAGAAAACCTTTATGCAAAATGAGTGGATTTCACAGAAGCAGGCATTCAATCCAAGAGGCTGTTTGACATGAGGCAGAGCTTGAGTGCATTGAATCTCACAAATCTGCATCAAGATCCATTTGAACCAGATTCCTAGTTCATCCCTCCTGTAGCTCAGCATGGAAATTATATGAGTAGTTATGCAAGTTGCCTGGCTGATTCCAAACCTTCCCCTCGTAGGCTCCTGTATGAGAAGTTGACACAAGCATGTTTCAACACAATGTTGCTGAGGTTTGGGGGTGGCATTTGGTTAATTTACAGTTGTGGTGGATCAATTTAAATAAATTGTTTAAATTATGATCTAGGAAGGAAGGAAGGAAGGAAGGAAGGAAGGAAGGAAGGAAGGAAGGAAGGAAGGAAGGAAGGAAGGAAGGAAGGAAGGAAAAGGGCTAACTCATCTAGATCAAGTTTTACCTTCATAGTTATTTATATATTTCAGGATCAATGGTGCAAACCTGCCCATGAAGCCATGCTAATTTTATCTTAGTAAAGTATTATTTACACAGTTTCAGTCTAATAACCAGAACTTGTATATGTTTGTTTCCCTGAATAGTTTTTGCATGCTTTCCTTCCTCACCTCTGGAGGCAATGACCTTAAGAATTTACAGGCAGAACTCATGATAGTTTGTTATGTTCAGTATGGGAACATAGGAACCTGAGTACGGAACAATTTTGTCTTCTCTTTTTCTTGCCAGTGTTATTCCTTTCAACTTCAAACTGTGTTAGGCCAGCCACACCATCACATAAGCAAAATAGTGAACACAAATCAAATGACCATGACTAATAGGCAAAAAAGAAAATCTGATAGTTACAACAGAGACTAGAGCAGTCTGTATTCATCAGGTGAAAATGAGCGCCTGTGTTTGGCATGCAGAGTGTAAATATTCATATCTGAGAAGTGAGCAAACTGATTATTTACACAGAAAAGTCTTCTTTCATCCAATGTATCTGGTAGAGGCAGTGATTCATTTTGCAGATTAATTGTTGTGCTAACATGCTAATATATCCACATTATTTAAACTAGATATTATTTAAGAGAAACCTAGCATTTACATTTTATCTTGTTTAAATAAATAAAAAATATTTAATAAAAATCAAATATTGAATTCTTTAAAAAAAGAAACCATCCCTTTAACTGTGAAAGCTGAGAAAAATTAGGAAGAGGATTCAACACATGAATGCATCTTCAGGACTGTTTGTAATGTTTGAACAAGAAAACCTGCAGGTGGGAAAGCAAGGAAAACTTGAAGTAAATATACAAAGCTTCTTCTGATCTCTTAGAATTGCTCTTTGTGACTGAAATAGCAATTGAACAAGAATGAAGCGCTTATGTGTCCCGTGGATTTTGGTGCGAGATAGTGAAGCATGACCTTTACTATTAAATTGACACCAGTAGGACTTGAGAAATCATTAACTTTTTTGGATCCTGTCCCTAATTTATTAAAACATTATGCAAAAGTACACAGTGTTTAGGGATACATTTGATAAAGAGCTAGGGGTTAATCTGCTGTAGATATTTCTGTGCATATAGATATTTATTTTGCCTTTGTTTTTGTCTTAAAAAACATAGTGTCTCCATAAGTTTTAAATATTTTTAGATATTATGGGCTGCCTGAAGCATGCAGACAAGTGGGAAATAAATGTTAAGTAAATATTTTAAATATATTAAAAACCAAAGATTTTGCTCCTGGGGGAGTTTTAGGAGACATTCTTAGGAAGTGCCCCCCCTCTCTCTCTCTCCCTCTGAGAAAGAGACAGCAAGATGCAAAATCTGAAATTGCCACGAGGCAGAAAATGTAAGGAAGGCTGGGATTGCCTAATTAGTTTGTACAAAATGGTGTAACTCTGACTCTTTTGTCATCCTTTTCACAGCTCTTGCCTTAGCTGCTGTTCCATCCTCCTGCCAGACTAGTCACAGGATCTGCTGGGCAATATGGAATGGAGGAGGAGTGGGATCCGAGCTACCTATTTGCTCCCTGGATCAAAACTGAAGTTTTGTTTTCAGTGCAGGGCATCCTAGGAGGTGCAACAGCACCACTGACAGACTTGATTGACAATTTGAAGAAAATATTCATCTATTTTTAAGAAGAGAGAAGCATCTGTGCACTATGAAAATCTACAGAGAATGAAGCAAAACCTCTAGCAGGCAATGTAGTTAACAATACTGTTAATGTTGTTAGTATTGTTTTATAGAGTATATTTGCTGCATTGATGTGTTAATCATATAATATGACTTCTGCTTTAATTGTGTTGTTTGGGTTATTTTTTATTTGTTGCTTTGTTAACCGTGTTTTGCAGATTGCAATCATCTCATGGATGATTTGTTAATTATGCCATATGATTTACGATGTATTTGAGATGTTCTATGATGCCCTATGTTATTATTATTTATTGTTTGTAAGCCGTGTTGGGATTCACTTGAATGAAAAGCAGTACAGAAATATAATAAATCAAGAAAAAATTGAACACAGCTGTAAATAAACCTTACTTGAAAACTAGAGCTAGAACTGTGAAGACACAATTAACTTTTTTATTTTATTTTAAGGATGGGACTGGGATTCCTTTGGAAAGGATAGAAAGCAAACACAAGTTGACCCAACGCCACCAAGTACTACCAAATACTTTCTAAGAGGCAAAACTTGGAGAGTGTTGGGTGGGATAATATTCTAGACTAGCCCTGCAGCTCTCATTTAGCAAAGCCTCTCCTCTTCACTAAGGGGAGGGGTTGTGGACGGGAATAGCTTCCCACACTTTCAGGGGGGGGGGCATTGCCAGGCCCCCTGCGTCATGGAGTCCTGGGCCTGTGTCATGCCCTTGAAGGGTTTTCTGTTAAAGGAATCTGGGGGTCGTGGTTCCTGTCCGATGACCAGGTGGTGGCTAGGGCCATGGCATGACCCTCTGGTGACTCTAGGGGAAAGCTTTCAGTTGATTTGCGTCAACAAGCTCCCCTTAAAAGGTTGTTGACCCTTGTGTGACTCCCTGCAGAGCGGGCAGGAGTCAAGTATAGTCGGTTCGGATCCAATGCCTAAGCCAATACAGTGGTACCTCGGGTTAAGAACTTAATTCGTTCTGGAGGTCCGTTCTTAACCTGAAACTGTTCTTAACCTGAGACACCACTTTAGCTAACGGGGCTTCCTGCTGCTGCCGCGCCGTCGCCACGCAATTTCTGTTTTCATCCTGAAGCAAAGTTCTTAACCCGAGGTACTATTTCTGGGTTAGCGGAGTCCGTAACCTGAAGTGTCTGTATCCTGAAGTATCTGTAACGTGAGGTACCACTGTACCACTCACATTCTGTAACCAATAAAGTTGTGGCCTTTTTTAGCCCATTAACCTAAAATACTTGTGTCTTATTTCAAAACAAAGCGGGGAGCAGGGCCTCGACTCATAAAGCCCATTCCTACCTGCACCCCACCAGCACTGTAATTAGAGAGTCTTGTCTGGGGTGATGTCATTCTAGCCCTTCTCCAGCTCCCCTCTCCCCACCTGATGTTCTCCTTATATAGTGGTATAATTAATAATTACAACAGTTTGGAGACTGACTGTCCGGCTTTCTGGGAGAATCTATGGAGCTAGACATTGACATCATTTGGGACAACCCAAGCCACTTTGCTGTGTTTCGTAGGTGCTTCAATGCAAACCACATCAGTTCAATTTGGGATTTGGGATTCAGCCAAATGTGGTGCATAGCCCTACTGTGAAGCCTTAGTCCATCCCTGATAAACAAAACTTGCAAAGCAGTAGGCCGTGACTATAATGCAGTTGTTGAAGCATGAATGAATGAATATCAAAACATTTTGCTTTCTACCTCTCTGGCTAAAATCATTTTAAGCTTGTAGAGTTGTTAATGCAACCTCTAGTTCTCATGTCTTCAGTTTCCCGTTTGTGCCTCTCACTTCCCCCCCCCCCCCCATGACTCTCAATCACTTCAGCTCTGATGCTCACAAACCACACAGAGCTATAATCCATACTTTAAGATGCAGAGGCATTATAATTGACTTCTCCTCTCTTTCAGTTGCTCTGTGACAAGATTTTTTTTTGTCACTTTCATGTTTAGAACCCTTCTCTCTTTTTGTCCACTATTTTAATCATTCCTCAATAAAGACAGCATTTTTTTTGGGGGGGGGGTGTATATGTCTCTCATGCTGAGCCAACAGGATAGCTTTTAATTGGCTTTCATGAAAAGTTTCCTAGGTGTTTGAAGTGAAAGGGTTTTCTTTTTAAAAATATATATATGGGAGAATCCAATATAAAAACCCTCAAGGAGATGTAGAATTGTTCTGCGTCCTCTTGTCTGTCCCACAAAGAAATCAGTTTTACTCCACTTCTGCCCCCACATAGCCTGCATGAAAATGTGTTATTTTGAAGGGGTTTTCTAAGGGTGGGTGGGGAATGGTTTAGGTGTCCTAATGCTGATAATTCCATTTAAGAAAATGAGATAATACAATTCCATAAACCCATAAACCAGTGTGCTGTGGAAACCTGCAGTGACTTGAATGATGGTCAGGGATGCCACAAGCAAGCACTGTCATAATGTGTCACATCATGGAATCCATTTTTGAATGTTTGAATGTTCCTGACTTCAGGTCTGTCACAAACATTTCTTGAGGATGGGCTTTTGGATGGCAATGCATTTTCCCCTTCGTAAGACAAAAAAATATTTATTGAGGTAGATTTGTGGACCAGCGAAGGGCTGTGGATGGGGGTGGGGGGTGGGTGGGAAGTGCTGTGGAAAAAGAAGCATTGGGGACAAGGACTGATATGTCAGGAAACATACCAAACAGATCCAAAATTACCTGCCTTTTTGATGGCTTCCAATTGAGACCCATTCTTCCAGATATGCCACAATGAGCTTGTGTGTGTGTGTGTGTGTGTGTGTGTGTGTGTGTGTGTGTGTGTTGCTCATGCACATATGGGTAACTGAATCAAGAATTCAGGCTGGGATTGCTTCCATGCCTTGTGGTTGCTTAGCAGCTAACAGACGCACTCCACAAGCTGGGTATATTAGATAGCCCCCTTCATGGATCACTGCCTTGTCGTGGTGAAGGGGCTTGAATAACTCCAAGAAGCTATGGGCTATGCCGTGCAGGACTACCCAAGACGAACAGGTCATAGCCGAGTATTTAGACTAAATGTGATCCACCTGGAGAAGGAACTGGCAAACCACTTCAGTATTTTGCCAAGAAAACTCCATGGACATAAAAAAGGAGAAACTTTGAGAAGGAAGTGAGAGTTTTCAAGGCATGCTCTGGTTCATGGGGTCACGGAGAGTCAAACACAACTAAGACAACTAAACAACAACAAATATTAGGTAGTCACAAGACCACTGGCAAATGATTATTTCTCCCAACCTACAAATTTAATTGAGCAGCCATTTTGGCCATATTTGATATTTGATGGTAGCAGAACCAACATGGTTCTTTCTGCCCATAGTAGACCATTTGCTAAATAAAAGAGAAAATATGCTTATGGACTAGATTTTTTTTAAAAAGAAAGAAAAGAAAAAGAAAGAGCTGGTCTGAGCTTTTTATTTCAGCCTTCAATTCCAAGTTTCAAGTGAGATGTAGTCTTGGACAAAGTGGCTCATTTGAAATTTTTCCACTCTCACTCTCTCACACACACTTTCAAAAGATACATGAACCTCACAAATGTGTGTGGGGAACCCCCTGATTTTTCAGGCATCTCTAATTTGCTTTTGGGCAGCATTTAAGTAAGCTATAGAAACATATTATCGCATGTGAGCTGGCACCTACTAATATGTGTGCAAGAAACTTCAGAGGCAAAGGTAGGGCTGAAAAACATAATTCATTTGCACAGTAGGCAGGTCTTTAAAAGCTACAGTGGATGTACTACTGAAGTGTCATTTCTCTGTCAACTTATGTGTTTATAAGGGCTGCCATATTGTGTACAATATTAAAAGTAATTGCCAACGAACAGATTGTTATTTTTATTTAACAAACCAGATGTTATAAGTAAACATATTGGTTAGGAACGTGCTGAAAGTGGCTTGCTGTTACAGCCTGTTGTAAATTACTTTTTAAACATCTTTGTGCTGGGGTCCTATTAATTTCCCCTTATGTGGAACAGTGATGGCTTAGATATTGAAATTGTTCTTAGAATGAATAAACTCTGTGTGTGTTTGTGTGTGTTTGTTTGTTTGTTTGTTTGTGTGTGTACATACATACACCACACACATACACACAGGATATATTTTTTACATTAAAATGTAGAAAAGCTAAGTTTATATTTCATATAATGTTTTATAGAAGGTATACAACATTTATGATAAATTCTGTGTTTTACAACTATCCTACAGACAGCAATGGATTTAAAGGCATCCCAGAATGCTGAGTCTGAAGGATTAGAGAAAGCTGAAAATAGGCATGGGTATTTTTTTGTTTCCAGGGTCCAAACATTATTTCACTCTTGCCTATATTTAGCTTCAGTGGAACCACATTTGGACACTACATGAATCAACTTAGTACAGGGCCGTCTTTACCTGGGGGTGCATGGAGTGTGTGGCACCCGGGCGCTGAATCTAGGGGGTGCCAGGTGCCCGCCGCTGAAGCCGCCTAAGTTCTTAACTATCTACCTGTTATGAAATAATAAATATTTTTGATCAAGCTAGAAAAACAAAATACATATATACCGAAATGTATACCTACTGTTTCACTAAAGGACTTTTGACTTTGTGTGCTCATGTACCAAAGACGCGCCGTGCCAGCCGCGTGCTTCTCATGCACAATGACAGCGCTTGACATTCTCAACGGCGCTGTGCACGCGAAATTAACACTTATAAAAAATTATGCTACGTATTGTATTGAGCTGCAATGCAGCAGTGGGGTCAGCGGCACCTTTGACACGAATGATCTATGTGCTGTGGCCCATAGATTGCAGCAAAAGTCTGAGCAATGGACTCGTGGGAAAAAGCTGTCCCCATGAGTCCTTGCAAAGGGGAAGGGAAAGCATATATAAGGCTTCTTCTCCATGAGCTCTGGGCCATTTTGCCTTGAGAGCATCTTGTCTGCCCAACCTCCGGTTAGAGCCTTCACTGGGCAATTTTGGGTCAGTCGTCGACAGGGCTGGAAATTACTATTTCTCTCTCTCAACCTGATTGGCACTTGGTTGCTGTTTTATTTTCTACCTTTCGCTCAATGAAATTATGGCCTTCCTTTGTTACGCAGAAGAATGTTGTTTTTATGAGGGCAGAAATGGCCTGAAGGGAGGATTGACTACGGCACCCCAAACTTAGGTTGAGATATCTGCCTGGTAGCATGCTAGTCGCCCAGTGAGACCTTGCCTGCTTGGCTTGCACCATGGCAAGGTTCAACACTGGTTGACTCCCATTCCATTAATGGGAGGTTTGTGGAATGATCTGGCCTCAATGCCATGCCAACCCTTACCCTGTCTGCTGCTATCAATGAAGTTTTGGCCTGATTTTATCCCATCACCATTATACAGTCTGGGTCACATAATGTTCCTGCCTGGGCAAGTGCGTGTTAAAAAGAACTAGTTTTGGAAACCTAAGAAACTTAAATAACTGATGTGAGTGTTATGGAGTTTAACCCATGAGGATGAGATTTATGCTGAGATTTATGTTTCCTAACTTCCTCAATACATGCAAGCATTACTTACTTTTTCAATTTTGCTCAGAAATGGAGGACGTGGGAGAAGAGCTTTTAGCAACGGCTTATCCCATTTCTGTAATATTAGATTGGCTGTCTCTTGCCTCCTCCTCCCTACAAACTTCAGAACATTTGGAGGATCAGTGTCCTGGTTTTTACAGAAAAGGGGTCAATCTGTTTCAATATTAAGCATCGGGCTATTAGTTTATAAACCTGAATCAAGAGTGGAATCTGTGATATGGAGTCTAAAGCTGATTACGTGTGATCTTGTTAGGAAATGTCACTAGAAATTAGAGGAGTCTTTCCCAGTCGTTAGGGATGGTGAGGTAGGACTTATCATTTGAAAAGTGAAAACAAATTAAAAAGAAAATCCTTTCTATCTCAGCAGCAGAAGCAATATTTATAATCCCTTGAGATTTATGCCTTTATTTTAAATTTCATCCTTCATGATGTACTAACCTCTATGCACTTCCTTGGCCTGCAGGAACATTCCCAGTTCAATTCACTACTTCATCATAACAAAACTTATTTCAAGGTACATTAGGCCTCTCTAGCCAGGATAAGAAGGACTGTAATACAATATGTTTTGTATCAGGGGGGGAAACAAACTTTCTTTTACTCAGCTGCCAGCAAGCTCAGATTGAGATAGGCTGAAATTGCTAGTAAAGTTTAACACTGATGGACATAATCCTCTGGGAAGTTTTCCTGTACATTTTAATGGAGTTTGCACAAAAGAGCTCCCCGGTGCATTCTGTCCAATGTTAGAGCCAAAGCAAATACTCTGCCTCTTAACATTCTTCCCAGCAAATCTTGCTGGTGAATATTTTCCGGGTGCACAGATATTTAGCATTTGATATTCAGCAGCAGCATTTCACACTAGAGATTCTACTGTAGCAGTCAACACTTGACGTGTCTGATGCTGGCATGCAGGAGCTGTCAGAATTTGATAACAGCCAATGTTTGGTGGCCAATCTGAGCCAGCTGGCATGAGGTTTTCAATGATTTTTGAAATCCTGCAAAAGTTAATTCCTGCTATTCCTCTAAAATGTGGTGTTAAAAGGAGAGGTGTAACATGATTTCCGAGTAGATTTTTGAATATTAATGTAGTCATATTAGTAGAGGAAGAAATATTGGAATTTAAATTAATTCCATTAATGAAAATGGGAATCATCTAATTAGATCATCTGCTAATTATGTGCTTAATTATCTCACTGAATTTAATGAAATGTAAACATGCTTCGTTAGCTGGCTTATGGCTGCTTTTTTTTTTGCTTGCTTGATTTTTGATCTGTGAGAAATATGAATTTGTAATTTTAAAATGTTTCCAAGTTTTTTTTGTATGTTCTCTGTTGGATGTGGATTGCACCCAGAGTAGGGCCATTCACAGTTCTGCTTTCCCTAGGGAAAAGTCACTGGAAATGGAGCAAATGACAATCAGGTTTTCTCTGGATTGACATTTGCTCTGATTTAGCACTAAAAAGTGGGTTTTCTGGGAAAAGCGGTGGGGCAAAGGCAAAACCGCTTGGGCTCATGCCTAGAAAGCATGACACAAGCAGAAAACCACCCAGACCAATGTTTTGTAGGCATGAGACAAGCGGAAATGTGGACGAGCCTGTAGTTTGACCTTTTTCATGTCGTCTGGGGATTTCTCAGTGACCTGCTCAAATGGTTGCAACTTAGCTTTCTCTTCTCTGACAATGTGCTAAGGGTTGATCACAATAATAAATGGTAGTGTCAACCCTCAAATATTGTGGAAATGGGAATTCCCCTTCCTCTCTCCCTGTATTCTGCTGTATAGACACACACACACACCCAACCCTCAACATGCATCTTTGCACAGTCGTACCTTGGTTCACGAACGTAATCCATTCTGGAAGTCTGTTTGACTTCTGAAACATTCAAAAACCAAGGCACGGCTTCTGATTGGCTGCAGGCACTTCCTGCACTCAAGTGGAAGCCGTGTCAGATGTTTGGCTTCCGAAATTTTTTCGGAAACCAGAACACTTACTTTCAGGTTTTTGGCATTTGGGAGCCAAAACATATGAGTACCAAGGCATTTGAGAACCAAGGTACGACTGTATGAGAAAACCTATTTAGGAATGCAACAATAAATATGTATTTCAATGCTAATTTTCATGCACTTTTTTTAAAAAAAGTGCAAATTAATGCAGAAATAGGACCAAATAAACTTATGAGAGAATTCAGAGTGACAAAGACCCTGAATAGAATTATTTGTCCATTTTCATTCAGTTACTGTAGAGCTGTGACTCACATTCTCTGTTCCTATAATGAACATTATTTTCCTTATAAAATCAAGATGGTTTCTTACCATCAAAATTTGGATCACTGGGGAAAGGTGTACCATCTGCCCTAAAACAGTTTGATCCACTCAGTTTCCACTGAGCACTAGTATTCTTTTACCTGACAGAGGAAAAAAAATCTTATCATCCAGTTATATAACTTCAAATTATGTTTGCCCCATCAACAAAAGTTGACTGGAAAAAAACTAAAAACTAAAATAAAACCTTGTCCTGTATCCAATTTTGAAATGCTGTAACAGAGCCATTTCCCATCCAATTTCTATGAAATTCAAACAGTCAGTATGCCTCAATCAACCCTTCCAAATTTCACTGATTGAACAAATCACCTCAATTTTATAAGGAATTGTATTTTTGTGGGTTGAAGAGAGAATCCTGTGCACTTTCACTAGAACCACTCCTGGAGCTTTGCTACAGATGCTTTTTCTATCTCTCCCTACTGAAAAAACATGCCAACTGAAAAGCACCACAACATTAAATGTACACACAGTGGATTTTGAAATAGTAAATGAAAAACACCCCTTGTCAACACATTTAAATTTTCTAAAACATATACATCTCCAGACAGATAATCGATCAAATGTTAGCTCCCTCAGCAAATAAATAATTGGGAATGAGCAGGGGGTGGAAGGAACGTTTAATTTCGAAACTACTGTAGCTGGCCCATTTTTCATCCGGTTTTAGGAGCTAACATAATTTGAAGTTATGTAACTGGATGACAAGATTTTTTTTTCGATGTCAGGTGAAATAATATTAGTGCTGAGCAGAAGCATTCAGGCCAGTGATTTTTGGATACTTTTGGGGAAGAAAATACCACAAAACCTGGGGTGAATGAGGTGAGTGGGTTTACCTAAAAAGATGAAGACCATACCGTTAAGTGTGGTTGTTTGTTTAACAACAAAGACCAAGTAACATTCCTTTTCAAATATTGCATGGTAATAAAATTATGTTGTGATGAAGCATCGTTGACAGGGACATTCTTAAGGGAGCTGTGGCCCCTTTGAAACCTTTTTACCTCATGAAAGTTATTCATATCCTAAGGCATGTGGCACTTTGGATCATCCTGGTTATCCAACCCCATCTGGAAGCCCTCAGGTTCCACCTCTCAGCACTATTGCAAGATTTTGATCTGAAAAGGCAGGCAGAATGAAATTACAGGGAAAGGAAATGAGAGTCAATACTGTGATTCTTTGTTGCATTACCCTCAAGCTCTCTTGTACAGTATGTCTCCAACTTTACTTCTCCCTTGAAAGAGGAGCCCACCTTCTGAGGCTCAGTGTGAATGAGCTCCAGGTACTTTCCTGCCACCTTTTAGGATAGTTGAAATTTAGTACTTTTCCCAAAGTTGACTTTTCTACTGTGTTTCCCAAAGTGTTGCTTTTCTACTGTACAAAAATGCTCTCAGTCTAAATTTAGAGGAAACCCACTGGAAGGCACTTTTGTTTTACTTTATAACAACCAGAGCTCCCTGCCTCTAAAAAAAGCTTTTGTAATCCGGATAAGGAGAGGGATCTAAACTGAGGAGATAGTTAATGGACAGTGGTCCAAGGGGTGTTAAACATGGGTGAAGTTTTATCACAGTTACAATGCACAGTTATGTGCTATATTACTCAAGCTATGTATGACTTTAAAGACCAATATGCCCCATGCAGAAGGTAGTGGATAGAAAACACAAGAGAACTGAGTTCTAATTTCTTCCATTCCAGTTACCACATCACATTTTGGTTCCTAAGGCTGTTTTGAGAAAAACATTGGATAGTTCTCATGTTTGATACCTTTAGGTTCAAAGAGGGATTGCAGGATATAAATGTGATAAACAATAGCCAGTGCATTGCATTGGACTAAAAATAAAGAATAAAAGCTGATTGAGAAATAATGTAATGTATCATTTTATGGTTAATCCTGTCATGGCTAAAGTTGGACCAAAGATGGGAAGCCACTCTGCATGTTTTGGGAAGAGGGTTATGAGACACATGCCTAAGGAATTCCTGAATGCTCTGGGGGACTTTTCAGTAGATAGAACAGGTAATCCTGTTGTGGCTCATGTCTCACTGTGGAATAGTGAGATGGGAAGGGCTATTGACAAGATTGCCCCTGAGTGCCTTCTCTGACGCTGTGGGGTCCACAATGTAGCCTGGTATTTTAGGAGACTATATGCAATGAAAGAGGCTAGGCAATGACTCATGCACAGGTGGCATAGAACTTACTCAGAGGCCGAATGTGCACTGCTTAGAGCATATATCACACCTACCATGTGACTTACTTCACTGTTTCTATTGCGTGTGGACAAGCCCATTATTTTGGTACAAGGGTAGCTTAAGATACCACAGCAGAACCTGCAAAACCCTTTTCATTTCACAGTACAGTGGTACCGCGGCTTAAGTACACAATTGGTTCCGGAAGTCCATACTTAACCTGAAGCGTACTTAACCTGAAGCGAACTTTCCCATTGAAAGTAATGGAAAGTGGATTAATCCGTTCCAGACGGGTCCGCGGAGTACTTAAACTGAAAGTATTCAAACCGAAGCGTACTTAAACCGAGGTATGACTGTGCTTGAATAGCCCTATCATGTGTAGAAGGCAGGATAAACCGTTGCCTGCCACTCGGGGTGGTAAGATTGACAACTTGTTTCACATAGCATCTACAAGATTTCTCAAGTACAGATGGGATAGGAGGAAAGGCACAAATGTTAATGCTGTGAAATACCATCTCTTTAATTACATTGCATGCATCACACCTTGAGGGACAGATGGAAATACGTGGAGAAGCTTAGAAAAAGCAGGTGTCATTTATTAAGGTGAGAATTTTAGCTTCTCTACTTCTCTAACTTTGACATCAGTGTTGTTCAAATACCCCTGATTTCAATTTGAAAATGGGATACCATTTATGTTTGGAGAAAATTTTAAAAGCTTCCCCAATCCCCAAAGGGGTTTCTAGGTTGACTTGCAAAGTTGCTTGCATTATATTAAATTGGCTTAAAATTGCATCTACCGTATTATTTCTTCCTGCCTCCTGGAGACTAATCATAGCTCTTACAGAGTGAAAAAAAAAACCTTAAAGAAGTATTTTTCAGGTTTGACAGATTGCACATGTACATGCAGGTGATGCTCCCAAACCCTGGGGGTGTGAGATGAAGCTCTGCAATCCCTGAGCATCTCTGACCAAATTTCCAACCATATGGTATTCTCTTTAAAATGATTTATAACATAATCTAAAGTGTGTTTGCTCAGAAATAATTCCCCTTAAAATCAATGGGATTTACTCCCAGGCAAGTGTGCATAGAATTGGAGCCTGAAAGTTCTAACTAACAAAATATTTTTAAAGGTGAAAACAAAATTGAATCTGTCCTATTCAGTTTGAACAATCACAAGATGAAACATCCCAATTTTATTGGGTGGGTGGAAAATCTTTCTGACTTTCTCAAAGCTCCATATGGTTTTATCCCTCCAGGGGAAAATCTATATCAGATAACTAAACACTTTGAAAAGCTGGCAGAAATAGTGGGAGAGCGGGGAACAGACATTTTCTATTCAGGCAGTCTTACCATTATGTTGCCATATGAATGACGCTAACCACACCTCTGTGTTTATCTTATCTGCAGAATTCACATCAAATATTATTTAATTTCAAGCTAGAAACTCAACCTGAACGCTCACCTCAAAGTTATTTTATTGAACACTTGGTGCATGTCAGATTCTCAACTGGCTGCACTGATTAATTCTCTCTCTCTCCCCCCCCCTCCCCAGCTCCATTCTTTCACTTTACAGCTCTATTCATATAGACAAGCAAGGAAGCAGCAACAATTCCAATAAATGGTTGACATTTCCGGGTTGTGGGAGAGCTTTTCGGGGACAGGGTTGAGGAAGAATTGCAGTGGGGGAAGCAAAAGTCATTGGGCAAGAACCTTTTTCTCTGATTATTGGCCATGCTGGCTTGGCTTGAGGGGAGTTGGAGTCTCCCCTCAACATCAGGAGGGGGCTACATTGGCTGTCCCTTGTTTAAACAGTAACAAATATGATGCCTTTGCAGGGCACAGGAGCAAGACATGAAGATGACAGCCTTGTCCTGCTTTCTTCCTACCACCTGACTCACCCTCTCCATCATCTTCTACTCAGGCTACACTGCCTCTCTATAGGAAGACCCCATTTCTATCTATCTGCTACGGCTGTAAGCACTTATAGGGGACACGGGTGGCGCTGTGAGTTAAACCGCAGAGCCTAGGGCTTGCTGATCAGAAGGTCGGCGGTTCGAATCCCCGTGACAGGGTGAGTTCCCGTTGCTCAGTCCCAGCTCCTGCCAACCTAGCAGTTCGAAAGCACGTCAAAGTGCAAGTAGATAAATAGGTACCGCTCCAGCAGGAAGGTAAACGGCGTTTCCGTGTGCTGCTTTGGTTCGCCAGAAGCGGCTTTGTCATGCTGGCCACATGACCTGGAAGCTGTACACCGGCTCCCTTGGCCAAGAACGTGAGATGAGCGCCGCAGCCCCAGAGTTGGTCACGACTGGACCTAATGGTCAGGGGTCCCTTTACCTTTAAGCACTTATAGACATATCTACCATTGATATTTCTTTGCTGTCCACGGTGCTCACACAATTTCACAAACTTTTCAAATGTCTTTTTTTGTGTGGAGGTGTGTGCGTGCTAATTCTTTTGACCCAGATTCTGGTCTTGTGTGCCTCCCCCTACCCCTGCAATGGCTGCCTATTTCTCTACATTTACCCTGCTATCCTCCTTCAGTCATTTTGGTAAAAGTGGTGCAGGGCACGAAGTCCTGTTGCCCTTAGCATAATCCTTCACTTCAATTGATTCTTTTTAGTCACTGTCTCTCGCCAGTTTGACTTAAAACGTTATTAGGGATGCATATCAAGTATTTTAAGTGTCTGCAGCAGATGCTTGATCACTGTTGTCTTACCCTCTCCGCCCTCATTTTGACATTTTCCCCATTTGAAGGCACTGTCAAACTATCATGGCACACAGCGAGGGTCTAAAAACGACGTCCTTGCCAATTACTGAGCCGGTGCTGACTCAGCCTAAGTCACAGGCATCGTTGAGTCATGCCTTGTTAGAGTTCTAATGCCAGGAACAAAGACCCCCCGATTCATAAAGCAATTTGCTCATGATTCACAGAGCTCCCCCACTTCATCGGAGAAGTGTCTCATGCCTGGTTTTTGAGTCAAATCTTTTTCATATTCTCTCCTAAATCCTTTCCTCTTACTAAGCTGAAGCAACTTCATTGAGCCTTATTCCAGCTCTTATCTGATCTCAGCATCACCATGTGTGCTGTGTGATTCATAAATACCTTTTTAGTTTCCTGTTGATTATGCTGTGAGCACCAGAATTGCAGAGCAATCTTCTACGTGTTAAGTATTTTCAAATGTGTCTGTTTTCCTTAAATAACTTTTTTTAAAAAGTACACTTTTGAGCCCCAGAATTATTATTTTTTAATGTTTTGGGTTTTTATATACAAGAACAGATGCTACACATCTTTTCTTATTATAAAAATCTTTTTAAATAAAAAAATAAAAGAATAAGATAATAATATCAGAAAATCACTTTCTGCTGCAGCCTAGGCAATCCCTGAGCTTTCGGCTTTGAGTAGTTTCTGCTCTGACTAGCATGCAAATTAAGGATTTATTTATCTGCACAACATTTTCTTATAGCATGAACTACAGGACATCTCTCTCCTAAGCATGCAGCTGATTGCCATGGCAGAGACTCTTTTTGAAAACTTTGCTTATATTCCCATTCTTATTTTTATTTTCATGAACCTGAAATAAGGCATGAAATCAAAGCCACCTCCCTGTTGATCACCTGCTACCTGACTGAGAATGGGGAAAGTGAAGGTGGGGGAATGTTGGAGGCTTGACAAAAACTTTTTTCCTCTAATGCATTAGGAACCAGCCATTCTCTTGATTTGTGAACAAACCCTTCTGTTAGCCGAGGATCAGTTATTTGATTTTAAAATCAGCATATAAAGTAAAAAAAATTAAATTAACCTGGAATCATGTAACAAAGTCGGCATGCACACTTACCCACCTATAGCACAAAAATGTAGTCTTTCTCAATTCAGAATCATTCCTGTTTATCTTCAATATGCTGCTGTCAACCTAAATTGACTATATATATATATATATATATATATATATATATATATATATATAATAGCTTTATTAAAGTTAAAATGCATATACAAAACAAAAACACATAAACGAAATAGAACATTAAAGAAAACAACAATAAAAAACTAATGATAAAGAATATCAATTAACAAAATAACAAAATAGCCTAAACTGATTATAGATCCCGCTGTCCACAAGGGTTAGCTTGGTTACTTGGTAAAGCTTCCAAAAGCCTCTCCTTCATTAGGTTATCAATGGCTTTTCTCCCTGTACACGCCCCAGATGAATGAAGAAATGATGATTATGCTATTGGTTATATCCTATGGATTCTTATATCATATGGAATTGATCTCCTGATGAGATGGTATCTGCAGGTCACCTCCTGCAGAGTGCCGCGACCAGAGGTGACCAGTGAAACAATATTTTAGGGTCATCCAAATACAATGGAAACCATGGGCTTGATGTTCCTGAGGTCCCTACTATGGACAGTAAGAAGCATGGGACATGGTTAGCTTACACATTTTTAATTTTCATTATATTTTCTATGATTACTGATGAACTGCATGCTGGTGATGGCCTGACAACTGTCCCAATAGCATGTAGAGTCGGGCTTCCCTGCTGTCAAAGTCCTGTCCTGTGATCCTTGGATGGAGGGTGGTATATAAATTTAATGCATTAAAAAGAAGTAAGTATTAAGAACCAGAAAAATGGGGCTAACAGCAGATGGACAGATGGGGGTTGCTGTGCAAGGAAGGCTCCTATATTCCGTGCTTTGGATGACATAATAATGGCCATGACACACTGAATTGTCTGAATGGCCTCACATAGAAAGCAGGCGCAGCTAACTCAGGCATAGCTGCCAAGTTATCCCTTTTTTAAAGGGATTTTCCCTTATGCTGAATAGGCTTCCTCGCGAGAAAAGGGAAAACTTGGCAGCTATGAACTCAGGTTATTTTACTGAAACCTATTCTGAATCATGCTGAATGAGCTCACCCATTATTTGTTCAAATTGGACTAAAAAAGGAACACATGGGCCAATCTTACGATCACGTTTTTAAGCACTGATGATGATAGAATTGGGCGTGAGGGCTTTGACATAGGTGTAATTGTATCGCCTGCCTATTCACTTGCCTGAGGCCTACTGCCAATTTGTGACAGCTATGAGCACATTTCTGCAGTCTCCTTGAAAGACAGCTGAACTAAGTTTTAAAGTAGGGCTGCCATATGTCCGGAATTTCCCAGATATATCCATGATTTGCCCGTTGGAGATAGCGTCCGGAAGGAAATTCAGAAAATCGATAAAAATGTCTGGGGAAACCCGGGCACATGGAAACCCATGTCAGAAGTGTTGCTTTTTTGGTGAATTGTCTGAAAAATTGTTCCAAAACCTCATTTTTTGGGGGGGGGAGATTGTGGGGGAAAAAAAGGCTTGTCAACTTTTGTGTCTGGGTTTTCATTTTTTGAAATATGGCAACCTTATTTTAAGCATTTTAGGAATAGACTTTGAGGGGTTATTCTTCACTTTTGAGGTTTAGGGCCATGGTTCCAGGTTAAGAGGTGAAAGCTGGATCTACAGTTCCATAAAAATAAAATAAGAAGTTTGGAGAGGAATAGTTCCAAAACGCAGTGTGAAGCATCTGAGTTCTAGACAAAGAGTTGTGAGTGATCTCTACTTCAGATATGGAACAGCTACCACCAGGTGGAATTGCTTGGAGATCCCCCTTCATTTTTGAATCTCATGATACATTTTGAAACTTAACAACACAGGAATGTTAGGATCTCCTACACACAACTAGGACCCTGGCAGAGACACATGCCCGACTGGCATTTTCTCTTCCTGGTCAGTAGTTCAGGAGCTTCAAAAGCTTTCTTCAGCATCACACCGACTGATGCCAAGAAACATCAGCACACTTACAGATCCACAGAGTTTGTGCAGTTGCATAACAGAACTCAGCATTTTGGCTAATCTTCTTTTATTTACATATAAACACACAGAGAGCACTGCAACATGGCTCCCTCTCTCTCTAGCATCAGGCAGCACAGAGATAGAACAAAGGACAATAGTCCTACTTCACGGAACACAGTAACACAAACATCCTGTCTCCATCACTTCCCACTCTGTAGAATGTAAACATATACCGTCATGTGATAGACAACAATCCCATGACACGGGGAATGAATCTCTAACGAGGAAGCTGCCTTATACTGAGTCAGACCCATTGATCAACCTAGCTCAAGTTTGTCTATGTCACCTGGAAGTGGCTATCCAGGGTTTTTGAAGGGGACATTCACAGTCCTACCTGGAAATTTCATGAGTAAATCCTGGAGCCTTCTGGATGCAACAAAGAAGCTCTAACACTAAGGTACAGTTCCTCCCAAGAAACTGTTGCAGGCACCATAAACACCAGAAACATTTCACAGAAGAAAAACTAATCGTGCTCAGCCCCTCTTCCCCAGTAACACACAAAACAGGTCAATGAGCTTAGCATGACTATAGCAGGCAACATGTCCCCCAAAAAACCTTATTCACACACACACACACACACACACACACACACACACACACAGGGAGGGGCAGGGGACCTTGCTAGGTCCTAAGGTGCACACGTTTGCTGTATTGTTTTTAATATTTGGTTGGAAGCTGCCCAGAGTAGCTGGGGAAACCCAGCCAAATGGGCGGGGTATAAATTATTATTATTATTATTATTATTATTATTATTATTATTCATAACAGGAATAAAATGTACTATGTCAGATGGACTAGGCAGTTTCACATGTTCCTGTATGAACATTTGCATTACTGTCTCCACATTTTTTTCAGAACGGTTTCTAGATTTTTAACACATTGACCTTTGGAAACAGCAGGTCTCACTTAATTCAATTTGCAATCAGATACTGATTAAGCAGCAATAATATTTACAGCAAGTGAGACATAACAGCCAAATGTTATTACTGTTCTTGCAGCTTAGAGCTTCCTTAAAGAAAGTTTAGCAAGACATATTGCCTACCCTGAGACACATTCACTGCTCTGGACTGGAATCAAGAATATCCCAGTGGAAATAAACACAACCTTATAATACAAAGATTATTCCTCTCTGTGATAGGTTTGTTATTTCACCCAGCAAGAGAATAAAATATATCTGGCTATCTTGAGATCCCTAACCATTTAATTAGAAATGGGTATTCACTTTAGAAATGGGTATTCACTTTGGAGGAATGCCAAGCACTGGGAGTTATATGAAAATCTGGGGAATGTAAAGCTCTGGCCAGTCTAAATATTTCTCAAAAAAATATTATTGAACCCTCATGTAATTACTTTAAAATTCCAAGAAGAAGAAATGGGGAACATCCCTGAAACACACAGGATACTTAAAAAAAGGAAAAGAAAAGAGCTATTGTCCATTTGACTTTTGGAAGCAATGTGTTTCTTCTATAGATGGATAATTAAAATCAGTTTTTCCTCTGGGGATTAGAAAGTGGAAACAATAGATAGCATGGTATCTTTGTTATTTTCCATTTATTTCCTGCTCTGTTTGAAGGTATATGAGCAAATGGAAAACATCAAGCTGAAACCCAGTAGGTTACAGATACCAGTACTTGAAGCAGACTCATTTGAACTCTATTACAATTTCACAAGGTTTGAAAAGTACTCAGGGGATAAGATTTACATATCAGTTCCCACCAATGCTGCTTTTATGTAATGTGCCGTGGCAAATGTGCAACTTAGAGGAAAATGTGGGGACTTTGCTAAAACAAGATTAGTATTTGTTATGTGTCCACATTTGTTGATCAGCCCACCCGAAAGGCATGGGACAGATCACAGTAGGTTAAAAGCAAATATACAACCCCATTACAATTTAGGACTACTTTCTACCAGATAAAATTTAGTCAGTACTAAGACAATAATCATTTTAGTGAATAAATAATATCTGTTTGTATGTGGACTTCTGCTTCTGAAACAGAACTTCCCTTCCCTCTCCTCTCCCTATGTACCTCCTGCACCTCCCAAAATCTGCTCTGGGAGTTTGTGGGAGAATAACAGATTTGGGGGGGAGTTGGGGGAAGAGCAGGAGTAGAAGTTCCATTACATCAGTTGAAGTCCTTGCACAAACAGGACTACCTGAATTAGATGCAAGTAACTGAATTGATTTGCTTTAGTTCTCCCCTTCAGGAAAGGCAATCAAATAAATGATGATACTCCTGCTGCCACCAAAGTTTACCTAAAGCATAAATAAATAAGTAAATAAAGCCAGATTTGGAGGATTTTACTAAGTGTCAGGCTTCAGGAAATCGGCTCCCTCCACCCCACTTTAGCAGTAGATAAGCAGAACAAAGAGAAGGGAATCTCTTACCAATTAGAAACTTTAATGATCACAGCAAGAGAACAAAGAATCCATTCCTAGGAATGAAGGTGCTCCCAATTAAGGACTCCATCCACTTCATCCCTAGTCACCCACATCACTACCGCATCTTGCAACCTGATCCTGCAACCACTGTGCTTTCTGTGCTGCCCAACTTATCTGCTCTTTTTGACCTTGGGCTGAGTGGATGGACGCTTTCCAGCAACAGTGAGTCTGTTAACTCTCTCTCTGCCAGTTCTTCTCCTCCTAGCTGTTCCCCATCCAGTACTTCCCAGCTTCTGCCTTCTGAACTATGTGCCTCTGCAAACCACTGTTCCAAATCTATACTGTCCTTTTGCTCCTGGGAAGATTCAGGATTCTGAGCAGGAGCAGGCGGAGAGGGAGGCTCCCACCATTCTTCCTCAGTGCAGGCCTCCTCATCCCATCCTGACATCAAGGCAAAATAGCTGTAGTAATTTTGCAGGCAGTCTAAACATAATTATAACATATAAATAGTGACAATAATTAATGAGGATATTAGCAAATTTGTGGTTGCCACTAGGTTAATAATGTTGGAGGAATCATTTGAAAATGGAATATCAAGCAATTTTTCTTCCATCCACCAATCTGACCCCCACATAGCAGTAAACATCGCAGTAAACATAGCAGTAAACTTCCGGATTGGAAAAGAAGGGATCAGCAGCGGCGCGGCACCGGAAGTTGCTTCTGCGCATGTCTGGTGCCGGCTCTGCCTGATTTCCAGTGCCCAGATATGGGCAGAGTGGCACCGGAAATCGCTTCTGCGCATGTTTGGACATGCGCAGAAGCAACATCCGGTGCCGGGCTGCCCATGTCCACATGTCTGGGCACCAGAAATTGCTTCTGCACATGCCCGGGCATGCACAGAGGTGATTTTCGGCTGGCAGGAGCTGCTTCCTTATAAATCCGGGGGAATTACGGGATATTTTGCCATTCGTGGTAACAACGCGAAACAGAGTTAAATATGGGGGTTTCCCATGAAAAACAGGAGACGTGACAGCTATGCTGTGAAAGCCTTTGTTATCAACAATTACTTTAAAAAGGAAAAACCATGCACACATTTTATGTAAATAGATACCTAAATTGCTCTGCAATATTCATTGATATATACAAGTGCCTCTTTGCTATTCTTGTTTCTGAAGTGTTGCACGTTGTGAAAGGTAGCCTACATGCATTAAAACTACGATCATAACTATGTATGGGCAGAAGTAAATCTCACAAAATTCAGTGAAGCTTACTCCTGCGTAAATAGCATTAGCATTTCAGTCTTGAAAACAACAACAGTGGAATGTATCACCTATAATTGTTCTTTTCACTTAAATTAATTAATTAAATTAAAACTTTAAATTAATTTGCTTAAATTAAAGTCTTGGCCTTTTTGTCAAAGTGGGAAGAACCAACTGAATTTTGCTACCTATTTTTGATCATGCTAAGTCTTTGCTTTCTTGAATCTTGACTTTCTTTTCTACGCTTCTTGAAATCAGCTGGTTTTCCAAAGTCAAAATGGCTATTTCTCCTGGAGGTGGATCATGTGCTTCAATAATCTGGAACAATCTCCTTAATGAGCAATTTCATGTGTTCCGTGATCAAAAAAATGGTACGTCTTGATCACTCATTGTTTGGGCTCATGCCATACTGTCATCAAGTTTAAGAGATTTAATATGTGTAGGTTTAATGAGTAAAGGAATTTGGTTCAATGCATGGACATGACGGCCTCTTAAGCCTTGGTCTTTCCAAGAGATGAAATTCTAACTACTCAGTAAAAATGAAAAATGGGAGCCTGTTAGAAAGTCAGAAGTAAAAGTGTGAGCGGACACAAATGATAGTGTGAGCCCCAAATTATGCTTTTTTATTAAAAAATAAATAATCCAACAGAACCTTAGCGGCCAATACACAAACATATACTTTTCTGCATATCTGCTTTTTAGTGGCTGGTCTAGATACTTCTTCTATGGCTGTATTCATTGAACAGCAGAGCAATAAAAATAAATGCTGACTTTTATCAGACAACGGAGGTCACAGCACATGTTTACTGTTTCAATTCCAATGCTGAAAATCACCTGTCATGTCTGGTTGCAAATCTTAATTGATGGACCTTTGTCAACCCTGACTCGGCAGTTATGTCCAACTTTATGTTTCATATTTGCATTAAGAATGAATGAACTCTGATGGGCTGAATTAGTGATGGCAAGGCAAATGCTGGTTACTTATGAAAGCTAGGGGAAAGGGAGAAAAGGGTGACTGGATCTACCAAAAAGTGAACCGAATGTTATCTTAGAAATACAACATCCTCCACTAATTTATTTCGTTAATTTAGGCTCTGCATTCTCTCATGAGATTTTGAGGCTCTCTAACTAGTTAATAGAAAAAGAAGAGAGCAATTTAAAAGAGCACTGCCATGGGCATGTTAATATATCGTCTCAAAGCACCCTAGCTGACTCAGGTTTCTGTCAATATAAAAGAGAAAAAAACAGTCAAGTAAACATGGCACTCTTTATGAACATCATCCTGTCGCTTTTTGTATGCTGCCTCTGACCTACCGTAGATTTTTTATAGACCTACCAAAGGGACTTTGAGAAACACTCCTGTGTCAAAGTTACTCCCAGGACTTGCCAGTTGCTCCTCAGCCTTTCAGCTAAGATCATTAACTGTTACTCCAGATGAAACTTCCACGCATATTTATAGTCTGACTTTCCTACTGAAAGATCTGGGGTGGGGATGGGGATACAAGGCATTTTATGGCCTTCGGCTGAACAGGGAAATGCTCAAATTGTAGGATTATTGTTATTTTATTTATTTATTGCATTTACATCCCACCTTTTTCTCCCTGGAGCTCAAGGTGGTTTACATGGTTCTCCTGTTCCTCATTTAATCTGCACAACAACCCTATCAGGTAGGTTAGGCTGAGAGCAGTAGAGTAGGAAGGTGGGGGTGGTGGGGGTGTGCTGCCCTGGGCGGAGTGATCCCAGGGGCGCCACCGCGGCTGCCCGCCCCTGCGTGTGGCACACCCTGCCCCCAAAATGCATGCCCCACCCCTATGCACACCGTGCCCCACCCCGAGTGCATGTCCCGCACCTGCGCATGCCCCGCCCCAAAGCATGTGCCCCGCCCCTGCATGTGGCCTGTCCCGCCCACAAAGCACGCCCCGCCCCCAGAATGCGCGCCACGTCCGTGGGGGCAGCACACCTTCTCTCCGCCACTGGCTGAGAGGAAGTGACTAGCCCAAGGTCACCCAGTGAGCTTCATGGCTGAATCAAGAACTGAATCCTGGTCTCTCAGGACCTAGTTTGCCACCCTAATCACTACACTACACCGACTCTCATCAGAGTAGGTGGCATGCACATACAAGCCATGTGTGGTTCTGAATTGAAGCATTCTGATATCATTACTGCAGAGAGCCTTACTACATGGGGGGCAGCGCTTACCTGATGGTGCATATAAGGGACTCATTGGACCATTCCCATAGAATGGTTCTCTCTTGTGGCTTTCTTTGTTTTAATTGTCCGTTAAATACCATGACACTAGACATTTTGCAAAGCACTTCTGAGCTTGGAGGGTGTTGAAGGGGTCAGTTGCTTTACCGACACTGGAATAAAATGTAGGCAATCTTTAGTAACCTTTATTACTACCACCCATTAGCAATGGAGTAATATACTCCTATTATTTTATTTCTTTAAAGGCTTTAGAAATAATAATGGGAACATGACTTTTAAACAAGTATTTTCTAATGGTTCCTAAAGAGCATATTGATTGGGAGAATATGTAAAATCATCCATTGTACTTTCCCAAGATCATCCATATGTAAGCTGGAGAGGCATTTGAACCAAACAAGTCCCTGTAGAAGTGATGTGCATGTTTCTTTAACCACTTGGCCTTGGGCATTCAGCCCATGTCTATTTATGTGTTTAGCTAAATAAGTGTTTTGTGTTTATGAAGGGTTATACTCATATATCATGTATTTCACCCAGGACACTTCCCATATTTATCCATCTTTTACATAATGCGAATGGACCCTATGGTGTCTGATTACACAATAACCTGAAGAGCAACCACAAATTTTCTTTAAATTTTAATTTCATCACGGTGTTGATTGTAACTCTAGCTTTAAGTTTATATTAGATTTGAAGGGTTCCACGTTATGAAGGTTCCCCCCCCCTTGTATTCAGACCCTATATGAGAACAAAAACTTATGAAAAACACACCTGAGATGGTTTCCTGTAATATAGGCAGAGCATAATTAAGGGAAGGGAATACAACATTCAAAATCATTGGCTTTTTTAAATTATAGCCGATACTCTATTGCAATGTGGTTTGTGCTTTTTTAAAAAGGGAAGGAAGGAAGGGAAAACCATGCAGTTCATCGAAATGTCAAACATATTAAACAAAACACCATAATGTGTAGCAAAAAAAATGTACAGCCGTAAAAGCTTAAGGATCAGGACATAAATATGTCTCTACAATGTGGGGAGGCTGTGAACTGAGGGAAAGAGGAAGAGTGGCATGCCATCCTTCCAGTAGGGATGGGGGAAAAGATTGATTTTGTTTGCATTTTAATGAAAAGACCAGGTAGACATTTGTGTGTTTCCTCTGGTTGAAGCAGGGCCAAAGTGTCGTGGGGGTGCGCTGAAGGGAAATCTGTGGTTTCCTATGGTGTCCGAGAAAAAAATTTATGACGTGAAAAATAGAAGAAAGATGGCCTCAAGGCATAAAGAAAAGCAATATGCAACAGAGGCTCAGAAATAAGCAACAGTCTAAGAGAAATGCATTCTTTTATATCCTTTGGAGGCCTCTGATGGCCTTATAAAGTTCCTTTGTATACTGCCTAAGACCTAAGGGCCAACTATTGAGTTCCGCTGGGATATGACTACATCGAAGGGATGCTGTTATATTTTGGTTAAAAGTCACAGGAGAGATTGTCAAATGCCAGCGCAGGGTATCTTTGCATTAAATGGAATGGCCTCTTCAGATTCTAGCCAAGTACTGTCAGGTAGAAATGTTTATTTTGGTGTGTCAGAAGAAATAGCTTATTATTTTGAGAATACAGTTAATTGTTCTGTTACTCAATGGAAACGTAAAGTGTTGAGTCTTAAACAGTTAATGTTTCATTTCCATTGCATATTTATTTCGGATGCTATCAGTTTGGCACATTTCTTTGGGAGGCTATCAGTTTTGCCATGTTTCAGTAATATAACCTTCTCTTTATATTTGCTTGATCAAACACAAAATATTACAAAAACCTTGTGTGGAGAAGATGGAAATGTGAGGTTATTAAGGAGCAGGCTGAGAAAAAAATAAGAGCTAGAAATTGGGCATATCCCTAGATAATTCAGGCAATAAAAAACTCAGTGTATCTCTTTAAAGGCTAGGTTTCATTCTAGATTCCAATAAAGCTGACAAATTCATCACATTCTCACTCTTCAACCCCCCCTTTTTTCTTCTCATTTTCCCTTTTGTTTAAGAAGGGGTTATATTAGTGTGACTTCAAATAATAATAAAGGAGCTCATTATTTTTATTATGAATCTTGAAATGCTGAGAAGATGAATTGCATTCAGTTTCCAATCATATTTAATTATTACTGTAAAAGGACAGAATAAAGGATGGTGAAACCTGTCCAGATGCCCAGACCAAACAAACCTACTTCAATCTATTCTCTTCCCCTACCCTGAGCTACTAATTTGATTATGAATTGAAACATTTTGGAAAGACTACCAAAGCTTAGCACAAATTTCATTTCAAATAAACGTGCTGGCGATTCTTCAATGGCAACCTTTTGCAGAGTGTGTTAGATGCATGTGCTTCAATTTCCTACAATGGGGAAAGTATTTTTTTTTACCTCAATTATGCAGTTAGCAACAGAGTGGATGTTGAGAATGCTACAATTACACAGCACTGGCTCTATTCCTCCTGGTAAATTCCACGAGGGAGAATATGGTGCAAAGCAAAGCACGTTGATGCAGGAAAGACACTAAATTCTTAGTTTGTTAAATCGGGGCCTCCCTGCAAGAGAGGGCACATGTTGCGGTGGGCCCGACAACCAGGACTAGGTGTTGGGGTGGGGACAATTGGAGCAGCCACAACACCCTATTGGTGGCCCATCTGCAGGGTGCAATTGGACTAAGCGCATGTCAATCAAAGAGGCAGATGGACCACCTATATTACCCCTGCATGAGCCGTAGCGAAGCTTCTTCTCCGGCTTCGTGCATCAGAACACCCGCCCACCTCTCCCTAATTTTAGGGTTTGCGCTTGACCTTGCTATGCCGTCGTGTGTTGCCTGTCTTTGGGACAGGGGCACGGCAGGAATTTCCCTCACTTGGCTGTTGCCACCTGGGTTTTGCCTGCCATGTAGCAATTCATCACAACTTGTAAGGTTGGCGGATAGGCTCTGGTTCACGCTGATAGGGGAGGAATGAGCCCTTACCACCCTATCCCCGGGTATTCCTCTTAAAGGAATCCTTTGGACTACTGGTTGGTATTCCCCGAAGCGGGGTGTGCCCTCGCCATTGTTCTAGACACACATGGGGGAATCAGGGCTGTCGCTAGTCAGGACCCCATCCCAGGTATGAACGGTGCTGACTCAAGGTGCGTCCCTGAGTCAGCGCTACTCTAGGTAGCTTTGGAACCAGAGCCTCTGCAACCACACACTTGATTTGTAATCAATAAAGTTGTGGCCTAAATTCTGCCAAAAACCAAACCAAAAATATGAGTCATGTCTGAATTTATTTCTAGGCCTAGGTTACAGGGACTCCACACGCAATGCTTTATACCTATAATTTACAGGAACTTGAATTCAGTTTATTAGACTACCGCCTCCACCCCACGTCTTCCAGGAATGCTGAAGATTTCATAACCTCCTGACTGAGAAATTTATTAGACAGGCTTCCGGATTCAGCGCCAGCGTCGATCGGCGGGGTTTCGTCTCGTCTCCGAGACGGCCCGTCTCTGCTAGGAGTGGGGAGGGCAGCGAGAGCAACGCTGCGCCCCTTAGAACCTCGGGAAGGGCGTCCCGAGGGCAATTTGCTCGGCACAGACCCAATCCGGACTCCCCAACTCTTCGGTTAGCTCTAATAAGAGCTCCGGAGCGAGGAGGGTAGAAGTCGCGGGGGCCATTTTGAGCGGCAACGTTATTCTAGCAGGGAGAAGCTTCAAGCCGAAGGCGGAGAGCGCTGGATTCTTCCGAAAATAAAACGATTGGAAAAGACTGTAAGTAACCTCACGATTTGGATTATAAAACAATTTGGTCTGGGAGAGAGGGGAGAAAAGAGGAAGCCACCCCCCCCCCACGGCAACAAAGAGACAGTAAATAGAAACCCGAAGCCATAAACAGAAGATTTGTAATTCAAAAGGATCCCTCAAAGGCATCAAAGAGAATATCCCCTTTGATGCAGGGTGAAAAGGGGAGAGAGACTGTGGTTTATGACTGCCCTGCAGCAATGAGGTAAAGCCTAAGAAAAACCTTTCTTTCCCTCGGGAGCCGGCAGCCTAGGCAATTCAGTGAGTTGATCAGGATTTATAAGTCAATTTTTACTTCACTTTGTATTTCTGGACTTTGTGGAATTTCTTTTTTGGCTTAAGTGCTTGTGAAATGTGAGTTCGAACTTTATTGTTAACAAGACTTGAAGAATGCAGCCAGCTTGTTAAAATGGAGTCGAGAAAATAAACTGTGATCATATTCCACCCCACGTGATAAGTTTTGACCTTGGCAGGACTGAAATATGTCAACAAAAAAGTGTTCCCCTGAGTTCCAGCGGTCTGTTTTGACCTTAATGTGGGAAACAAGAATAGAGTTATGTCAAGAGGAGACACGACGACAGGAGTTACAGCAGAAATTTCAGGAGGTGATGGCGGAATATGATTTTCTAGGAGATGAAGCTTTTGACACTGAAAAAGAGCAATGTGAGAATGACAATGATGGGGAAGGAAAAGATGAAGATGAGGACTGTGATGATTCAACACAAAATGAAACACACCATGAAAAAAATGATGACTCTACTCTACAAAAAGTTGGATGGAGTGCCCTGTCTTTGAGGGGGGCACGATTGGTATTATTGGAACTCCAGAACGCCCACAGGGAAGAAGGAAAAAATATGCAGAGAAGAGAAGAAATTCAGGGGTCCTGTATGGTGACCTGGATGGCAAGAGACTGTAAACAGGGGGTGGGGTGAAGGGAAAGTGATGTTGTGATTATAAGGATGGATTAACAGGTTTATAACTGGTCTGCTGATTTTGGAATTTGCTGGATTGGGGGGGGTGGAGCCGGTAATCGGGGATGTAAGGTTAAATTGAGAATAGTTATAGTTTTAAAAGTGAATGGATTTTGGAAAATGTGAAAATATGGAGGCTTATAGAGGGAGAAAAAAAAAATTAGGCACGGGAAGAGAAAATGGGAGTTTGAATTTTCAGTGATTTGAATATTAGATGAAAATGTTAACAATTGATTTATAAGTTGTATAAGATACAAAGGTGTATTTTTATAAAGTAAGAAACTGTTGCAGATGATAAAAAAGGGATGAAAACCGGGGGAGGGGGGGAGGGGAAGCCCATAAAATATGGTTTTTCAACTATGAATGCAAGAAAAATTTTTCTGTTTTGTATTGTTTTTTTTCTTTTTCTTTTTTTCTTCGCCCTTTCTTTTTCCCCTTTTTTTCCTATTTCTATTTTTCTCTTTTTTTGGTATAACAATAGATGGTTGGATGGATGTCCTCCTGCGTACTGCCCTGGTTTGCTGGAGCTCCCTGGTGGCAGGGGGGGGCTTTGGGGTCAGGGGAGGGGGAGGAGGACAGAAATCCAAGCATAAAATGGACCATTTCTGACTGTTCACAAACATGGGATACTTCTGTGGCAGGGGAGGACCCATGTGGGTGGGTAGGAAGGAGGTGGAAAAGGGGTTTAAGTATGTACCGTTTTTTTGTTTTTTTGTATTTTGTAAAATTAATAAAAAGTATGTTTAAAAAAAAAAAAGAGAAATTTATTAGACAGAAGATGTGTACACTTATTTCCAATTTATTTCCTTTTGAATAAACTTTTCCTCCCCTTCACACTTAAAGCAAGCAGGAAAGCAAAACACTAGCATAATGATCAGATGAATAAAAATGCAGAAGTGAAAATAACAGACAAGAATGTGTGTTGAACGATATCCGAGGTACCCACAGTCTAACGTGGATTAGTGTAGGAATGGGTTTACTACCTCATCTGCTGCAGTAGTAGTAGTAGTAGTAGTAGTAGTAGTAGTAGTAGTAGCAATAAAATTTATTACCCACCCTTCACCCTTAGGTACCAGGACAGGTTACAATTAAAGCATAATATTAAAAAACAGTTCAAAAAGTATAGCAATACCTAGGAAATATCAATATGGACTAAAGGCCTGTCCTCATCATGTGCAATCAGAAGGCATTTGCCTGGTCCCTTCTGACTTGGCCCATGCTCCCTCAAGTGAACAGGTTGGCCATTTTCAGGAAGCTGTGAAAAACTGCTTTCAACTACACTAAAATCTTGGCTGATAGCTACTGCTGTCAATATTGGAATACAGACTAGAAGTGTTGTTTAATGGATTAATCAGTGTTGATTAATCCTACTAGCAGTAGGATTAATGGATAACTCATTTGCTAGGCAAGGCCCCCCCCCTTTGTGATGGAATAAGACACATGGACACAAATATTTTAGGTTAATGGGCTTAAAAAGACCACAACTTTATTGGTTAAGAATGTGAGTAGTATTGGCTTAGGCATTGGATCTGAACCAACTATACTTGACTCCTGCCCGCTCTGCAGGAAGTCCCATAAGGGGGAAGCTTGTTGATGCAAATCAACTGGAAGCTTTCCCCTAGAGTCACCGGAGGATCATGCCATGGCCCTAGCCACCTTCTGGGCTTTGGACAGGAACCACAACCACCGGATTCCTTTAACGGAATACCCTTCAAAGGGAGGGGTAGGTGATGGCCACAACCTCCCCTCCAACACACAACACATTTTCCAATGCCTAGCCGCCAAACCTTACAAACTTGTTGCAATTTGCTGTGAGGTAGGCGAAAAACCAAGTGGCTGGTTCTAATTTTCCAAGTGGAAAAAAATTCTACCAGGCCCTTTCAACAGGCGACCAACCGAGGCCCATAGCAAGGTCAGGTGTTGAATGCATGATATTAGAGGAAGGGTGGGTGGAAGATTTGTGCATACAGAAACCAAACAGGCAGAGTACAGGGCCTGTGGCCGCTTAAATGTGGCAAAACCACGCTAGCTGGATTGCCTGGCTGAGGGCGTAACATGCATCCGGGACTCCCTGTGATGCAGGGGGCCCAACCACGCCACGCCCCCCGCGAAGCACGGGAAGTGAGTCCCACTAGCAACTCCTCCCCTCGTGGAAGAGGAGAAGCTTTCCAGAAATAAAACACTGAACACCCTTAGCACTTTTTTATTTATTTACAGAAGCAGGGTTGGATTGGGGCCATGCATCATAGGGTTTAAAATTTCCTCTTTGTTTCACATTCCCAGTGAAAATTGCTCCTGCCGTTCCTGAGGCTGCTATTAGCCCCAGAAAGAAAGTTTCTCATGATGCCAATAGACAGACCCAGGGCCGGTGCTAGGGCTTTTTGCGCCCTAGGCAAAAACAGCTTCTGGCACACACACACACACACACCCGGGTGCATGCGTCATGACGCACACACAACACAGCTGATGCCCCTGCATCCCCTCCATTGGCAGGAGGAGCGTGGGCCAAGGGGGGAGCTCGGCGCCCTCCCACCTGTGGAGGGGACGCTTTGAGCTCCTCGGCGGCGGCTGCAGTGAGTGAGCAGCGGTGGCAGCAGCGCCCATAGCTGAAGGCTTCAGCTGCAGGCGCTGCCGCCACTTGATCGCTGCCGCCGCTCGGGAGCTCACAGCGTCCCCTCCGTGGGCGGGAGGGCTCTGAGCTCTCCTTTTGGCTCGCGCTCCTCCCGCCTATGGGGGGGACGCTGTGAGCTCCTCAGCGAGCGAGTGAGCGGGCGGCGGTGGCAGCACCCATAGCTGAAGGCTTCAACTGCGGGCGCTTGCCGCCACTACCGCCACTGCTCGCTCGCTGCAGCCACTGATGGGGGGCTCTCGGCGTCCCCTCCATAGGCGGGAGGGCACTGAGCTATTCTTTTGGCTCGCACTCCTCCCGCCTGGCTGGCTGGAGAGCGTGGAAGCCCGCTCGCCCCCACTGGGCTCATGGCGCTCGGACGGTGCCGTTGCTGCTGCGCTGGGCGCGCACGTGCTCAAGTTCCCCCGCCTCACTGCCGTGCGGTGCAGCCCTACGCCCCATGCAGGGCATTGCAGGGAAGCACCTCAGCAGCCAGCAGCAGCAGGAGAGAAAGCTGCGAGCGGAGGGCGGAGGGCAAGGGGCAGGCTGGCAGCACACCCTCCATGACGGCGCTCTAGGCCTAGCTTGCCTTTATGGACGCTCCGCCCCTGGACAGACCCGCACCATGCATTTAAAGCACATCTAATGCATATCAAATGCACATTTAAGGCGCATGACTTCCCCCCAAAGAACCTTGAGAATGGTAATTTCCCCTCAAAGAGCTGCAATTCCTGGCACCTTTAACAAACTACTGTTCACAGGGATCTTTGGCAGGAGTCATGTGTTTTAAATGTGCTTTGGATGTGCTCTTTCAATGTACAGTGTGGTTCCGCTCAATGAAAACACTCTTTATAGGACAGAGGGAAATGGTTATCCTTATACTATGTGTTTTTATTTTTTAAAGATACATCACATGCATTAACACATTTCACAATCATCTCCTTTGACCCTTAACTGTTTAGCATGGCCATTATTACTAAAGAACAGAAAGATGGTCTCTGAAAAGTGTCTAGGTAGATCAAACCAAAACTATTCAACTATTCAAAATGCCTGTACTCACAATAACTGTTCAGCAAGTGCATTCAATTATATATTTCTGGCAAAGAGGTACAGAAAGCTCTCTGGGAGTCATGCAGTCTGTATGTCGTTATGCAGGTGGTCACCTCCCTTTAAGCATCTTTCTTTCTTTCTTTCTTTCTTTCTTTCTTTCTTTCTTTCTTTCTTTCTTTCTTCTATTAAAAAAGGCACAGAAACTGCTTCCTTGAAGTCACTCAGCAATCAGAAGGAATGCCTGGAATAAATTAGCCAGAGTGTCTCCATGACAGCTCTTGCATTCAAAATGGATGGACAGCTTCCGAATACCCATTGTTTGTTGTCCTCAAAGATAGGATTCTGCTAATGAAACAGCTAATTAGATTTTTGTAATCCTGATATCATTATGTTTGAGAGGTGACATTTTTGCCTGCGTTTCTCCTGTGGTTTTTCTCCAGTCTGCGAGGGAGCATTTTTCCCTGGCCAATTTGGCTCCTGTCACTTTGCTGGAATGACAGTTCTCTCCATTGGTGTAACAAAATCACTCCCCTTTTCCCCCCAACGACAACCATGTCACTCAACAATTTAAATAGAAAAGAATAGGAAAAATGATGATCCGATTAGTCAAACAGGCCCATGTTCAAAATCCATTTCCCAAATCAAATAATGGAATTGGATTGAGTTCATAATGGAAGAATTACTTAGGTATTATTACATACTGTATTACATATTCATCGACTTTGCTGAATGTGGACGGATTTGCAATTTTATTCTCTTCTTCCATTCTTTTGTACACTGCACGTGCAACATAGGGGAATAAGGACTCAGCTCAAAGACAAATTCAAAAACTAAGAGGTTAGGGCACAGGCTTCAGGGGGAGCAGTACTCATAATAAACCAGTGTGTCCTTCTGAAGCCTTATGAAGGCAGTGTAGCCTGCGGAAGTCAGTAGGTATCCAGTCAGCACATATTAGGATTAAATTTGGACTAGAAGACTATTTAAGAATTCAACATGCACCTAGGAGGGGTGGGTGTATAGGGAAGGTTTAATTCAAGAGCCCTCATTCTGTTTGTGCCACCCCCAACCTTCTGTCTTTGACTGAGAAGGCCTGAAAGAGACTCCTAGTTGTATTCAGATTAACAGAAGTATCCTCATGCAGAGGTTCCAATGCATATTCTGCCAAAAGTGTATACAAGTCCGGTTGGGACCACCATGCTCAAGCTTTGAATGTTCCTTATTGGGACAGGGACTTTGAATGCCTAGAGAGGGTTTAGGTAGCGAAACCAAGACAGGTTTAGGGGTAAGTGGAATGTAAAAATTGAACCCACCCCTTCCCAGAAATGTCTGAAATAGATTATGGTGTCTGGGTTGAATTCATCAGTCCCACAAGGTGAGACGGTTCTGCAGCACTGCCTTGCTGACTGCAGAATCACTGCTGGTCACTGCACTGGGGAGCCCATCTGGCCTTGCTATCAGTGCACTCACACACAGCTCTGACCTCACACCTGAATTGTCCTGGTAAGCAGCAGTGACACAGTACTGTCTCACTCCACAGCAGACAACAGGAGACCCAGTGCAGCCCAAAAGATTTTCCCTGAGCTCTGGCAGTTCTTCTGTTGTGGGTAAGACCAGGGCCGGCCCTACGGCAAGGCTGGGTGGTGCGGGCCGCCAGGGTGGCGTCGCGCTGCAGCGCCCGCCAGACAGCTGTGCTGGGAAACGGGGCAGGGGGGCGCCGGAGGGATCTTCGCACCACGGCACGAGGGTGCCAGATATGATTAAGACTAAGACTCCAGAGCTGCAGTAGACCTAGGCCTCTGGTACAACCAAGCATGTTGCTTTTAGCAAGAGACCAGAGCACTCCAGACATGGATGGCAGTAGAGTGGATGTTACAAATAAACCATCAAAATATTGGCGACACCTAACCCACAATCTCCAAATGACTTCCTCCAGCAGTTTCATATGGCTATTAAATAGGATTGGGAACAAAAGTGTGCCTTGTGGCACTTCACAGATGTTGAGGCACAGTCACTCATCACTACTTTTTGGAAGTGGGTAACACTTTCAGAAAAACATCTACTTCTGCTTCATTGACTATGCAAAAGCATTTGACTGCGTCGACCACAGCAAATTATGGCAAGTTCTTAAAGAAATGGGAGTACCTGATCACCTCATCTGTCTCTTGAGAAATCTCTATGTGGGACAAGAAGCTACTTTTAGAACTGGATATGGAACAACTGATTGGTTCAAAATTGGGAAAGGGGTACGACAAAGCTATATATTGTCTCCCTGCTTATTTAACTTATATGCAGAATTCATCATGCGAAAGGCTGGACTGGATTAATCCCAAATCGGAATTAAGATTGCCGGAAGAAATATCAACAACCTCAGAAATGCTGGTGACACAACCTTGGTGGCAGAAAGTGAGGAGGAATTAAAGAACCTTTTAATGAGGGTGAAAGAGGAGAGCGCAAAATATGGTCTGAAGCTCAACATCAAAAAAACTAAGGTCATGGCTACTGGTCCAATCATCTCCTGGCAAATAGAAGGGGAAGAAATGGAGGCAGTGAGAGATTTTACTTTCCTGGGTTTCATGATCACTACAGATGGTGCCAACTCTCCCACTGCTTCACCTCTCTCTCTGCTGGTAAGTGACAGTAACCCTGCTACCTGAAAGCAAACACTGTAGCTCTGCCCCACCAGATAAGCCGCTTGACCTAATTTGCATTCTGTAACCTGCCCTTGAATCTCTCATGATGAAGGATGGGCTATAAATATGTTAAACATAAATAAAGTAGTTCAGTTTATTCTGAGCTCAATTCCACGTCAAATCAAACTTTGTTGTGCATGGTAATTATGATATTGGTTATAAATTCAATAAGCAGATACATTAAAATGACAAAGCAACCTGATGAATAAACCTTAAGGGGAGCATCTAAAGGATCGTTTTAATTGGAGAGGATGACAAAAAAAAATGAAGGACTTGAATTATGTTCTGTATGAGTTCCTCAGAATTTGGAGTTCTCCTCACTGTCCCAAACCAGTTTTGTGGGTTTTATTGGTCATCCAGCTTCATCTGTAACTACTAAAACGTCTTTACCTAAGAGTAGAGATTAAAGACTGCCACCTCTTAGTCTCTCAATTACCATCCTTACAGTATTAGTGCCTTTATTGTGAGTCATCATTACTGTCTCAGACTTGGTATTCCATAAATGTAGACACTGTGTTGGTTTAGCCTAAAGTTCCTGTAAATCAGCATTTAACTGCATCTTGTTTTCATGGGAACATTTCCCCCCATCTTCTGAAGATAGCATTTGTATGTGTATCGCTTTTCATTATAGCCTCAAGAGGGGGGGGGAAATCCATATAATAAAATATAAAAACACACTAAAAACAACAGAATGACACATAAAAAGACAATGAACCAGTAACTAAAAATCCAGATGAAACACTATTGCAGATAGACTTTCAGTGCAATCCAAACCCATGATGAGAAACTTTGGATTGGGTGGATCTTAGGGTTTTCTTCACCCCGACTGAGCCAAAAACTCTCACAGGCATACTGTAAGCCCCTTTCCTGGGATTTAGCTGGCAGAACTGAAGCCGCTATGAGTCCCAAAAAAAGAGCTCTTCCAGGGGTATGTCATGGACTTTCTGTTGTTAGGATTTATCTATAAGACAAAAAAGGTGACTAATGATTCTCTCACACACCCAAAATGTCATGTTATTCTTACTCCAGTAGCCATTTAAAAGCCTACATTTTTCTCTCACACAGAGCTGGACCATGACACTGTGCTGCTTGAATTGAAGGACAAGATTCTAGGTCCAGACACTAACTGGAATGGCAGTTGGATCTATCTTCTACACTATCAATGAGATGGCATCTTCTACAACGCCTGACAACGCCTGACTCCTTAGGGGAACCCTAGGAGCTCAGTCCTCCAACACTCGCCACCTGCCTCACTTTACCTAATGACATGTGCTCTCACAGCAAAAACAATCCACACAATGGCAGTCTAGTCCACGTCTGTGCATGCATTGCATACACAAGTAATGACAGCTTATCCAAGCAATAACAAATAACCGTGCTGGACCTTGACAATACAGCACCTAAACTCAAAAGTGCAATGCAGGCTGAAAAAGATCTGATAAAGTTCATCTGCCCAGGGTCTATTCTAAGGCCTCAACCCAATCACTAACACAGATCCATATATGATTGACATATATGGGTTTTTTTTTTAAAAAAATGAAATTTCAGTGTGGCCTCAGCAGGATTGAGTCACACTGTGTGTGGGGTGTGTGTGTGTGTGATTTAACCACTGGTCCCTGAAGATAATATCTGCCCCTCCCCAGCAGTATGAAGGAACCTGTAAGGATTCTGCCATTGCCATAGTTATGGGAAGGTTGCAGGATTTTTGTTAAGACTACGGTAGGAGGAAAGAGCTGAATGCTCCACTCTATGACCCATGGTCCCAATCCTTCTTGGGTCTCATTCAAAAAAGAGAGATGGTGCATGTTCCTTTATTTCACTCTATTCATGGCACATGTAATTTGGCATTGACAGCCTTTTTATCATAAACATTTTAATATGTTTCAGAAAGATCATACCTAACATTTGTTTTGATTTTCTACCATAATTTACAGCATATGTGTGTGGTTTGTTTGTTTGTTTGTTTTTTTAAAAAGAAAATAATAAATTTCCATGAGAAATGAGCAGATTTCATGTGGATTTATTGGAAGGTCATTCATGTTAAACCTCCCAATGTCACTGTAAGAAACATAAGGATGAAAACAATAACAAAGCACTTCAATTAAGGCATATTAACATTCTACTCGAGCAGAACCATCATTCGGTTTAATTTAATCTAAAGCCTCTTTAACCTGAATATAGGAATCCATGAGAAAGAGAGAACAGGAAAGTAAGGTCATTAGCCCATGAAAGAGGAGGGGGGGAAATAACTAATTATTATTTAGATTGCAGTAGCACAAAGACGGACTGGAATGCTGTTGTGCATGACCATGGGCAAAATCTAAAATGTAACATGGCACGAAAAGTCTTCTAGGTTAATTGAGGGAAGAATAAGAAATTTGAAAGAACATGGGTGTTATGTACTGAGCTGAATCCTAGAACAATAGGATTCAGAATCAGCGGGAGCTACCCAATCCAACTCCAGGTGGAAGTGAATCCGCAACCTGATTGGTCTGCTGGAGCAGCCAATCAGGCGGCTGGCAGAAGTGAATCTGCTACCTGATTGGCCTATAGGAGCAGCCAATCAGGCTGCAGGCAGAAGTCAATCCATAATATAATTGGCCCACAGGTGTAGCCCTGAAGTAGCCAATCACGCAAGGCCCATTGTGTAAATAATGTATATAAGCAGATGGTTTGGGGAAAAGAGCCATTCGTCTTCTCTTCTCCTCCTTGATGACTATGAGCTGAATAAAGAGCATGAAATTCACTCTTGACTCCGAGTATATTTCACTGGCGACGAAGGTGGGATTCTGCTGAGCTGACCGCCACCACGCACTGCACCGCAGCACCGCCACCTGCTGCACCGCTGCATCGCACCGTGCATCCAGGCTTCAGCTCCAGGACCCAAGGAACCCAGAATGGCAACCGACAGCAGCTTCTCGCCATTCAAACCAGCATCAGGAGACTGGGAAGGGTACGCCGCCCGTTTCAACTTCCTCCTGCAAGCGAAAGAAGTCACCAACGATGCCATGAAGAGGGCGACATTCTTCAGCGTCTGTGGAGAGGAGACGTTTGAAATCGCCCGGGCTCTCCTTGCACCTAGAGATGTTGCTACCGTCTCTTACAAAACAATAATGGAACGGCTGAAGGAGCACTTCTCACCACAGCCCTCGGTGGTAGCTTGCCGAAATGCCTTCTACGCAAAGCGGCAAGCCCCGGGGGAAACCATAACTGGGTTTGTGACCTCCCTCCGCCAAGCCGCCCGGTTATGCAACTTCTCAGAATTGGAGAACATGCTTCGTGACCGCCTCGTCGGTGGCCTGAGGGACGAGATGTTGCAACGACGCCTCTACGCCAAAAAAGACCTCACGTTCCAGATTGCTCTGGAGGAAGCCCTGGCAACCGAAGCCGCCGAGAGGTCAACGCAAGAGGCACGACCGGCCCCGCCATCCCAACCGAGGGTCTACCACGAAGACCTCACCGACGAATCCGAATCTGACAGGGAGGAAGTACACCGAGTACAGCGGCGCACTCAAGCAGCACACACACCACAGCAGCCTCGACGAGAAGGAGGGAACTGTGCAAGCTGCGGGGAGAACCACGAGAGGAGGACCTGTCGTTTCCGCAACGCAGAGTGCAGGCAGTGCAGAAAATTGGGACACATCGCCCGGGTGTGTCGGGCTCGACTCACCCGTCGACAAGCATCAGATGACCGACCCAGGAGCCCCAGGTCACACGGCACCATGCACCAAGGCAACTCGACGGAGATCACGGACTACCAGGTATTCCAGTTGCCCCATCCCAGCACAGAGAAAATTTATATAGAGGTACAGATAGAGGGAGCCCCATGCCGCATGGAGCTGGACACGGGTTCAACTCTATCCATAATCTCGGCCCGAACATTAAGGGAACTGTGCCCTAATGGGGGTCCCAAACTAAGGCCGGCCCCATTCACCCTCCGGGACTTCCAGAAACGTAAGGTCCCTACTATGGGGGTGGGGACCTTCAGGGTGCAATATCGAGGGCGAAAGCAACAATTGGACTTGCTGGTAGTTAAGGGCCCCTACGTTAGCTTACTGGGACTGGCATGGTTTGGACCTCTGGGGCTAGCCGTTACCGGGGTGAACCGCACTAGCTTACAAGTGGACGTGGACGCCATATGCAAAGAGTTTCCGGGGGTTTTCGATGGGGCATTGGGACGATATACAGGACCCCCCATTGCCCTACAGCTGGACCCCGCTGTACGACCCATCAGGCACAAGGCCCGCCGGGTCCCGTTCGCCCTGAAACCCCGCATAGACGAGGAATTGGACCGGCTCGTGGAGCAAGGAGTGCTGGAGCCGGTGCCCAACGCCCCCTGGGAAACTCCAATTGTCACACCCGTCAAGCCTAACGGTTCGGTCCGCATCTGTGCAGACTACAAATGCACCATAAACAAGGCTCTCACGGCCCATGCATACCCAGTGCCAGTGGTCAGCCATGTCCTCGCCACCCTGGCTGGGTCAAAAATCTTTGGCAAACTGGACTTGGCCCAAGCGTATCAACAGTTGCCTGTGGACGAAGCCACAGCAGAGGCTCAGACGATTGTGACGCACAGAGGGGCATTCAGAGTTAAGCGGCTGCAATTTGGCGTTAGCGTGGCACCAGGCATATTCCAGAATCTAATGGACTCTCTCCTTAAAGGGATTCCTGGCGTCACCCCCTTCTTCGATGATGTACTGATCGCCGGGCCCACACCAGAGGAATTTGAGGACCGCCTCCGCTCCGTCCTGCACCGTTTCCAGACGGCGGGCCTCAAGGTGAAGCGGGAAAAGTGTTTACTGGGAGTGCCGCAGGTGGACTTTCTGGGATTTAAGGTGGACGCAGAAGGGGTCCATCCAACCGGTGACAAGGTACGGGCCATTTGTGAGGCCCCAGCGCCCAAGAGCAAGCCCGAACTTCAGTCATTCTTGGGACTATTGAACTTTTACCATGCCTTCCTTCCCCATAAGGCAGCGGTAGCGGAGCCCCTACACAGACTCCTAGATAAAAGGGCCCCTTGGGCGTGGGGCCAGCGACAAAGGGCCGCATTCCAGGCAGTCAAGGACTTGCTCGTCTCGAACTCGGTCTTAGCACACTTCGACGAGAGGCTGCCAGTGGTGCTGGCATGCGACGCCTCTCCCTATGGCATCGGCGCTGTCCTGGGACACCAACTCCCGGATGGAAGAGAGGTGCCGGTGGCATACTTCTCCCAGACGCTTGTTGCAGCCGAACGAAACTACTCACAGATTGACAAGGAGGGTCTGGCAATCGTGAAGGGCGTAAAAAAATTCCATGATTTCTTGTACGGGCGGCCCTTTACCATAGTGACTGACCACAAGCCGTTGCTTGGCCTGTTTGCCCCTGAGAAGCAGACCCCCCAAGTGTTGTCTCCACGTGTCCTCAGGTGGTCAATTTTCCTTGCCGGCTACCAGTATGCACTAATCCACCGCCCTGGGAAGGCGATGGGCCACGCAGACGCCCTCAGCAGGCTACCACTACCAGAAACAGGCCCCGACCCAGCGCCTGCGCAAGAGGTTATGACCCTGGAGCTGCTTCCCGACCGACCCATTCAGGCACAAGAAGTTGCGCACCATTCCACAAAAGATAGGGTCATCTCCCGGGTCCTGGACTGGGTGTGGCGAGGATGGCCCAGCAGCAGCCCCGGGCCAGAATTCGCTGGCTACACAAACCGCAAACATGAACTGTCGGCCCACAAGGGGTGCCTGTTATGGGGAAGCAGGGTTGTTGTTCCCCAGCCCCTCCGCAAAAGGGTCCTCACAGCCCTACACGAGACACACCCAGGGGTAGTGAGGATGAAGGCCCTTGCCAGGAGTTATGTGTGGTGGCCGGGGATTGACAGAGAGATAGAGGCCTGGGTCCAACACTGCCAGACCTGCCAAGAATCCCGCCCGGATCCCCCAAGGGCCCCAGTCCAGCCCTGGGAGTCCGCCCGACATCCATGGTCACGCTTGCACGTGGACTTCGCTGGCCCCTTCCAGGGAAAAACATTCTTCATAGTGGTGGATTCCTACACCAAATGGCTGGAGGTCGCACTGGTACCATCCACTTCTACGGCGGCAGCCATCCGGGTACTACGTAAGCTGTTTGCGACCCACGGGCTCCCTGACACCCTCGTCTCGGACAATGGAACCGCATTCACGTCAGAGGAGTTCCAGACCTTCACAGCGCAGAACGCCATCCGCCACATCCGCTCAGCACCATTCCACCCTGCCACCAATGGCCAAGCGGAGCGCATGGTGCGGACCACCAAGGACAGCCTCCGCCGCATGACACAAGGGGACTGGGAATACCGCCTTGCCGCATTTCTTCTAGCACAGCACAGCACCCCAAGCACAACGACGGGCCGGAGCCCAGCTGAATTACTAATGGGCCGGCGCCTTGCAACTAGACTGGACCGACTTCACCCCGACAGAGCTCAGGATGAGGTAGTGGTGGGGAAAGGCAGGAACCCCCGGACATTTGTGGCCCAGGACCCAGTGTATGCAAAGAATTTTGGGGCAGGCCCAGCATGGGTACCCGCCACAGTCACCAAGGTGACCGGTCCCGTGTCGTACGAGGTACTAACGGAAGGGGGGCAATGTTGGCGCCGCCACTGCGACCAGCTACGACGACGATTCCCAGGAGGAACCCGGGAGGAGAGCGGGACAGAGGGGTCCCAAGGGGACAGCAGGGCAGTGAGGCCTGTAGAGCGAGAGGGGTGGGCAGGGGAAGCAGAAGCAGTAGGCACAGAGGGGCGCCCCGAGGCTGGAAGGACACCGGAACCAGAGCTACAACCTAGTGGTTCAGTGGCGCCAGACCAGACAGCCCTGGCACAGCCAGCAGCCTCGGAACACGAGCCAGAACCAGAACCCCTGACCAAGGAACACCCCAGGCCACAACGCACACGGAGGCGGCCAGCAGACCTTGGGGACTACGAATGCAACTTCCCGGGCAGGACTGGAACTTAGAGGGGAGGGGTGTTATGTACTGAGCTGAATCCTAGAACAATAGGATTCAGAATCAGCGGGAGCTACCCAATCCAACTCCAGGTGGAAGTGAATCCGCAACCTGATTGGTCTGCTGGAGCAGCCAATCAGGCGGCTGGCAGAAGTGAATCTGCTACCTGATTGGCCTGTAGGAGCAGCCAATCAGGCTGCAGGCAGAAGTCAATCCATAATATAATTGGCCCACAGGTGTAGCCCTGAAGTAGCCAATCACGCAAGGCCCATTGTGTAAATAATGTATATAAGCAGATGGTTTGGGGAAAAGAGCCATTCGTCTTCTCTTCTCCTCCTTGATGACTATGAGCTGAATAAAGAGCATGAAATTCACTCTTGACTCCGAGTATATTTCAATGGGCAACACCTTTAAAGACATAAAAAGATTCTGTTTAAGAGGGTCCTTGTTTTGTTGCAGAGGCCATGCTCATGAACTTTGAATGCAAGAGGACCCAGGTTCAGATCCTGGTATCTTCAGTGGGGCTGGGGGAAACCATTCATCTGAAACTGTGGAAAGCTGTTGTCAGTAATTGGGAACAGTGCTGAGCTTGATGAGCAAATTATATCACTCAAAACTTCCTCAAAGTTAAGCTAGTTGTTGTTGTTGTTGTTGTTTAGTCGTTTAGTCATGTCCGACTCTTCGTGACCCCATGGACCAGAGCATGCCAGGCACTCCTGTCTTCCGTTGCCTCCCGCAGTTTGGTCAGACTCATGTTGGTAGCTTCGAGAACACTGTCCAACCATCTTGTCCTCTGTCGTCCCCTTCTCCTTGTGCCCTAGTTAAGCTAGTAGCTCCTGACAAAAGTATAGAGCAGAATGGACAGTGATGGTCTTATGAGTAGGTTCCATCAACATCTGAGAGTACCTATTTCATTTCATTTATCCGGATTCATATACCAACCCGGTCATATGAGCAGGATATAAATAATAAAATTATTGCTATTATCGAATAGCATGTCCCTATTTTCATTGGAGAAATGTGGCGGTTCCATTTGTCTTAACTGGGGATACCACATAAGTAGTGTCTGCATAGATGCCTACATTTCCATGATGGAGTTGGCAGTTTTCCTTATGACATTCCCCTGTTTTGGATGGTGTGCTAGAGCAGTTGGGCTCCAGCCACCTCAGGTAGCTTATGTTTGTAACAAAAAAAGCCTCAGGCCTCTGCAGTTAGTAGGTTGGTTGTTTATTTTAAGGAGATTCTAGCATTACTGTTTTGTGTGTGTTTGTGAGAGGCTCAGGGCAGGGTTTAAGGGGGGCTGAAAATGATCATATAAATCTTGATATAAATAAATAAATATATCAATAAATAAGTTGTTCTGGCCTGCCTTATAGTCAAGGACTGGAACATCCCAAAATAAGTTTCAAACAAGAAATTTCATTTGGTTTCTATCTGATGAAACCATTCCAATTTTCTTTGAGCAAGAAACTTTCCAAACTTTTGCAACATCCTTAAGTCCACATATTTGTAAATACCATGGGAGCCAGGGCTGGCTAATCCACTGTGAATGTATCCATAAATACATTCTCTTTTATGGGAAATAAAACTGCAGTGTTTATCCAGCTGTATATGTCGGTTTTGAGAAGCAGATTTGCTGTTCTTCCCATCTTTTGTTCAAAGCCCTGGGGGGAATGAAGTGCCTTTTTTTTCTTTGCATTTAATACTAACTAAAAGGAAAGCCTTCTGTTGGTAACTAAATAGCCATGTCGTTTAAACCTCCATTACTGCTGCAGTTTAAGGCAGGGAAAGAAAGAACTTTATCTTGGTGAAATATTAGTGGAGCTCTGCCAGATCTTATTTCAGATAAATACCTGCTATGGCTTGCTCACTTGCTTGGTGCCTTCGGTCAGGGCTTATTTGAGATACTTTTTTTCTGGCAGCATGGTCTTTTGTTCCATGGATAAATTTATCAGTCAGCAATCAGTTTGATGATGACCGGCTCAGGGTGAACCAAGAACCCTTAAAGACTGATGGGCAGTGAAGTCACTTTGCAATGCTCTCGTCTCATCCATTTCCCCCTCATTTAGCCATTTGGCTTTGCTTTTGCTTTTTGCTGGAGAAAGGTGCAGGTAAGGATTATTTCTGTCAAGACAAGCCTTCCATAAGCGAGGCTATGTTTCAGAAGTATTTTATGGTTGCTGTTGAGGAAAGTAACCGCCTTGAAAACGATCGTGCGCTGGCACTGGGAAACTGAACAGCGTGCAACAACGCGTGGTGTAGGCCCGGGGCTACTGATGAATAGTTGATACTGTCAAATGAAAAGCCCTTCAATTTCATTCCAGCAATGGAACAATGCTGGCGAGGAGGTTTGTAGAATCAGTTGTCTTTTTATTGCACAGTGGGGTGGGGGGTGGGAAAAAACTGTTGCCCACCCAGAATGAATGTGAAAGTTTTGAGTGATGACCTGAAAAGAGTTTACAAAACCAAGGTATGTAAGTGAGCATAAAGTATTTAATTGATACTCAAGAAGTTGTTTAACAACACACATGTGCACACTGTATATGTGTGTGTGTGTAGGTTATAGCTGCAAATTGCTTTCTACTCCAGGGCTGTAACATATGGACTATTCAAAAAGACAGTAAAAATAAGAACATCATAGCAGCTCTGCTGGATCAGGCCAATAGCCCACCATCCTGTTTTCACAGTGGTCAAACAGATGCCCATGTGAAACCTGCAAGCAGGATTTGAGCATAAGAGCACTTTCCTCTCTGGTAGTTCTGAAACATTGCTGCCTCAAATTGTGGCGGTAGTCATAGTGACCAGGAGCCATTAATAGCTCTCTCCTCCATGATTTTGTCTAATCTTCTTTTGATGCCATCTAGGGTTGGTAGCCATTACCGTCTCCTTTGGGAGCAAGTTTCTGTGCTACATGACGAAGTACTTTTTTTATTTGTCCCAAATCTTCCAACATTCAGCTTCATTGGAAGTCCACAATTTCTAGTATTATGAGAGAGGGGAAAACTTTTCTCTGTCCACTTTCACCATGCCATGCATAATTTTATAATTTTCCATCATGTTGCCTCTTACTCACTTTTCTCTAAACAAAACTAAAAATTCCCAAATGCTGCAACCTTTCTTCCACCCAACTTTGCAGTATCCTTTGGGGGGAGAACATAGCCATCCTGGCTAATAGTCACTGAGATTGAATATATTATTTATCTGTAAGGAACAGCAAACAGTCAATGGTTTGCCTCTTGAGAGTGCCTTCTCTGAACCAGTTAGAAATTGTTTTTAAAGGGGGGGGGAGGTATTCAGGGTTATTTTTCAGGAACACTGCTGCAATCTAGGAATGCATTTGACTTTCCAAGATAATACAATATTATTTTAGCTGCATTCTTTTTGGCATGACATATTTTGAAAACATTTGTTATCTATCTATATTGTTTTCAGCTGCTATTTTTCATTTCCTCCCCATATTTAATTTAAAAAACTGAAATGTTACAGAGGGACACATGTTCTCACCTTCCTTGTGAAATAAGACAGCTAAATGAAGAAAATGGTATGCATTGATAAAAGAGAGTGGTGTCATTTACATTTGAATTTTCCTTCCTCCATATACTTACTTTTCTTGATTTGTTTCCTGTAAGAGATTAAGTAGGTGCTATCACATTTCTTTTTAACCGATTAATTAGTAGTCAGGGTGAATTGATAGGTTTTTTATTACTTTTTTATCCAATGCATTTAATTACCTTTCAGCAATAAAATGTTAAAAGGGCAGCTGTACTATTGACATTGCTTCTCATGTCTGTAATATCAAATTCAGTGTGACTTTAATACTGTATTGTGAACTTTAACCTTCAGAGAAATGTTGGTATGCCAATTTGATGGCTTTCTATGACTTTATGCTCTTTCCATAATTTTGCACTCCAGATACTTCTTAGATTTCTCTATATGAATTTCAGAAAACTTGATTATCTATATGATAGACAAAAAATATCCCAAGAACCTTACCTTTCACTGAAAATGAATTCATGTCTAATGCAGAATTTCAGTCAAATTTGTCTGAGGAACGTTTCCAAAGCTGCTGTGTTGTTCAACTGATGAACAGATATTGCATGCACCAGTTATATCCACATATATTTGGTTCATTCACCAAACATTGGGCACAGCCCCAAATTATTAATTGCCATTGAAACTTTGCTAAAATCAAAGTAAGTTTGGGTGTTTTTCCCCAGGTGAAATACTCTAGCAACATTTTTTCATCTAGGTCAATATTGTTTATGCTACCTAGCAGTAATTATCTAGGGTTTCAGACAGGGGACAATCCCAACCCTTTGTGAAGGTACTAGGGATTAAACCTGGAACCTTTTGAATGCAAAGCAGATTTTCTGCTAGAACTTCTCTAATTAAGCCACATACCTTTCTGCTGTTGCTGCTAGATTTTTATTGAAGCAGAAGCATAACTATATTATAAGCTCCGACTTCAGATGAACTAAGGAATTCTGAATGACAAAACAACCACTTTGATCATTAGATCCAAAATTCTCAGGATGGTGTTTGTGCATTCCTGACTAAAAGAAGAACAAGGACAGGCATCCCCAAACCTCGGCCCTCCAGATGTTTTGGACTACAATTCCCATCTTCCCCGACCACTGGTCCTGTTAGCTAGGGATCATGGGAGTTGTAGGCCAAAACATCTGGAGGGCCGCAGTTTGGGGATGCCTGATCAAGGATGTCTTTAACTGTCCTAGTGGAATAAATCGGACTTACAAGTGCTTAACTTTGAACTGGATCATGCCTTATAATAGAAGAGCTGAAATATTCTTTATCATCTTGATTCTTGGCTAGATGGACAAATATTCTGAGTAGTAATCTTTCTTTGTTCTGTCTTCCCATGATTTCTCACTTAGCATTAGCATTACTCTCGGTAGATACGTAAATTTCACTCTCATTAGTGGGTGCTTTATGTTGTGGGCAGGGAAACGTACCTCCACCACACAGGTATTTTTGTTTCTCACTGGCCAAAGTTGGTGGGAAGCATTCACTTACTGGCAGAGCACATGTTTTGCATGAAAGGACATGGAGGTCAATGGCTCTGCTGTCAGAGGCTTCATGCCTCTGAATACCCATTTCTGGGAATCACAAATGGGCAGAGTGCTTCTGCGCTCATGTCTCACAAACATCTGGGCAGCCACCTTGGCAACAGGATGTTGGACTAGATATGCCATTGGCCTGAGCCAACAGGCTTGTCTTATATTCTTATACTCTTAAAAGACCCCACCTGAAACCTTGGAGCGTGGAGACAATTCTGAGCTGATATGAGGCAGCTTCCTGGGTTCCAAAGATCACCAGCAAGCTCCTCTTGCTTCCCTCTTATTATACAAAGTGATTCCGTGTGTTATTCAGTTTAAAGGGCTCAACGATGCAAGAGCTTCACAAGCATCATTGGAATGCTGGAAATACTTTCGCTGTCTTTGTTACATCAGCCTCTGCAAAGAACACTTGTAGCATAGGCTTTATACATTGAAGTATAATCTTAAACCTCAAAACAATAGGGGGAAATCCACGGCAGCAAAATTCCAAATGAAGTGATAGTGAATTATTATTTGGCTATTGTGATTCACTTTCTTATCTGAAAGATGTCTCATGGGTCTGATTTCATTCTCTGAGCTTATATATATTCTTTGTTGTCCACCTGCTGCTTTTCTCTAGATATTTAGTTTCAGACAAACAAATACAAAATAGAGTGGAAATGGTAATAGCACTTCCCAGATTTATAAATCAAATGTGAGCATTTATTTCATGCAATGAACTCCCAAGTTCCTACCTAAAAATTCAGTGAAATGTGCCAAATGGAAGGTGTACTGTGGGTTTCTTTTTCAGTGCACTTCCTCTGTACCCTGAAAGTTCAAGGCAGAGTTGCTCCATTTGAAGGACCTGAAATGTACACAATAACAACACTGTCTATATGACATGAGACAGACACTCATCAAGTAAACACATGGATCACAAACCAGTCTCAGTACATATGGAGATCAGATGTGTTCCTTAAACAACTTATCGTAGCTGTCTCTCTCTTGCGTTAGCATAGTAGCAAAGGAAGAATTTGTTTCTTCTAACATTTTTCCTTCTATTGTCTAGAGATTTCAATATCCAACACTGGCAGACATTCTGATGGTACATGGAATGCTTTGTGTGACCAGGCATGAAGCCCCAGCCCCCAGGGATCATAAGAAAGGAATAAGGACTCTGACAACGTTACGGATTTAAAATTAGGCCACAACTTTATTAAACTTCCGAATGTAGGAAGACCTTGGCTTAGGCCTTGGGCGTGTTCCCTTCCAGCCCCCGAGCTGGGGGGAACTGGGGCACATCAGGGTAAATAGGATATGGGAGTGCCAGGGCCGTCTTAAGCATATCCGGCACCATGGTGCAAAGATCCCTCCGGTGCCCCCCCCTGGCAAGTCCAAAACAAGGGAGAGGACAGTGGAAAATGTCCTCTGCCTCCCCTACCCCCCCCCCCCCCCCGATCCCTGGCGTGGTGGTGGTGATCAAGCAGGAAAACGTGCTGGTGGACATGCTCCATGCTCTCCCGCATCGGGGCGCCTGAGAAGGCAGCCCGCGAAGGCTGTGTGCCGCCTTTCACCAGAAAGCAGGAGGAGGACAACGACCAGGAGCAGGCCCGTCTTTAGCAGATGCAGAGGCTTGGGAGGGAAGCAGCATGCAGCTTCCATCCTAAGACTCTGCATGGATCACTCTCCTCCTGCTGAAGCTTGGCAAGGAAGCTGCACGCCCATCAGCCATAAAGTTGGCGGGGCGCAGCTGGCAGGCATGCAGGGAAAGGGGAGGCTGCCGGCAAAGCCAAGGCCAGTTTACACATAGAGAGAGGTACAGCCAGGGCCGGTGCCTCCATTTAGGCGGACTAGGCCATCTCCTAGAGCGCGAAAATGGAGGGGGCGCTGCGCTGGCCAGCCTGCCCGTCACCGCCTGCCCGCCACCGCTTGTCCGCCGCCCGCCCGCGCTGCCGCCTCCTCCTCCACGTGTGTCGCCGGAGCCTGGCGGGCGGCTGCTTGGCTTCTCGTCTCCGGATCCCGGAGGCGCTGCGCCCCGCGGGGGACTCTGCGCGCAGGTAAGGGACAAGGGGCAGCCGGACAGGTGAGGGGCATTGTGCCGCCGAGGCTGCAGGGCGGGGAGAGCGGCGGTGTCCCGCCTCGCCCGCCGGGGATGCTGCTGCTACCGGGCGGGCAGGGGGCGGGGGCAGGGCAGGTGCCTTGCACACGGACAAGATGAGGCATCGTGCCAGGCAGCCTCTCTGCGCGGGGAAGGCAGGCAGCCGGGCAGCGCTCCGCGCGCAGGGGTGGGCCAACCCCGGATGGGAGCTACTTGCTGGCACTCCGTGCCCCTTGCACACGCCTGCCTGTGCCCGGGCGTCTTCAAAAGTTTCTTCTCTCTCTTGCTCAGAGGTGAGGATCAGCACTGTGAATTTTCCTTGAATCACAATAGAAACAAAAGCTGTAATTTTTGTGCTAGTATTTCGAGGAGCTGGGACCGAGCAATGGAAGCTCACCCCGTCGTGGGGATTCGAACCGCCAACCTTCTGATCGGGAAGGCCTAGGCTCTGTGGTTTAACCCACAGCGCCACCCGCGTCCCCCGCTGTTCAGCCTTACATCCACCTTAATATAGGCTGGACACTACCAGCAGCTGCCTATGTTGCTGCCTCTACATTTCCCAAGGAAGGGCATCACACTCTTGATGAAAGGCAGGGCCCAGAAAGGCTCCAACCCAGAAGAAACATTGCCAGCCTCCCTCCGAGCTGTCACATTGCCCTGCATTCGCAAACTTTCTCATGAGTAAAGCAGCATTAGAATGGCACGTAAAGCTGCTTTCCAAAGGAATCAGTCAATATTAGAACTGTGCGCTGGGCAAATATTAAACACTCCTTATACTTTTCAAAATCTTTCAAAATGGGGAGAAAGTCATCTTCTTCCTTGCCTGGGGAGCAAGGGGCAACATTTCCTTTGTTTTCAATGAGACAAATAAATATTGCAGTATATTGCTAGAATAATGATTTTCATTAACATGAGGAATTTTTCCGTATGTAAGAAAGGCAAAAGCAAATGGCACTGCTGCAAGAAATTAAACTGGGGATTGAAGTGGGAGGAGAAAAAAAAACTATTTAAATCCCCTCCCTGCCTCCTTGCCAAATAGCTTTTTTTTGTTGTTGTTAAGCAATCACATTTTTGCTCACTCCTTTCATCTTAAATGTGGCTGTTATTACTGGATGATTGCTTGACATATCAAAAATGTGTGGAGTCAAATGAAACGATGGAAAGAACTAGGGGATATAGGATTTAAATAAATAAATGCACCATAGCTTTTACATGCAATATTTACCTTCACTGAGATATATTAGGGCTTCTTAAGCATTTTCTATGTGAGCTAATGCTAAAAATCTCATCATTCTACCAAGAAAGCCATGCTTACATGTGAAGAAGCAGCCCATAGCTTGTCTAAGGTGACCATATATCCTCTATCTCAGAAGATGCTCATTTCCTTTGCAGGGTTCTCAGGTGCTCCTCTGTTTGAAGGGGCTGTCAAGTTCAAGTCCATTTTGAAGACAAAGAACCACGAGAGAAAGGGCCTTGAAGTTGCCTGTCAACAGCACCAGAGAACCAATTGAGCTGGCACCTGGCATAATCTTTCCAGTATGGACCAATGCACACATTTTTGCAAGCATTTTATCCTGATTTGTACTGCAATTTGGAAAGTTATTTTCACTAATATGTTTACTTTAATACACACTTTTGCCTAATATATGCATTTTTATAAACAAGAGTGAGGAGAGCCTTGAAAAATTTGGATTAGTGGAAAATTCAAAAGATGGCTGTGTTTTGATTCTCACATTGCTTCGGGAAGTGTGAATTTGAGAGGGTTCACCACAACTTCCTTGCAATAAGCAAACCCTCTTTGCACATTCAGTCTATATGCTGTGCCTTGCACTATGATTTGGTGGTGATTTCAGGTAAAAAAAAACACCTTAGATTCACTATTAAATAATTAAACAAACTTTTATGCCTCTTTGCCTGGGCCTACCAGTTGGGTACACACTGGGTCCTCTAGCTGCTGTGACACTGGGAAAAACCTAAAAGGAAGGGTAGAACATCTTATTTTCATGCAGATGGTCCTAAATTCAATTCCCAGTATCCCCAGATGGGGCTCAATGTATACAGTGTTGAGCACAATGGACCAGTGCTCTGACTCAGTATATCACAGCTTTCTGTGGTCTGACTGGTCCTGAAATCCATCCCTGCTTTGCATAGGAATGTAGCAGTCCTACGTCTACTTACTGTATTTTATATTTCCTTTGCATTTTGAGACCTATTGGATAAAACATTTCACCCAGTCTGTACTTATCTATCCACATATACATCCATCTATACACACACACACACACACACACACACACACACACACACACACCCCAAGCAAGTTTCTAGACCACTTGATGCATTTTTGGGTCTTTCGGGTGGCCTAAGACTTTGCCGTTTTAAAAGGTGATGCACTGCATGAATGCTCAGAGATATTCCCATCTTCTTCAAAGCAATCATAAGTCAGGGAAACAGTTTCACAGGGTGCAAACGATTGCTCTATTTGGAATGCAGAAAAAGGACTTTGGAATGCAGAAAAAGGACTCTTTTTATAGCTCCCCCCAGGTTTCAACTGCCTAGCACTCCTACATATGTTACCATATTTGTGAATCCTATTGCTTCTGTCACTCTGAGGGGTGCTGGAAATAGAGCTGTCCTGTCAAAATATCAAAACTCTAAAACACTGTCAATTATATAGAAGCACATTATTTTGAAAGAAGAGATGTTGATCTTGTTCTGTGGAGTTGCGATGCGTTGAAACAAGGGGCATCCCTTCAACAGGACACCTAAAACATCAGCTTAGGTCCTCCATATTATTCTGTAAAGTGGGAGTTGGCGCTGGCATTGCAGGCCACTCTTCAGGAAGTTTGCCATGATCCACTTTGATAACTACGTAAGAGACCGTACAAAGAAAGGAAGAAACCATGAGATCTGAGACCCTGGTGGATATATAATATGAAAAATATATATTCTATAGACTAACCTCAAGAGCATTTGTTGCCTGAGTTGAAAGGCAAGATGGTCCACTCCATTCAATATACAGGACTGGCAACAGTTCTTTTGAAACTGTCAACAGAATGGAATCCCTCACTGCACTTGAGGGCAGCAATCTAGCATAGGGGGAATGACTGAGGGGAGGGGAGCTACAGGGGAATGCAGAGAGGAATGCATCTGCTTCCTGAGGTGGCCAGTACATTCTGCTCAATGGTCAGGCTGGATATCCCTGTTCTTCTTCCTTTGTCCCTGGTTGGAGGTCTTGTTCTGCTAGCCTGGCATGAAGATACTGAAGCAGTATTCGTCTTAATCATCCTCCTGAAGTAGCATGAAAAGGGAAGGCAGGGCATTTTTATAGCTCACCGCTCTAGTGAGTCCCAATTCACAGGTTTTATTTTCACACAGGAAAGCAATTATGTGGTAAAAAATGACTTAGGGTGGATCTACACACAGGAAAAACCCACTATAAATAAGTCAGAAATTATAACAGAAGAAAATAAACACTATGTAAAATCGCAAAGAAAGCTTTTTGCTCTCCAGTGCCATCTGGTGTTGCATGTTTATAACACATTCAAAGCGCTGTTTTTGACTAATGTAGCTGAGTCCTTAGTGTAAAAAGTGAAATGTTTCCTCAGCTCACATATATGAACTTCACCTAATTCTCTTCCTATCCCAAAGAGATTTGTGCTGCTGTTTTAGCACTTTTGTCATGCCCTACTCCTACACACTCCTACAAACCCCACCCCATTATGTCGCTTATTAATGTTGCCAGCAAGTACATATACCCTTTCTCACATCAAATGTGAAGCCCTTCAAATGATCTGTGAGCAAATATTTAGACAGGATAAGCGTTAATACAACAGATTATACACTTCAGTATATGGTGCTGACTTTCTACTCGGGTATATGTGCCTTGTCTCTGGAAGCAGTGGTGGAGTCTTACCCAGACGATGCTTACAACAGACGATGCTACAACACTCCCTGCAAATGGCAAGCTACCATGCCAGTGGAAAAGGCTAAGCTTTGCACAGACAGGGAAATTTTAAATTGGGAGGAAGCTTTAAGCATGTGATTCCAGCTACCTGAGATGAGGAACCATGTTGTAAAGCACATATTCTGCATACAGAAGAGTCCAGACTCTGTCATTGGCATTTTCCAGTTGAAAGACCCAGATAGCAAGTGATAGGAGAAATCCTGGAGAGGCAAATTACACAATAGTGTGCTAGACACACAGGTAGCCTCACCTCGTTTTTGATAGCTTCTTGTACCTATGAGTCACAATAGGACTATCTCACTTGCGTGTGAAGACCCCCAAACCCCCTCCAAAATAAATCACACAGGACACAGAATATTTGTTTAAGATTTTTGGCATTTATTTGGCCACAACTTGATTGATTACAGCATGTGAGTGGTTGCTTAGGCATTGGTTTGGACTACCTGAACTTGCACCGGCAGGAACTTGCACCGGCAGGAACAGGACTGACAACTGGAACCTCCAGAGGTCAGTAAGGGAAAACATACTGGGGGAGCACAGAGGCGGATTTCCGCCTCTTAGTTCACCCCAGAGGCTCCCAGGAACTCTGGCATGGCCCTACCGCTGAGAGGGGATTGGACAAATCAAGCCCCTGGATTCATTTAACAGAATTCCCTAGCAGCAGCAGCAGCAAAAATGAGGGGCAGGCACAGCCAATCCATAATCCCCTCCACCAAAGAATGAACCAATGCCTAACCGCCAACCTTACAAAGTTGTGATGATTTGCTACATGGTAGGAAAAAAACCAAATGGCACCAGCCAATCAGCCAAGTGGCAAAATTCCTACCAGGCCTCTGCTCCAAAAACAGACGGCCCTTAGACAGGCATAGCAAGGTTAAAAACACAACCTTAAATTATACGGAGGGAGGGAGGGAGGGAGGGAGGGAGGGAGGGAGATCCGCTGCAGGATGCAAAAGAGAAAGTACTTCGCCTTGTGCAGCCCCTTAAATAGCCCCTTAGTTGCCAATCAAACCCCAACTGACAGAAAATTTTCCCCAGCAACAAAGGGGCAACCATTGAGGTGTGGAGGTCAGCCAAACAGGCCCGCCCCAGCAACAAGAAGGCAGTTGGGTGATCTCACCGCAACACGTGGCTCTCCATGATTTGGAGGACACGATTTACCACATGCCCTAGCTATCATTTGAATTGGTTCCTAGTCCTCAGTGCAAACGTTTCTTAAATGTCGATCATTTTGTGGTCCCTCTGTGCTTTAATCCACAATGCCAATAGATTACCTTACAATTGTCATGGCCCTTTATTTTCATTTTTAAATCTATTACTTTTTAAATAAAGGGAACTTTGTTCTGAGTAGGCATAGAATTTCTGCCACAGAAAACATTGTGAAGTCCTTCTGTAATTTCCCCTCAGTTAGCATGCATAATAAAAGCTGCAGTTGTTTCAAATGACCCTATGAGACACAAAAGATTGAAAATGTTCATGAAATGACAATTCAAACGGCGAGCGCCCAATAATTGTCTATGGTGGCGTGAAGAGAACTTAAAGCAGGTCCGTTGTCCATGAAACATTTCACTCCATGTTGCTACAAAGACATGAAGGAAGTGGTGCTGAGGGGAGTGAGGAGGTACACGTACTTTCATTTCCAGTGAACATTATAAAAGATCTGACAATCTAGATAAGCTCCTTTTTGTAGATTGCATTCTCTCCACAGGGCATAGGAACTGCTGATAGCCATCATTTGCTCTAGTAAGCCTGTATCCTACATTTCCAATGCTCTTGTACATCTAATACCCTCTCTTATTTTCTCCCTTTCAGCTGAAACAATGCTGCTATTTTGGTGCTGTCTGGAGAACAGTGCATATGTGCATTTGTGAAGAAAACTGCCTTGACAAAGTAGACAGTAAACAATTTGATTCTGTTAATCCTGATGTGTCTTTGAGTGTGTCTTCCTTTCTTTACTTACAGGAGACGTATTTAAAAACCATCATTGAACGGATCAGAAGCTTTGTGGATACCAGCACGAATGTTCATCTATGCCTTTGCATGGCAAGGCCTCATGACCACCCTGTTCCCTAAGGTGCAAATAACTAGACAACACACGGCATATTGGTTTTGGGATCAAATGAAGGCCTCAACTTTATTGGTAACAGATGCGAAGGTTTGGCCATAGACTCCCATCTGATGAGAGTATTTCTAAGGGTGAAGCTAGTGGCGGCATGCACAGAAGCGCTCTATCGGTGCTTCGCGCAAAAGCATGCCTTCGGGGAGAGAATGCCTCCGTTTACGAATGCCTCCATGGAATGGATTGCATTTGTAAACCGAGGTTCCACTGTATATGCAGAAATTGGGTTTTGCAACATGTCAAAAATGCTTTTTTGTATCTGCTGTGGAAACACTCTGATTTGAAGTTGTTAAATGGTGGAGTGTCAGTGGAATTCTGAAGGTAGTCAGATGTTAGATCAAAAAATAATACACAGCACATCTGTTTGCTTCCTGCTCGCTTCCAAATCTTTGCTTTTGGGGGGGGGGCGGGCGGAGAGAATCAAAATTCTTTCCTTTATCAAATTGACTTGGATTATATATTGATATGTCAGGCAGACTTTTTTTAAAAAAGGAATAGTGTCTGTTTGCCAGTCTGCACATTCTTAAGTGCTTGCTACATCTGTGTAACAGTAGGGCAACAGTAAAAATGTATATTGTTATGTGTTTGGGGTGTTGGGCTGGATGCAGAGATCCTTCTAATCCCTGGCTCCAGCAAGAATTAAAATTTAATCAAGGCTTCTAATTCCTGGACTAGCCAGGTTAGCCTCCTGGTGAAGTGAGAGCCTGGGAGATGTACCATTAAGGGGGGAAGTGGCTCTGTGTGAGACAGCAAATAGGTGGGGCCCCTCCCTCTACTCAAAGATACAGTGGTACCTCGGGTTAAGAAGTTAATTCGTTCTGGAGGTCTGTTATTAACCTGAAACTGTTCTTAACCTGAGGTACCATTTTAGCTAATGGGGCCTCCCGCTGCCACCATACGGCCGCCACACAATTTCTGTTCTCATCCTCAAGCAAAGCTCTGAACCCGAGGTACTATTTCTGGGTTAGCAGAGTCTGTAACCTGAAGCGTCTGTAACCTGAAGCGTCTGTAACCTGAAGTGTCTGTAACCTGAAGCGTCTGTAACCCAAGGTACCACTGTAGTTAGAAAGACAAAGCCAGATGTTGGGGCAGATATTAACAGTGATGTAGAAGCAAAGCAGCAAGCGGGATAGAGAGTCAGAGTGATGCTTAATTTCTGTTTGAATCCAAGGCTGCAGCTATGGGGGAAGCAGGACTCTCTTGGGTTGTTATTGCTGTGAACCCCTCCATTGTAGGATCAGGTTCTCTATATCTATATCTATACAGTGGAACCTCGGTTTACAAATTTTCGGTTTACGAACGCCGCGGACCCATCTAGAACAGATTAATTCACTTTCCATTAGTTTCAATGGGAAAGTTCGCTTCAGTTTATGAACGCTTCAGTTTGTGAACAGACTTCCGGAATGAATTACCCCCATGCTTCGGGTTAAGTATGCTTCAGGTTGAGTACTCCGCGGACCCGTCTGGAACGGATTAATCCACTTTCCTTTACTTTCAATGGGAAAGTTCGCTTCAGTTTATGAACGCTTCAGTTTATGAACAGACTTCCGGAACCAATTGTGTTCATAAACGGAGGTACCACTGTATCTATCTCTATCTCTATATATGTAAATAAGCCACATATCATAAAAACATCACAGTCTCCGCTGTCCCTCATTCCCAAGGAAACAATGACTCTGGGTAAGTGCCTGGAATGCCTGGAATCTTGCACAGCTTGGAGACTGGAGTGGCATGCAACAATATGCACTAAGATTGACATTCAAGATGGTATCTCAAGACAATTTCCTAGGTTCTTTCAGATATAGAGCCATATGAAACCATGTTGTGTGAAGGGACCCTATTGGTGTGTGGTTTGTGGGAATGGCAAAACTAATAGGCCAACAGTGAGACTTGCTGCACCAGCTCATAAATCATGAGTGCCACAAGTGGCATTGGCAGCAGGAGATGGTGGCACTCCTGAATGAGAGGAAGAGGGAGAGTGGACCAGGCTATGACACCGAGTCAGCTCTTTACTCCTGCCTGCCTTTCTCTGCTATGCTGCACTGTTCCCTGGTTTCTGGCTTAGTCTAGAGACAAAGGCAAGGCAAGTGCATGTGTATTGCATTTTTACTCTAATGTGCAACACAATACCTTTTCATCCTCTAGACTTGGCTTGTACACTTGCTGAAAATGTTGGCCTCCACAGCCATTGTAAGTGTTTATCGAAGTGTGTTTCGAAAGCCAAGCCAACATGGCCTTGACTAGAGAAGATGTGGCATCATGCTAGTGGTGTTTCTCACAGATGTATGCCAATGCCAGAGGCAGATGCTTTGCTTTTGATCAGGATGCCAATATGCCTTGTCAAGCAACACTGCCCATTCTGATGGTGATGTTTGTGATGATGCCCATTGCAGAAGAAACTGGCCTGTGACCAAACATTTCTCTTCTACTGTAGGCAACAATATCCAGGTCTCCCATTTAAGAGATTAGATCAATTGTTTGCATACTTTTTTGTCCTAAATAGATGCAAATAATCTCTGAACACATTGTCACCCGAATTAAAATTTTGCTTCTGCAGATTTAAATATCCCCATCTGGGAGGCTTCAGGCAAGTTTTATGATGGAGTCTCTAATGCCAGCAGATGCTACAAATTGTCAGTCATTTTCCAAAAGGCACAATTCAAGCAGATTTCTTCTATAAGTATTCTTCAGTGCTGTCCACCACCACCACCCCGCCCTGATTTAGTGTCACTTCTGAAAAATTCACTTCCAATAGAAATCTGTGGCCTGTGGAAGGTGACAAGAGGAAAAACACATCTTGTACACTCCACTCTTTTACTTTCTTAAAAAGCACAAATGTGTTTTCAGCATTTCGGCTGCAAGGTGTTTCTGTAAGTTTCTAATTTTATAGCAATTGATATCACTTGGAAATAGATCACATGCCAAATATGCTTATGAAATATTAAGCCCTAAACCTGCTTAAAGGAAAAAGTAAAGGTACCCCTGACTGTTAGGTCCGGTCATGGACGACTCTGGGGTTGCGTGCTCATCTCGCTCTATAGGCCGAGGGAGCCAGCGTTTGTCTGCAGACAACTTCCAGGTCATGTGGCCAGCATGACTAAGCTGCTTCTGGTGAACCAGAGCAGCGCACGAAAACGCCATTTACCTTCCCACCGGTGCAGTACCTAGTTATCTATTTGCACTTTGACGTGCTTTCGAACTGCTAGATGGGCAGGAGCTGGGACCGAGCAATGGGAGCTCACCCCATCATTTCCCCCCCCCCAAAATTTATTGCTTTTATAAACACAAATAAACAACAAATAACACAACAACAAATAAAGAAAACACAACATTAAAAACAGAAACAATAACATATAAAAGAAATTATACATTTCACACATTTTCATCCTTTCTAATCATTTTGGGGTGACTTCACGGGGGATTCAAACCGCCGGCCTTCCGATCGGCAAGCCCTAGGCTCTGTAGTTTATACCACAGCACCACCTGTGTCCCTGGGAGTAAACCACACTGGGTTCAATAAAGACTTAATTCTGAGCAGACATGATTAGGATAAGCTCTGACGTTTTGCCTGGGGCTTATGGGATATAGGTTTTATGCTGTAATTTAAAATGTGTATTTTCATGTGCTCTGTTCATTCAATAGGGTGTAGCATTTAAAACAATGTTGTAACCTACCCTGAGATATTTGGATGTAGGGTGAGCTACAAATATTCCAAATAAAAGAACATTGTGTCTCTTCTGTGTTACTATTGAAGAGAGAAGGTGTGTGTGTGTGTGTGTGTGTGTGTGAGAGAGAGAGAGAGAGAGAGAGAGAGAGAGAGAGAGAGAGAGAGAGAGAGAGAGAGAGAGATTCACTTATTTTGGTAGGAATGGACACCACGGGTATAAAAGCTCCAAGAATACCTCTGTTAGCGAGAACCTCTGCTCAGGCCGTGCAAAGAGCAAAGGGGCATAAGAGAAATCTTTGGGCTATTGAATAAAATATTTTGCTCCATCCTATTTGTTTGTTCCTTGTGCAATTTGGCAATACAGATTCTTGCAAGGAAGAAGTCAATGTATGTGAAGCTCTACGCACCAATGCTAACTCCATGTTGAAGGGGCCTCAGGTGAGTCAAACCAGATGTCCTTGTTGGATCAATCCATCAACCTCTGATGGATGATATAGAAGGATTGGGTCTGGCATCACTTTCGCTGTGTGTTTGTGCCAGTATCCATACTCAGCAGAGTTACGTCTCAACACAGCTCCTTCCTTGGAAGCGTCTTCGGGGTTGAAGGTACACACAATAGGCAATAAATACTCATGGGAGCCATAAAGATTCAGTCAAGTGCAGAGGTTTACTTGACAGGTATAAAAGCATATTGGTAGCAAATATATACAGACATTCACCACTGCTGTGGTCAAGGCATGCTTAGAGTCCAACAAGAATCCAAGACTCTCTCTCTGCTTCTCTCACCACAAGGCGCAAGCAAGAGACTCACAAGAAGTTACAACAAGTTACACAGAACCATTGTTGCCAGTACTTCCTGTCACACTGTACATATCCAAAAAAAAAACAGTTCCCACAGAAAACATCCTTGCATAGGCAAAACAATCTCAGCCTTCTGCTGCTTCTTGAAACTTTTTCTCTGTTCTTCTCTGCTTCTGGAACAAATGATTCTCTCACACACAGAGAGAATATCCAACAGTCCTCCCCCTTTGGTGAACTGGACTGATGTAGCTGGACTCCAACCTACCAGGCTTCTTAGGAACAGGCAGGAGCATTGGGTTATGTAGCTGGACTTGTTGGTATCATCACTGCACTGCAATGCCATATGCAAAGTGCCAACACCAGGAAGTGCAGACCCTGTCACAAAACCAGGTCTGGCCTCTGTGGCCTTGACCCTTTTGTAGCCCCAAGGCCCTGCCATTTGCCCAGTGATTCCATGTGCTAATGCCTATGTGGAACTATTGAAAGATGCTACAGAAATTCTAATTATCCATCCCTTCCTTCCATCTTTTTCATTTAATTACCCTTTTACTTAGCACTAAGAATATCAGTTAAAGGGACAAAGCATGGCTTACATTCTGGGAAATGACATCTATGAAAAATGTAATGGTGGATCTTAATGAGATAACCTTTTTTATAGACTGTTTGGGAACACAGTGGAAACAGTTCAGTCACAAATCTGTAAATCAGATCTATCTCCATTCCATTTCAAAGTCTATAAACAGTTCATTTGAAGTTCTGGCAGACTTTGTCTAAATAGCTCCGCAGACCAAGAAAGAAAAAGTCTGTTAAAATCACAGCTCGATTGATTGCTAAATGTTAAATTCCGGCCTGCAGGATGGGCTCCTGAGCACTAGAGGGTTTTGACAGATTTAAAGTTAGCTCTTTCTTGAAAGCTCATGGTTCTCCCACAGATTTGAGGCAGCCTTTTATTTCTTGTGCAAAAGCATTGCTAGATGGCCTCGGGGCATGACAAAATCAGTAAGCAGAATTGGGGAGTGAACTTCAGCCAGTTTATTTGTGGCAACAACAACAACAAAATACTGCTCAGAAAGACACCTCTGAGTATCTGGCACATTGTTTGCCATGTCAAGAGTCTGGAGCAAATTATGACAATGTCAATCACATATTGAGTATGTTTGCTTTAGTAACTAATTATGAAAGCACTCTCATTTCATGTTATTCCCATCAAGTGTTTTTCAGGGAGATTCTAGGGCAGCTAATGGCTCAATCATCTTTAGATTAATAATATTTATACTTATGTCTGCTAAGATAACGGCAGACCCTCCAAGTGTCCCTATTTTCCAGGGATGTCCCTGATTTAGAGAAGCCTAAATTTGAGAATTTGTTGTGTTTGTTTCGTTTCTTTGCTTGGCACCAGTGTGGAAGTCTAAGGTGGATGCTCCAAGCTTAGACTGTGTGGCTCAAGCAGCTACCTTTGTGTTTCTATACAAATAATTTAGAAACATTTACCATTTGGGAACCTAAATTATACTGCATGTCTTTTCATGCTGCTGTATGGAAAAAACACATGAAGTCAATCTTTGAAGAGTTCATATGTAAACCATTTTAATTGCACCAAAGGTAGTCTATTTCAAAGCTAAGGGAAGTGGGGAACTTTGGAAGCAACTTAGGAGGATATTTTAAAGGTATAAAAGCCTATATTTCCATGATTTACTTTGCTGCATCTTTTGTGATTTTAAATCTCTGCTAAGGTTCTCTTGCCAAACAGTTGTTGTTGTTGTTGTTGTTGTTTAGTTGTTTAGTCATGTCCGACTCTTCGTGACCCCATGGACCAGAGCACGCGAGGCACACCTGTCTTCCACTGCCTCCCACGGTTTGGTCAAACTCATTTTAGTAGCTTCGAGAACACTGTCCAACCACCTTGTCCTCTGTTGTCCCCTTCTCCTTGTGCTCTCAATCTTTCCCAACATCAGGGTCTTTTCCAGGGAGTCGTCTCTTCTCATGAGGTGGCCAAAGTATTGGAGCCTCAGCCTCACAATCTGTCATTCCAGGGAGCACTCAGGTCTGATTTCCTTAAGAATGGATAGGTTTGATCTTCTTGCAGTCCATGGGACTCTCAAGAGTCTCCTCCAGCACCATAATTCAAAAGCATCAATTCTTCGGCGATCAGCCTTCTTCATGGTCCAGCTTTCACTTCCATACATCACTACTGGGAAAACCATAGCTTTAACTATACAGACCATTGTCAGCAAGGTCAGTACTTGCCCCAAACCTGGATCTTAGGCATTCAGGGCATTCACCTATTTATTTTTAGCCCTTACTATTTTCCTTTTACAAAACCAATAAGAAAGCTGTAAGTGATTAGCTGAATGTGAAGCACCAACTGGATTGTGGGGTCTCAATGTCTAAGAAGGCCCTGAAAGTTGGCGAGTATCCTCTTGTTCTGAAATAATGCCACGGGCTGTTCCACTGTATCCTAATCTGATAACTTCATAAGCAGCAGAGAGTTGCTAAAAGGGCTGTGATGGAGAGATTTATTTATGAGGATAGATAAAAGCATTAAATAAGCATGACTTGATTAAACACTAAATGATAATGAAGTGTAATAGCCTACATATATCTCAAAGGCATAACAATACAAAAGAGTGAATGAAAGAACGAACATGCTTGGCATGCAAAGGGTCCCAGGGCCCTGACATCTCCAGGATTCCTCCATGAAGCCTGGAAAGCTACTGCCAGTTTGTGTAGACAACTCTGAGATAGGTGGAGCAATGGTCTGACTCGGTATAAGGCCGCTTCCTATGTTCTGTGAATTCTAGTCTTTGTAAGGTACCCAGGAAACATAGAATCATAGAATACTACAGTTCAATGCAGGAACATGCAGGTGGAGACAATACTAGGTTGAGGGAAGAGTATTCACTCTAGTATTAACTCACGGAAGCAAAATAAAAGGCAAATGGCAAGGTAAATTGCTGAAAGATTGTTCCATGGAGGACCTGGAGGGAGGAGGTGTGGCTGCATTGCATTCAGACGAAAAGGAGGGGGCTAAAGTGGTGAAAGGTGGTAAAAGAGGAAGCAAATAAACATGTGCTTCTGAGAATGCACAAGTGTGCACACTTTGCATGTGACCTTTAAACCTGTTTGTGTAAAGGAATGTTTTAAGTGGGTTGATCACATGCTGCCCTGGGCATATGTTCTAAAGGAGCCCAGGATTTGGTGCCAGAGTCTTAACTCAGGCATGTGACAATTTTATCCAAACCACCTTTATTTGCCTCTTAATTTAGGAAGTACAGAGAGTCAGTTCCCACACCTACTGAATATAGCATCTAGATGATATATCAGTGTGGGGATTGTATTATAGTGACTGCGGATGTTATGTTTAGAGTAATATTTGAGATCAAACTTATTTTGACTGTAAACTGCTGGTTCTAAAGGAGCAGCAAAGAAGATGGAAGGAGGAGGGCACTGAGATAATTTGCTCAGAGTGAAAGCTTCCTTTCCAGGTCACATCAGTTATCAATTGATTATTGCGTGCTTTCGAATCATTTTACTCCATTTACAAACAGTAATGAGGGTGTTTTGGTACAACTAGATACATCTGTGTCTTTGCTTTGCTCCTCAGAAGAATTTCCAGAAGACAGGTAAGTAAACAAGGCATATTTTATCACACATTTTCTTTCACTGGCCACCCTGTTTCTGTTTATGTTGTATATGCTAGTTTTCTTTATTCCACCATATGTTCTAAATGAGTTAAATGAGCACCCCGATCCACGAATACAAAGCAACCACTTCTCAGTTTCTTTCTTTGTATACCCAATTTATACTGCAAAATGCAGCTTTTGCATAAATTAGACAGGTTTTGAAATTTATCGTGCCTCTTTCCTCCCTCTCCACATGTTTTAATCTGTCATGTCTGTGCTATTGAGCCACACAAATGCACATCAAAGCCTGAATAAGTTACAAAGGCAAAATCTATCAACCTGCCCTGTAAGTAATCTGTTATTCTAATAGCTGAATTCTTGGCTTACTACATACTTTGAGCTGTCATATATCACCCATATATTTAGCAATTATGCTAGAAGGTGTGTGTGTGTGTGTGTGTGTGTTACAGTTGCTACTTACACCTGAGAGGTGGGCTGAAACCAGCAATAGACAGTGAGGTAGAAAGCGATTAATGGTTCCTTGCCACTGAACAACCAACAATTGGTATTTTAACAATCAAAAGGAGGCATCCAAGTCAGGGGAAGCTCACAAAGCAGTATGCAGTACCCTGCTGGTGAATGACAGATACCCATCATTTGTTTATCTGTTAAATTTGGTTAGTATATTTGTATTATTTTACAAAATTGATTTTTTCAGGATTTACTAATATTATGCTTATTTGGGGTCAGATTCAACTACCCAGTTCTGTTAGCGGACGTTAGTGTGAGAACCAGGGTCATGAGGCAAGGTGAGGCAACTGTCTCAGGTGGCAGAATTCGCAGGAGCAGCAGATCCCAATGTAGATCTTTATTCAGAGCCAGTCCAATCATAAGGCAATGTGATGTGACTGTCTTAGGCAGCAGGATCCACCAGGAAGAAGATCCCAAAGCCAATCTTTCTTCCCCCTCTTGTTCCTGATGTAGATCTTTCTACACCCCTTCTTCCCTATGCCATTTTGGGGTCTGTCTCAGTTGCCAAAATGTTTTGAGTTGGCTCTGGTGAGAACATCTGCTAGTTCTTCCTCCCAAGCACTCTGGAGGGTCTGAGGAACCCTCAGAACAGTGCATGAGGTGAGAAATGGGAGATAATAATTTTATAACAATAATTTATTATTTATACCTCGCCTATCTGGCTGGGGTTCCCCAGCCACTAGAGATAATGCTTATGCTGATGGAATGATATCCACATGGAATTGATGTGTTTTGAATCATAATACCTATTGATCATTTGATATGTTGCGAGCAGATTTGGCCGTGATTTTACAGGAGAGTGGCCTACAAGTAAACAGATGATGGTGGTGATCATCAGGTCTTATACATCTCCCATATGATGGAGAAGGGTCATAACTAGGGACATCTCTAGAGAGGGCTGGGAAAGCCCATGCCTGAAACCCTGGAGAGCCGCCACCAGTCAACATTGACAGTAGGGAGCTGGATGGACCAATGGTGTGACTTGGTATACAGTAGCTTCCTGTGTTCTTACGAACATATTTATATAGCTGCCTTAATCTGACTCAGATCCTTGCCCCATCTATTTTAGGGCTTTTTGAAATCTTAGTAGATTGAAGCATTGTCCGAGGCAAGGTCTTTCCCAGCTTATGATCTGAGATCTTTCAACTGAAGATCTTGGGGACTGAACCCAGTGTCTTCTACGTGGAGAATATGTGTTCAACCACTATGCTATGGTTCCTCTCCAGCAGCCTGCCTCCTACATTCCACTGCAGCCAGGCCTTGTCTCTGCTGCCTCTAATGTACATACACTAGTAAAACACACCAGGGTCCTTCTTCCTTGCTTCCACATGTTATCCACCACTTGCTTTCTGTTCCCCTTATAGGCACCATTAACTGAAGCCTTAGCATCCTAGACAATACAATGTGTCTCAGCTAGAATAGCGCATATTAAACAGTTATTTGTTACTGCAGAAATATTTAACTGTGCAATCCAATGCATGGTGAACCCTACTGAACAAAAGGAAATCAGGTTTGAGGAAGTAGACATGGAATTTCACTGTCAGCATTGGGTTGTAAGCATGAAATCCACCATCCATTGTGCTAGCGCAATTCAGTTCTAGCACCAGTATTGAGCAGACCCCCAGGCATACCTGGAACTTGGGGAGTCACATTGTCCAGCAGCCATGAAGTAAACATGGACACTTCTATGCATACTCCAAGCAGTTACAATAATTTCAAGTTAGTCTACAGCCCAGTTTTAGAAGGAATGGGTAACTGTTCACTTGCAGCACCAGCTTCAGCAGCTTCTTTTGTCATCACATGGCTTCTTTCCTGTCCAGGGTGTATCGCGATTGCTATATGTGCCAGAAATTTGCTGAGCCACAGCCACCTGCAGTGGTGCTGGACTGGAATTGACTACAGAGCAGGGCAGTCAGTGGGAATGTAGAACATCATACATTAAAGGGTGTTCTACATCCCCACTGACTGCGCTGCTCTGAAGTCAATTTCACTTCCAATGTATTAGAGTGTTACCAATGGATGCTAGAATCAAATTGTAGGCATGTGTTGGGAACATGAGTGGAGAGCTTTCTACGCTTGTATAATTAGAAGGAAGAAGATATAATAGATAACAAGATTTTACTTCTCTCTTAGGGCCATTCAATCACTAGTATAAGTCCCTTGAATAAAATATAGTTAAATTAAACCAAAGAGAGCATAAATATTGGCGAGTTAAATGTCAAAATATAATACGATACATATAGAGTTGGTTAAGATGATCTTTTTATTATTATTAGATCAGCTTGTAGGAGAGAAGCAAAAATAAGTGAACTCTTGAGATTTGAAGAGGATTTTTCTTCTGTTTCCATTAAAATGTATCTTCTATTAGGTGATTGCCTAAGGAGAACCAGATTGTGTGCATTCCTCAAACACGGAACACAAAGAGAGGCTTTAAGCACTGTCTCCTGGACATGGAGCTTGAGTCTATCTATGTTTACTCAGATGTGTTCCTTTGATTTCAATAAAACTTACTCCAAAATAAGTGTGTATGGGATTGACAGCTTGGGAAGGAGCAGCACATGAAAATCAAGGCCGATGAAGTAAGCTTCAGAGCCCAAATCGGTAAAGAGCAATTTTTAAAATGAGCTATCAATAAGCTTTTTTAATATATATATATATATAAGGCATCATTAGGTTATCCAAAAGAATACTTCACCACATGCCTTTGTCCTTGCACAGTTATGCAAATCTCTTGTACAGCTATGTAGCACTTATACTATAATTCATAAGCACCTGGCTCAGAATGTAAATTTGTCCAGTACATAATACTCAAATATAATACAGATTGAGCATCATTGTCTCCAGAAGATATTTCCAGCTTAGAATATAACATTAGGTCAAGCAGCATGTATGTTCAACATTCAGGCTGACTGGGGTGCTCAATAGATGCATGCACCAAAGTTCTTACCACCAATAAAACTCTCATGGAAACTACAGTAGGCAACAGGGACACCACCTGAACAATAAAGTCAGTTGCTTTGTACAGAAATTATTTTGTGTTGTCAATCCCCTGCTCTTGATTAGGTATTTGTTGATAGCTGACAGTGACAAAATCAAGCTAGCCAAGCAGTAGCAGATGTGGGGCAGAGGCACTACCTGATCCTCTACCAGGTGGGTTGGTGATGCTTACTGGGAGGGAGAGCAGGGGACAAGACAATGGGCAGGTTGGTGCTATGCAAATGCACTGGCTGGAGCATTGTACTGGCTCTGTGAGTGCATTTGCAACCAATCTCCCACTTTACCCCGTTCTGGCAATCAGGTGTGACTCATTTTCTGGGAGGCCAGGCAATTACTTATCATCATCATCATCATCATCATCATCATCATCATCATATTATTACTTATATTTAAGTTGACCAGATCTAAAACATCTCCTTACTCCCTGGCCTTCCACAAAGGGTGACACTATGATGTAAGTGCAGGCAAAACAAAACGTCAGGATGCTGTCAGCGGCTCCCAGCTGGTTGCCCAGGAAAGTATAAGGACAAGGAAAAGTTTCTTATAGTCTTTTTTTATTTCAAACTTTACAGAGACAGGCATTATCTTGGATAATGGCCTTGTCCCGAGTGAATCTCCAGCTCCCGACTCTCTCATTCCTCATTCGTCACTTCTATGGGTGCCGCTACGTGCCCTCTGTCTTTGAGCTCTTTGCTCTCCTACTTTTAAGGCTTGCTGGGTTCAGGGAGGGAGTGGTCTGGAATGCTTTCTAAAGATACTATGTCAGTCAGCTGTCATTCCAGTCCTGTCTCCTCCTCTCCCATTATTTCCCAACTTTCCCCCTCATCTGCCTCTGAGCTGTGACCTCCCTCAAACCACTGTTGTAAATCTATACTGTCTTCCTCTTCCTCCTCCCTGGAGTGGTCAGGATGGGGAGAAAGTCTCCACCATTCCTCCTCTGCCCAGTCCCTGACATCAAATCACAATTCCCAAGGGATAATACATTAATGTACATGCATTCAGCACCACCAACACCCATGTACTAGTGTTATGAGCTCAGTGGTAACTTGCTGCACTACAGCAAAGTTATGAGTTTGTGGTTCCCAGAGTTTGTAGGTGCAAGACACCTATAATTCCTGGATTTAGTAAGTGTTACCTTTTAATCAGTGCTTGGATTAGCAGTGTCAAAGGGCTGACAGTTAGAATCAGAGGCTGCATCAATGGGAGAAACAGGACCCTCTTGGAGTGTAATGCTTTGAACTCCTCCATCGTAGGCTCAGGTTGTATATATGTGTAAATAAACCATATATCATAAAGACACCACAGTCTCCTCTGGGCCTCATTTCCAAAGGAAACACAAACCCTGGGTAAGCACCAGAACCCCTAGAATCTCTTTCCACTCAGAAATTGGGATGGGGTGAAATAGTGTGCTATACTTCCACTGTCAAAGCAGTATGAATACCAGTTGTTGGGGTGCATCAATGAGAATGGTGCTGTTGTGCTCAGGTCCTGCTTCTGGATTCCTATAGGCCTATGGTTGGCCATGGTGAGAATGGGATGCTGAACTAGGTGGTCCTTTGGTGTGCTCCAATAGAGTATGTCTTATTTTCGTCTCAGACCCTGTTGTAAGTGGTGTGTTCCTGCTTAGTTTCCATAATAACTGTGCTCGCTTTTTTTGTATTGAGTAAAATAAATATTCTATCAGTTATGTGAACCTATATTTTGTTTTACTTGGACTTGTCTGTCAGCTCTCAATGCCATATGCCATTTCAAGTTTAATCAGAAAGTAAATAGTTCTTAATTGCATCTTGATCTTAATAGTGCTACAAAAAAATACTCCTCCCTCAAAAAGGCATTTTTAAATTATTATTTTAGTAGCACAGGTTTATATTTCACTAGAAAGTCTTTTATTCCTCAGTATGTTCTATTATGTTGCAATGTCAGAAAACCAGAAATGGGAATCAGATCTTACTCGATGATGTGAAAGCAAACATTTGTCTTAGAATGACAGCAGGCGTCTCTAAGATTTCTGTTACAGGGAAAGATATGAGAATGTTGACATCAGTCAAGCTGATGGTTTTGCACCATATCCTGACATGTTGCTCTTATCATACATCATCTAAATTACTTTTGATAAACATTCAAAAAGGTAATCCATATCAGAAAAAACTGACAAATAACTCTGATTGTTGAACACATTTTCCTAATTGCCCATCAGCGGCCTTCATGGACATCTCAAAATATAGAAATCTATTTACTGAGTCAGATAACTGTTCTGTCCTAGTGAACATTGTCAATACATGCCTATGATGCACAGAACTTTCTGTGAAATGTTCCCCTCTTGTGGCCTTCAAACATCTCCTGAATCTTTTTACAATGATAAATTTAAAACAGTGCTACTAATAGTTGTGCAGATTGGATAGAGGTCTATATTAGTTATCTTATATTTTGTTGCCAATATAGCTGCTCACTCATGTTAGGAGAATAGAGGCAACTGGCTGTCCATGGTTCTGTTTACCTTCAACTTATGTCTGCCTTGCTGATCTTTCCCCTAGCTCTACAGTCCTCCAATGTGTGAGAAGCAGCGTGTCTTCTGTAGGAATCCTCAATACCTGGGCAGATTAGGTGTGCAGGTCCACAACAATAGGAAAACCAAGATAATGAGTGTCCTGGAGTTATTAGTCTATATGTGCAAGTCAAAGACAGGTCATCTTTACAGTCAAAGACAGGTCATCTTTAAGATTTCAGTATTCCTGGGTTTGAATATTATTTCTGGGAAGCAGATTAACTGTACTTCCCAGTGCCTTATGGTCCAATTCACTAAACCAGGAGACATTAGAATCTGTCACTGAGATAAAGCTTGGTTTAGCCGGAACTCTGCACATGCACAGAATGAGCATGATGCTGTTGCAAAGGAATCAGGGAAAGCTAAGAGTAGTTCAAGCTACGTTTTGTCCCAGCAGAGGAAGCCATAATGGCCCCTGCCAAACGTCCTGTACATAATTGTTGCTTTAGAGGGAATGTCCACACAAGGATGGTTGCACATAATGAGCCTCTGGATAATGTTATTGCAGAAGTCTAATTAATTCCCACGAACCATATCCAATGCAAGTAAAATTCAGTCATAAGCCCCCAGCAAGCATCTTGCACCAGTTATTGGGTTAAATCTAAATTTAAATTTCATGGGAAATAGCTCCACTTTTTCCCCACGAGGGACACTTCAGTTTTTTGGTGTGGGTTCTGATTCATCAGAGACTCCTGTGACTTCCCAGCTACTACGTGGTGGAAAATTGTACTGTGTTGTGGTACCTGCTGACAGCTCACACACAACCCATCACTGTCTTGAATTAAGCCTCTCATTATCTCAATTTAGTAGTTTGTATATAATACTCAGGAGCATAACACTTTATTTTAGCTTTATTATTTCATTATACATTTCATGTTAAATCTGTCCTTACAAATAGAGTGCTCATAATTTCTGATTCACTTAAAACAGTGCAAATGATTTCATATTTTCTTTGACTACAGATCAATCATCATGAGATCATTTTCCATATTCTTCAAACCTAGTCATATAATTTAACTCTCATCACTTTGTGTTCAGCTACTACCATTTCAACTTTCTTTCTTTTCTTTCGATTCAGTTGTCATAATTGTTCTTATTTCCTTAATTCACAATTCAGCAACCTTAGTTTGTGTCCCTTTCTGTTGTCTGGATTATGTACTATTGTTTGTTTGTTTGTTTGGATTTCTATACCACATTTCTTTCAAGGCATCCAAGGTGCCTTAAAATTTAAACACTAAACAATTACACTATATAAAACGAAGACTGACAGAGTCCTATCATTGCCAACTGGGAGCTGATGGTATATGTGCTCCCGAGTCTGGGTTCCCTAGCTTCTTTCTTGTTTTACATTATTGGCTCAGTTCCTCATTTCTTTCTCTTAATTGTCACTTTCATCTATTCATTCCACAAAAGCAAATGATTGCACAATCTCATCTTGGTGCTGATGCCTACCAGTTTCATAACATTTGAGGTTCAGCTTACAGTTGTTAAGGGTTTGCCTACACTACTGAACTTAACTCATTTTATTTTACACAATCATCTCTGAGTTACCACCAAAGTTTCCTCTCAGGTTTATCCCACATCTCTCCATATCTAATTACCATAATTATCAAATCAGCTTAAATGCATTTAGATTCAGTTATATCTTTTAGGTTAATTTTATATTGTTTCATATTCATTTTCCGTCTAGCACATTTACCTAGATTTCACACCAATTAATCTTCAGTTATTACTATCCCATTTCAAATCTTACGGTCCTGTAGCTTCATTTCATTTAGTTTAAAATTTGATTAGCTTTATTTATAGGTTCCATTATGTGTTTGCCTATTCCAAGGAGGTAAGTCGAGCTTTTGGCAATCTTTTCATTGTACTGTGAGTATAGCTACTATAATGTAATTTCATTTTTCACAGATTCTTTTTAATATAGATCCCAAATTTCAATATTTGATTAAATGTTTCTGTTGTTGGTCACTGTGTCTCTCTTTAATATCATTAATAGATTGCATTAAATTCTTCAGATACCTGAAGAAGTGTGCATGCACACGAAAGCTCATACCAATGACAAACTTAGCTGGTCTCTAAGGTGCTACTGGAAGGAATTTTTCTATTTTATTTTTATTTTGTTTTGATGGCAGACCAACACGGCTACCTACCTGTAACTGGCAAATATTTATAGCCCTCATGATCTGCCCTGTGGCTCCAATCTGGAGGAAACCCAATCAGGCTGATCTTCCCTGGCTAACCTGGAAAACACCTGCTTTCCCCCCTCTCACCTATAGATCTAGTCTTGAATTTGTTCAGGGTGGGACTAATGCTTTTTCAGGGTTGTTGTTGTTTAGTCGTTTAGTCGTGTCCGACTCTTCGTGACCCCATGGACCATAGCACGCCAGGCACTCCTGTCTTGCACTGCCTCCTGCAGTTTGGTCAAACTCATGTTTGTAGCTTCGAGAACACTGTCCAATCATCTCGTCCTCTGTCGTCCCCTTCTCCTAATGCCCTCAATCTTTCCCAACATCGGGGTCTTTTCCAGGGAGTCTTCTCTTCTCATGAGGTGGCCAAAGTATTGGAGCCTCAGTATTGGAGCTTCAGGGTAAAATAACCTAATTAAACACATGGCCAGGATAGGGTAGGAGAAAGGACTAAGAGCGGGGGGGGGGGATTCTGCAGGGTGCTCCTTCACAAGTGTCTTTTCCATTGGGAAGCTACCTGCAAGTGAGCAGCCCACCACCCCACAGGATTAACACCTCTGCTCAACTATTGAGCAAGGCAGCGATCCTATGCAGGACTGTTTCATAAGCCACTTTTCTGCAGGAAAGAACCACCTGCACTATTAAAGAGCCACCTGCACCAGGATCGATGCCACCCCTACCAATCATCTGCTGTTCCTGTGCAGCATCAAGCAGGAAGGAGAGTGAGGAAGCCTCGGGCTGCTATGGTCTCTTGGATAGACACAGTCAGTGGTGTGGCCTTTTTGTGGGTTTTCCACCTGATGCCTATCTCACCTTCCTGCCTGATGCCCCATCCCTTGATAATCTCAGGTTATTATGGCCATCCGACTTGATCCATAGCATTCTTTGGCTTGACTGATAACTGAATTCCTCTGAAAAGGCCTGATTTGGTTCAGGATTCTGACAAATCCACCGAACAGCCCTAATATGTACAGGTTTGTTTGTTTTTCAACAATACCCATATCCCCCCACTCCCCAAGAAACATTCAGTGCATATACAATACAGTACCTCGACTTATGAACGACTCAACAACTGAATTTTTTGACTTACGAATAGGGCAAATGGCCACACGCTTACAATTTTTTCCACATCCGAATGGAAACCGTAGCGGTTTTAGATATGGTTTTTTTGACTTATGATTTTTTAGATAGGGTTGCTTCGACTTACGAATTTTTCCGTTTCCAATGCATTCCTATGGGAAATCGCGTTTCCAATGGCGCTTTTCAGCTTACGAATTTTTCAACCTACGAAGGTGCCTTCAGAATGGATTAAATTAGTAAGTCGAGGCACCACTGTATAAGTGATATAGTCAAACATTAAGCAGGTATGCACAATAGTTTAGAGTTGATTATAGTAGTTAAATGCCTTGAGTAGCTGGTGGAGAGGAGACAACATTGCCATTTGGGTTTCTTGTTATGTGAAAGTGGCGTATGGCTGCAAAGGATCCAGGTTTGCCATAGAAGGTCATATTTCTTTGAAGGATATACAGAACATCTGTATGCAGAAGCAAGATCAGAAACAGCAAATATTTTAATATCTTCAGGTAGAAACAGCACGAAACATGCAGCTAACCACACTCTAAATAAATATGTTTTATAATATTCTTGCAGGTTTTTTGTGTGTGCCCCCGCCACTATGTGCTAACTTTACATGCAGGAACTTAGAAGGAAATAATTTCATTATCGGTGACACTTGATCTTCGTATGCTTTATAAAACTTTTCTATTATCCCTGTCTTGGAAATTTATGACCAACCAAATGCAGTTAGGAAAGTAATTTGAAGTAATGTTCTGATCTTAATGCAAGGAAGTAGTGAAACCTGTAGTGTTATCTCAGGTAGTACATCAACAAGACCCTTAATACATACTAAAATGATATGCTGCATTGGAGCCCTGCTAAAGTTAAATTGCTTTTATACATTAAAAAATATTTTTATTTAGATTTTTTAAATGTAGCGATATATCAGAGGAATAGGTGATACTTTATTCATTGTGCCTTCGTTCAGAGAAACCGTGATCATTTAACAAGTTCATTTGAAATGCAGGAGAGAACCTTTCATTTCATAAATTGATCTATAAAATGCTGAAAGTAGGCTTACAAGTTCTACAGAACTTTTCTTTAGGCCTGCAGTCCATTCCAGAAATAAATACTTGGGTCCTACTTCCATGTAACTCTCTCTGTGTGTACATATCTATTTATTCTTATGGACTTCAGCCTTCCAGTATGATCTCACCATTATTGTTCTGAATAAGCAAATCCCACTATGGTGAGTCCACAGGACTGCCTTACATATTCAGAGCAATAATGTGAATGGCAATGCTGAGCAAAGGTTGATTGTTATATAAAATAACTAGGGAAATAACAGAGGTTTAGGTATCTTGATGTTTTCTAAGATAACATGGTTGCTTCAGTCAGGGCTTTGGCGATTTATTGGCACAACAGGATGTGGATCATTTAGGAATTGAGAAAGCAAGTTTCATTCCAATTGGACAAAATCATGGAAGGTATGGGACAAATGTTCCCTAGCCTAACACAAACGTGGAGAACAGAAGACTGGAAAACTGAGAAACCAAAATTGATGGTTTCACCCATCCTAGCGACGATAATGACGATGACTCCGCCTCATCCCCTGACGCCCCCTCCACACACACAAAACCTTTTGTATTGCACTGCTTGGACATAGACTTTATGGCAGCCAATAAGTTGAGAATGTTGAGAAGAGGTCAACATTTCTATGGGAAAGTTGTTTATGCGTCTGGAAATTAGGCAGCCTGCTCCAGATGGGTTTGCACTCCTCTTGAAAGAGCAGGCACACAGTCTGAGGCTGCTCCCGAATGCAGCATTGCTGCCATTTGCCAGCTTTGGCTTTTCCTGGAAAGCGGTAACCTGGCCACGGTGACCCATGTTCTAGTAATCTCCCAATTTCTTTGTGGATATTTGTATATGGTTATCATACCTGTCTCCTTTTTTCCAGGCTAAATATACCCACCTCATTCAACTGGCTTAGTTTCCAAACCCTGCGTCATCTTGGTTGCCCTCCTCTGCACACGTTCCAGCTTGTCAACATCCTTCTTAAATTTTGGTGCCCAGAATTGGACACACTATTACAGGTGTGGTCTGACAAAGTCAGAATAGATTGAGCTATTCTAGACTGAGTCTTCAGACAGCCTGCTGCAGTCTCCAGAATGCCCGCTGGGGCCCATCGCAGCATCTGGAAGCTCTCAGACTATATAGTGGATCTGAAGCTTACATTTTGCTTCCTGCTCAATGAAGCATTTCAAGTTTGGATTGTGAATAACATTTTGTCATAATCTATATACCAGTATGCTTTTCTATATATTTTCCCATATTGCCTAACCATTCCAAAGCACTCAGACACCATAAGTTTGTATTAGTAGCAATTTTTATTATCCATCATTTTTAGGAACAGCTGTGAAAAATGTCAAGCTGATCTTACCTGGAAAATTTCATCTATCACTGTCTGTTTGACCAGTGACTCTTTAGTGGCATTTTGAGTTATGATATTTATGAATATGCATGTTTTATTTGAGAATTGGCTTCCACCTTTCTGCTCAGAGATTATCTGCCTGAAGTCCCCTAATAATCAATGTTGTTTGATTGGCAGTTCTGAAAGCAGAGCAAAAAAACAGAGAGAGATGAATACCACTTACCCCCAATATTATTGCTGATCTTCCTTCCAGCTCTTTATTTCCTCAGGGGATATGTCTTTCTAAATGAAAACACACCTCATTTCCCATTCTTCTGAAGGAGCACAGTTCCAAAGAAGGTCTCCCTGGATCAGTTTAACTTCCTAATACTTCAATAATTATACCTTTTCTGTAAAACTTACAAAATCATGGGTTACAGGATGGCTTAGAATTTCTCCTCGGCTCTGCAGAAAACTAATATGTTGCTTATGAGACAGACAGAGAGAGAAAATCATCCGAAGTGACAATTCATTGGCTTGTTATTACCATGTAAAGCAACATCAATGAACCTTGTTAGTCAGAATTAGTTAGCTGGTGGGATGAAGGACAGATGCAAAATGTTTCTAGTTCATAATCAACCTACCCATTTTTAACTGAGGAATTGTAAAATGTTTGTTCATAAGTACAAGAGGAAAATATTTTATTCCTTTTTTTAAGAGTTTTTATTAATAATTTAAACAAATACAACAATAAAAACAAAAACATAACAAAACAATTCAGCACATTATCAAATACAAAAAATCCCCCACCCCCACCCTGAGTCCTACCCCCACCCCTATCCCTGATCCTTCACAACCTGACTTAGACTTATCTATACTATACTTGTTTCCGGTCACACACGTTGTTACACGGTAAGTACTTAATTTTTATAACTACTAAATTCACCCAAAAATAATTATGATTATTACAATGTCGATAACATTCATATAGCTAATTTACTCTCTTTTTATTTCTAGAGTCCTGCTACATCAGAGAGGAGAGACGATTTATCTATATAAGTGCTCAGATAAGCGGTAAGTGACTCCCATTTCCCTACGTTGTCCTCCAGATTTGTTTCTTTCAATATTTCGTGTTTTCTTGCCAAGTTATAATATAAAATTAATTTTTCTAACCATTCCTCCTTTCTCGGGATTTCTTGTGATTTCCATGCTCTTGCGACTAGTAGTCTTGCTGAAGCAGTCACATAGCTCACTACACATCTATCTTTAGGTTTTATATCCTCTCCCAGCATTCCTAATAGGAAGATTTCTGGTTGTTTTTTAAAAGAATATTTCAGAATTTTTTTCAACTCATTATAAACTAATTCCCAAAATTCCTTGATACGATCACAATTCCACCAAACATGAATATATGTGCCTATTTCTTTACAACATCTCCAGCAGATATTATTGGCACTAGGGTACATTTTAGCTAGTTTGGCCGGCGTTAAATGCCATTGATTTTGCATTTTAAATAAATTCTCTAACAAATCATAATTTGGAGTAAATTTTGAATCTCTTTTCCATAATTGTTCCCATTTCTGTAAATTAATTATTTTACCCAAATCCTGGCTCCATTTGATCATATAATTTTTTGTTAGCTCCTCCTCCGTTTCCCATTTTAGCAATAATTGATACAAATTGGATATATATTTACCTTCATTATCGATTAAAATTTCTTCCAATTTTGATTTATCTTTTTCAAATCCCACATTTTTGTCTAATTGAAATCTCTGATTAATTTGGAAGTAATCTAGCCACGTATTTAGATAATTTTTGATTTCTGTATATTCTTTTAGTTTCAATACTCCTTCTTTTTCTTCCAGGAGTACGCGATATGTAGGCCAAATGCCCTCCATATTACGCCTCTTCACTGCCAATAACTCAGCAGGGGAGAGCCACCAGGGGGTTTTTGCTTCAAAAAATCTCTTATATTTTATCCAAACTTTGAATAGTGATTTCCTAATTATATTAAACATGAAAATATTTCTCTTGTCTACTCTATCTTTCATCATATAATGATGCCAGCCAAATCCTAGCCCATCACCTTCTAGATCTAATAAATCAAAATTCCTTAACTCTATCCATTCTTTGATCCAAACTAGTGCCGCTGAATCGTGATAGATTTCCAAATCTGGGAGACCATATCCCCCTCTTTCCTTGTGGTCAATTAATATCTTATATTTTATCCGGGTTTTTTCCCCGTTCCATATAAATTCTGCTATGTCTCTCTTCCAGTCTTTAAAGCATTTCTCAGCTCCCAACAGTGGGAGATTTTGGAAAAGAAAGTTCATCTTGGGAACCACACACATCTTAATAGCTGATATCCTACCCGTAAATGATAATTTTAATTTCCTCCATACTTCAAATTTCTTTCTAATTTGTTTCCAATTTTCCAAATAATTGTCCTGGATTAAGTCAATTGATTTAGTTGATATCTCTATTCCTAAATATCTCATTTTCTTACTAATTTTGAGTTTTGTATTCTCTTGTAATACTTTTTCTTCTTTTTTCTCGAGGTTTTTAACTAATATTTTTGTCTTATTATAATTTATTTTTAAGCCGGCCAATTCCCCATATTCTTCTATTGTCTGGATGGCACTGGGAATACTTATAATAGGGTCTTCTGAGGTTATTATGATATCGTCGGCAAAGGCCTTTACTTTATGTCTTTTATTACCAACCACAATCCCTTTGATTTCCTCCTTTTTCCTTATTGTGTTTAATAATATTTCAAGTGTAATAATAAAAAGGATAGGGGACAAGGGGCATCCTTGACGTGTTCCCCTCAAAATGTTAATTTTGTTGGTAAATCTTCCGTTTATGATTAATCTAGCATTCTGTGATTTATAGATGGCCTTTATTGCTTTTTCTAATCTTTCCCCCAAATTCAAACCTTCTAACAGTTTTAACATGAAGTCCCAGGCCACCCTATCAAAGGCCTTTTCCGCATCCACAGATAGGATTGCAGCTTGTTTATCTCTTCTATTCTCTAAATATTCAATAATATTAATAACATTTCTTATGTTATCTTTTGCAAATCTACCTTTCACAAAACCGACTTGATCTTTCTGTATTATGTCTTCGAGTATAGTGGACAACCTGTTCGCTAGCAATTTTGCAAATATTTTATAATCACTATTTAGAAGTGAAATTGGTCTAAAATCGTTTGGTGTTACCACTTCTGCTTTCGATTTTGGAATTAATATGATTTGTGCCTCTTCCCAGGATTGTGGAATAATACCTTTTTCTAGAGTTGTATTAAATAATTCCTTCAGGGGGACCAACATTATCTCTTCCAGTGTTTTATAGAATTCAGTTGGAAGACCATCAGTACCAGGGGCTTTTCCGTTTTTCATCGTTTTCAGGGTTTCCTTTATTTCCTCTACTGATATTTCTTTATTTAACGCTTTTAATTTGTCTGACGGTATAGGTGGCAATTTATGTTTTTTAATATAATCTTCTATTCTCTGCATGTTCGTGCCTTCTTTCTGGTACACTAATTCATAATGTTTTTGGAATGCTTTTAAGATCTCTTTTGGCCTTTCAAGGGTTCTATCTTCGAATACAATCTTATTAATGATTTTCTCTTTTTGTCTTTTCTTTAGTTGCCATGTTAATAATTTGCCTGGCTTATTTGCCCATTTAAAATTTTTGTATTTCCAAAATTGTAAATTTTGTTCCAATTCGTAATCAATTAATTTCTCATATTCCAATTTTAGAACTTTTAACTCATATTTTATGGATTCGTTTCCCTTTGAAATTAATTTTTTCTCCTTCTTTCTAATTTCTTGTAACAAATTACTCTTCCTTTCCTCTCTAATTCTCCTCAACTTTAGATTTTGTTGGATGAAGAACCCTCGCATCACCGCTTTCCCTGCATCCCAAACTATAGTGGGATCCACCTCTCCCCCGTTGTTTGTATCCAGGTAATCTTTAAATTGTTTTAAGGCCCCTTGTATTACTTTTGGGTTTTTTAACAAGAAAACATTTAGCCTCCATCTTTTATCCTTTACCTCTGGAGCCAACGTTATCATTACCGGATTGTGGTCCGACAACGTTTGTGGGCCTATATCTGCTTTTGTCAACCTCAAAGTAAACTCCCTGGGAATCCAAATAGCGTCTATCCTGGAGGCTACTTGGTGCCTGTGTGAGAAATAGGTAAAGCCTTTCTGAAAGGGATGTTTATGCCTCCAGGCATCCACCAAACTTAATTTTTCCGTCAATTCGTCAATTTTTTTTGGAAATTTGTTTTGTTTTTTCTTCTGGGAAGGGCCTGATTTATCTAAGATCGGATTGTTGATGCCATTCAAATCTCCTAGAAGTATAATTTTGTCACCATGATAGTTCATCAATTGGTCCTCTAATTCTTTGAAAAAGGTTACTTTGCTGCCATTCGGGGCGTAAACCCCGGCCCAGATCCAGTTTTCTCCCTCGATCTGCGTTTTTACTATTACTATCCTACCTTTTTTGTCCATCCATAATAATTCTGGATTCCATTTGCTTTTTATATAGATAACTACTCCTCTTTTCTTTTTCATATCTGAAGTTACAAATTCTAATCCCAATTTCTCATTTTTTAGCACCCTTTCATGTTTTTTGTTTACGTGAGTCTCCTGGAGACATATCACATCCCAGTTTTCTTTTTTCAAGATATGGCTTGTCCTATTCCTCTTCTTTTTATTATTTAATCCATTAATATTCCAAGAAATTACTTTAAGACTCATGTTTATCCAATACGATAAGTTAGGCTTTTAGAAGAGAAAGAAAGAAAAAAGATGGAAGAGGAAAATATTTTAAATTTGTTACTTTAAAAAATAAGAATGAATATAATGGCTGAGAGTTGTCATGGAAAACCTGAACTACTAATCGTATTATTCCTGCCCATTGGCTATGTTAGCTGAGGGTGATGGAAGTCCAATACCACCTGGAAGGTGTAATTTCCCTTCTGCCCTTTTAGATCCTGATTTTTTTTTTCCACCATGAATGGTATACATTTCTGCTCATGAAAGGAGAGTCACTGCAATCATGGAAAGCTCTCATCATCTCATGGAAAGACCACCTCCACAAGCATATTTCTTCTCTGAATGGAAGGTCATTCCGTGAACAGAGTGAAAAGCTAAGAATCAAGCAGATACGTATGTACGCACCATGGAACATGCAGATTTGTATGTGAAGCAATGCATGACTGTATGCACTCCTTATTGTGACATGGTAGCAATTTGATAATGTGCATAATTAATTGTGCAAGGTGGGGGGTCAGTTTATGAAGCAGAATATTTATTTTCAGACTGATGCTGGAGATTGAAGTGACTTAGACAAACAAAGAAGCAGGCTAGCTATATTCTATGCAATCAAATACAGGGCTTCCCATCTTCCAGATGTTATCCATGCAATTATTGGATTCTCTTCCCCGTGTAAGGGGGAGGGCTTATAGGGAACATCCACCCCTCATCAGGTCGAGTTCTCCGCAGAGCAGCAAGTCCAGTAGCGGATCAGATTACAGGAATCAGGAAGTAGAGAGGGAGGAGAGAGGCTCTGACAGCATGCGAGAGCTTCAACACCGAGTAGAGAAGGAAGCAGCTGGGGAGGAAATGATGGGATTGGCCACCAGAGAGCAGTTAGAAGGACGGCCCTCCGCCCCCCCCCAACGCCTGAATTGAGGCGCATGGCACCCCATAGGGCGAGAGGGAGGCGCTTTGGGTTTCCCAAGCTGTTATGTTGGGTGCGAAACAAAAAGAAGCTATTGCGAGGTTCTGACTCAGATTAAGCAGACATGTTTTCCAGACTCTTTGCACTGTAAATAATATGCACAATAAAGACACCTTAAAGACAAGGAGGTGTGGAGCGTCGTTACTCAATAGTAGCCGCAAGAACCTCTGACACCCTGGAATAGATTTCCCCAGGGACTGATATTTTTCAAGACTAAACTAGATGTGAGAGTGGTAGACTTATGATGTGCTCTTTGTTGTTGTTGTTGTTGTTGTTGTTGTTGTTGTTGTTGTTGTTGTTGCTGTTGTTTTAAGCTTATAAGCAGCTGAAAATTAGGAATCCATTTTGGACCATGGTGCTTCGGAAGAGGTGTATAATGCTTTCCCTATGTACCATTTCCCTGATTAGAATCACACACATGTCTCCAAAGCCACCGTCTATTTTGCAGGACAGTGGTGTGTGTGTCTGTGTGTGTGTGTGTGTGTGTGTGGCATGCACCATCACAATGATATTTGTATATTTTCTGCAATAGGGCAAAAATGGTAGCTAAAGGTGTCAATTTTCACTGAGAAAACAGTGAAGAAGTTTTGTTTGTTTGTTTTTTAAAAAATAACCACCCATTATTAGAACAGCCTCTTACAGCTTTATGGTGCTAGAAAAGGGCAGCAGGTCCATTTCAGGCAGAAAAATGTATTGGAAAAGCACCACACTCTCATTTGGATGTAGGGCCTTGATGGCTGCTCTTCAACTTTGTAAAAAATAGTGAAAGACCCTGCACCACATCTACTTGTACCCCCAGTCGTTTTACCCAACAACTTCTAACCTGACTGCAAAGCTTCCACTTGAAAGCCTTCACATGAAATGAAACTTGCAGGTTTTTAAATAACCTCTCTTTTATGTCATTCTGTTTATTTGTAAAAGCTTCTTTCCACAACCTGCTCTCCTTCAGTAGGAACAAACGAAAGCTATAGGAGCGTAATGCCCACAGAGCTGCATAAAATGAATCCCATAGCCTTGTCCTTGTAAGTAATGATTCAATTAAAAGAGTATTTTTCTTCCAGTGCTGCACAGTTCTGTGCTGCGTACAAATGGAGAGAGGACCTTAAAATAGCAATGGGTCCAATTATATTTGAAGTCTGACAGATAACGGTAACTTTTCAGCGATGGAACAATTAGGAGAGGCCTAGCGCTTTCCACAAATGTACCACGGTGCCTTAAAATAAATAAATAAATTATGAAATGGCCTTTAGCATTGCTTAAAAGTAGTAATTAATAGGTCTTCCTTAGTTTCTGTCTGAAGTGTGCATTTGTTTTCCGTTTGACCAATGAGGAAACACAGAACATGAACAAATAACATGCTTTGACCGATGGAGCACGATGAGAGATGTATTATCTTGCTTTTTCATAATCATTAGTTAAGAATGGTCATAAAGGAATGGATTAATACTACCCTCCCATTGTGGCATATTTATTTATTTTATTTATTTATTTAGTCAAAACATTTATATTTCTAGATTTTTTTAAAAAGAAAAAAAGGTAAAAGCCAGTAACTGAGATCATTCATATACAGTGGTATCTCGGGTTACAGACTCTGCTAAACCAGAAATAGTACAGTCATACCTCGGGTTACAGACGCTTCAGGTTGCGTCTTTTCAGGTTGTGTCCCGCGCTGAACCCGGAAGTACCTGTTTGGGTACTTCCGGGTTTCGGCGCTCGTGCAGAAGTGCTAAATCACGCTTTGCACATGCGCAGAAGCACCGAATCACGACCCACACGTGCGCAGATGTGACGCTGCAGGTTTCGAACACTGCGGGTTGCGAACGTGCCTCCCACACGGATTACATTCACAACCCGAGCATTCACTGTACCTCGGGTTAAGAACTTTGCTTCAGGATGAGAACAGAAATTGCTCAGCGGTGGCGCAGCGGCAGCGGGAGGCCCCATTAGCTAAAGTGGTACCTCAGGTTAAGAACCGTTTCAGGTTAAGAGCGGACTTCCAGAACGAATTAAGTTCTTAACCCGAGGTACCACTGTAGATATAGATATGCAAAAGTACTAAGTAATTACTAAGTTGTGTGAGCTGGGTCAGTCCAGGGCACAGGGAATTCCATTATACTTATTCCAGCATTGGTTCTATGCAAGGAAATGTTGCATGTTCAGACCCAAAAACCTCCCCCCTAAATAAAGACTCATTTGACTCAAATTTTCGTTTGGTTTTTGGCAGAATTTAGGCCACATCTTTATTGATTACAGAAAGTGAGTGGTTGCATAGGCTCTGGTTTGACTAGCTCCCTGCACCCTTGCAGGTAGCGCTGACCCAGAACTCTATCATAGGTCAGCCAAGGGTGAACACCTGAGGTAGGTGGAAATCCGGGAACAGACTATATCTACTCCCCAGATGCTCCCCTGGACTCAGGCACGGGGCACAACCCCCTCTTGGGGATTGGCCAAACCAAGTTGAGTCCCTGGATTCCTTTAATGGAATACCCTTCACATAGGGGTGGCGGGACCATTCTCCCATCCCTATCACCTGAACCAGTGCCTATCCGCAACCTTACAAGTTGTGACGATATGCTATGTGGTAGGCGAAACACAAATGGCAACAGCCAGTCATCCAAGTGGGGGAAATTCCTGCCATGCCCCTGTCCCAACGACAGACAACACATGACAGCATAGCAAGGTCAAGTGCAAAAGGCCCTAAAAATAGGGAGAGGTGGGCGGGTGTTCCGATGCACAAGCCAAAAGAGGAAGCTTTGGGTCACGTGCATAGATCTATATAGGTCCCTCGGCCCATTTAGACTTCACCCCATCGGCCAGATTGCACCCAGCAACGAGGGACCTACCAATCGGGTGCTGTGGCTGACCAATATACCCACCCACAACCAGGGGGTCGGTTTCCAGGTCTCACCGCAAAACATGCCCTCTTTTAGGGAGGACACACTTTATTCTAACACTGTCAGCATTACTATACCTCTGTTATTATTATTTTATTACTATTTACTAAATTTATTTACCACCCTTTATCCAAAAATCCCAGGGCAGTTTTCAACATCTGTTGACTATTAGCATACACAGTATCTCCTCAATCTGCTGAATGAATGTACAGAGGGAATTGTGGGGCTGCTCTTTGGTTGGGCAGCATCCCTCCTCAAATGTAGGCGTTATCTGTGTATACACCTGTATGCATAGAGAACTCTTTCCAATGAACGTTAAATGGATGTGTCATCGGGACAGTGCATGAACACCATGGTGATGGCAGGGCTAGAATGGGGCCCTGCAACCCTTCCATATATTGAAAAGGCACACAGGGGGTGTTATGACTCATTCATGTGCCCAAATTAAATGCATTGCAACATCATTCCATCTGGTTGTAGCAGAGGGAGAGATCTGATAGAGGGAGAGATATGACTCCTTTCTGCCTGGCTGAGACAGACGCCAGCCTCCTTCATCTGCTCTCTCATCTGCCATCAGCCATTCCCTCTAGCTGAAGGAGAGGTGGGACAGTGGATCGTTTGACTCCTCCTTTCCTTGTTTACATTCAAGCTAGTCATTATAAGAACAGTGGGTGGACTTGAGTGCAACACTAAGTGGGGTATCCATTTGAGGAATGAGATTTACTGGTACTTGTGCAATGGGGCATTTCCCCTTTCCTTTCCCTGTGTGTCTCCCGTTCACCCCTGAAACCTTTTTGGGGGTTCCCCTAACCCTCAAGAGCAGATCTGGCAGGTGGGGGGAGGGGGAGAGTCCTGTTGTGCAATCAGACCTTGAAAACAAATGTCTGGATTAGCTTCCTTCCTTCCTTCCTTCCTTCCTTCCTTCCTTCCTTCCTTCCTTCCTTCCTTCCTTCCTTCCTTTTTGTGTCATCTCCAGCCTTTTGAACTGTACGTGTACAGGGCAGTGACTATCTCATTTGTTATTATTTTTACTGTAAGCTGCTCTGGGGAACATATCAGCAAAAGAGAGGGTTAAAAAAATGTGTTTATTGGCATAACAACGTGTTAAAAGATTGGGTTGTTGTAGTGGGAAGAGGCATGAGAGAGCCAGAGAATTAATGGGGGGAAATGGATCCTCTAGAAATATGGGTGAATAATATTACCCCACACTTAAAGCACAAGTCTATGCATTCCAGTAAGGAAAAAAGAGATGGAGAACCAGAGAGCCCAGAAATTGTTAGAATCTAACTCCCATTGGTCCCAGCCAGCACAGCCAATGTTCATGGATCGTGAAAGTTGAAGTCCGACTACAGATTCCTCATTCCTGGAGTAGCCCCATTAATTTCAATGGGTCCACTCAAAGTTATCCACAACTAATTTGTCTCAGTTATTTCAATAGATCTGCTCAAAGCGTGACTACAGGAGGAATTCACCGTACTACTTACTAAGGAGATTGCTCTGTCACTGCAAGTATTTCTGCTTGCCTGATGACACGATCTCCCCTCCTGCCATGCTGTTCTGGGGCTTCTCCCAATCCCCCACATCAGACCAATTTGAGGGGCAGGGGGGAGGAGAGACTAGTGGACATCCTTACACTGGCTTGTGCTTCTGGGACAAATCTGGTTCTATGTCTTTATCCAACCAGTAAATAATTGCTGTGGTGGGTCAAACTTCAGATGATCAAGTCCAGCATTTTGTTTTCAAAAGGTGACAATCAAATGCCTCCTCACACTGACAGGAATGCCATGAAGGTGATTGTTCATCTCTAGCATCTCATATTCAAGCGTTCTACTGCACATAAAAGTTCCATGGAAGGCCTTTGAACATTTATAGTAATATAGTTGCCAGGGTTTTTTCCTTCTTAAGATTTTTGGCATGCTGCCACCCAGTGTCATCATTATTCAGTTAGTATTCTGGAATAATGTACTTTTAAAAGGGTCTTTTTCTTCCTCAATATTTTCATTTTTCTCACAAACGATGCACATTTTCTATTTTAAAAAACCCCTCTGCACTTAAAGATTGATATCATGTCCAACTGATTCCTTTCTTTTCTTAGTCAAAAAACCTTAAAGCAGAACAGGTTATCTGCCTTTTGATTACCTTGAAAAATGTCATGTGAATATGGTTTATTAGCCAGATCAAGGACAAGCTAATGCAGAAATATATTTTGGGGCACTGGACAAGAGGTCAAAAACCTAGTTATTTTAAACATGAATTAAATTGTAAATCAGATATATTTCATCTGAGAGCTTAACTTTCTAATTTGTTTAATAAAATATAATGAATCAACTTTCCAGATACAGCAGAACACATGCTGGGTTAAGTTACCTGCCCCGGTGGTAATGAGGTACTTATGCAATGCTGGATAAAAGCGTGCAGAGTTCTCCTTTTATTGCATTTTCGAGATAACTAATTAAGACACCTTAGTTCCCAATTAGCAAGAATATTCTGCCTGACTGAAGTCCTTGCTGACAATTTATTAGTTTGATTTAATCTGTGTGGGTTCTTCACCCAGATCAGCTCTGTATATGTGAGGGTGGGGGAAGGCACACCTCTCTCCTCTTACTGCTTAAGGAACCTATTTTGTTACCCTTTAAATTTTCGCTTTCAGGAACATTATGTTTAGAAACTGACTGCTAGTGAGATTGGTACTTTTCTAAATACAGCTGTAAATCAAGGCAGGATAATGTCTATCTACTTGATGAGAAATTTGTGGGTTTTTTTTTAAAATCAGAATATATGTGATCTCTTTGCTAGCAGGGTTGTAGCAGTTATATCTGGAAAATAAGCACTATTTCATGAATCTGATGAATTATTTTTTTGTCTTACCAGAAGCCATTTGGCAGGCATAAAGGGAAATATGATAACCAAAGATGCATGTCCTGCAAACAATGCACGTTTTGATGCAGCAAAGGATTCTGGGGCATGACTGACATTAAATCCTAGCTTAACCCTCTACTTGTTCAACAGTCCCAACCTTGGTTTGAGTCAGAACCACAATACTGCATTTGTAAATGTAGTTATACATTTGGGAAGCTGGAGAGTTCACCATCACCTTCTCTGACTGTTTGGTGTAGAATCAATATAATCCATACCTGCCAAGTCCTGGACTGCAAAATCCGGGACCGGCAGCCACGTGACACCAGAAGTTGCGTAGACACAACTTCCGGTGTCGCTTTGCCCGTCTATGGGCACCAAAAATGGCCGGTGCCGGCAACAGAAGTTGCGTCTACGCATGTCCGGAAGTGCTTAGACGCAACTTCTGGTGTCGCTTTCCCAACACCGGAAGTCGCGTCTACGCACTTCCAGACATGCGTAGACGCGACTTCCGGCGCCGGCGCTGGCTATTTTTAGTGCCCATAGATGGGCAAAGCATGAAAAAAATGGCCGCCGGCAGGAGAATAATGGGAGACGAACTGATACGGGGAACCACTGGGAAACGGTACGAAAAAAACGGGGGTTTCCCGGGGAAAACGGGGTACTTGGCAGCTATGATATAATCTGACTCTGGATTTGTCCCAGCTCAATAAGGGATGCTTCATGTAGAGTTCATCATGGTAATGTAGCTAAGGGACGTTTCCAGAACATGGATCATTCTGACAAGGCTATCCTTATTCAGCAGGAGCTGTAGCTGACAAACCAGCTGTAGCTGAAAATAAACAGTCCTAGCCACTGTTGTTGTTGTTGTTTAGTCGTTTAGTCGTGTCCGACTCTTCGTGACCCCATGGACCATAGCACGCCAGGCACTCCTGTCTTGCACTGCCTCCCGTAGTTTGGTCAGACTCATGTTCGTAGCTTCGAGAACACTGTCCAACCATCTCGTCCTCTGTCGTCCCCTTCTCCTAGTGCCCTCAATCTTTCCCAACATCAGAGTCTTTTCCAAGGATTCTTCTCTTCTCATGAGGTGGCCAAAGTATTGGAGCCTCAGCTTCACGATCTGTCCTTCCAGTGAGCACTCAGGGCTGATTTCCTTAAGAATGGATAGGTTTGATCTTCTTGCAGTCCATGGGACTCTCAAGAGTCTCCTCCAGCACCATAATTCAAAAGCATCAATTCTTCGGCGATCAGCCTTCTTTATGGTCCAGCTCTCACTTCCATACATCACTACTGGGAAAACCATAGCTTTAACTATACGGACCTTTGTCGGCAAGGTGATGTCTCTGCTTTTTAAGATGCTGTCTAGGTTTGTCATTGCTTTTCTCCCAAGAAGCAGGCGTCTTTTAATTTCGTGACTGCTGTCACCATCTGCAGTGATCAAGGAGCCCAAGAAAGTAAAATCTCTCACTGCCTCCATTTCTTCCCCTTCTATTTGCCAGGAGGTGATGGGACCAGTGGCCATGATCTTGGTTTTTTTGATGTTGAGCTTCAGACCATATTTTGCGCTCTCCTCTTTCACCCTCATTAAAAGGTTCTTTAATTCCTCCTCACTTTCTGCCATCAAGGTTGTGTCATCTGCATATCTGAGGTTGTTGATATTTCTTCCGGCAATCTTAATTCCTGCTTGAGATTCATCTAGTCCAGCCTTTCGCATGATGAATTCTGCATATAAGTTAAATAAGCAGGGAGACAATATACAACCTTGTCGTATCTAGGAGCATCTCCAAGCAACAAAACTTCTCCTTCAACCTCATACCATCACACAATCCTTTACTGATTCATCGATTTGGAATAATTTTAGTTTTGTTAAGCAGTGACCTTGCTGAAGGTCCAGTTCTGTAACAGAACCAATGGTGTGCTAGATCTTCAGCTGCTAAAGCCTCTGCATGCCTCTAAATTCAGCTCTGTTCAATGTAATGGAGATCATTTCATTCCATTACATTGAAAAGGAATGGAGACCCAGAGGGAAACACCCATTTGCCTCGGGATGCATGAATCTATCCATTTTTGTTCTCATTTTCCCATTCTTTACTTCTCCACATTTCCATGAGAACTCATCAGCATTTTGCTGTGGAGTTCTACTAACAGAAATCATGCAATTTTGCCAAATATGCACACTTTTGCAAAGCAATCTCCCCCATAGTAATGCATTTTAGCGTGCTATTTTCACTAATATGTGTCTTTTATGGTCACTTTATCTCCTTATGTGCATTTGTACATGTTACCTGGCTGGAATGCTGCATTGCAAATTGTGTGAAGTAGTAGGATGACTGAGTTCTGATTCTCATATTGTTTCCCCAAAGTGCAAATTGGGTAGATTTGCTTTTAAATGTTAAATAAACTTTGAAGAGGGTTGACATTAAGAGGCCTGTGAGTGCTTTGGATTGGCACCAAAAATTCAGCACACTGATCTCTGGATCTTGGATCCCCACAACATCATTTGCCTGCCTGGGGATGAATAAAATATACTGGGGGGGGGAATTTTAGAATGGTTGAATAATGCCCCCTTTCGTTCTTCTGTGAATGGTTGACTCCCTGTTTTTGTCCTTGCACCTCTTGCCCTTGCACATCTGCCGTGATATCACATGATAGAGCACCATGACTCCATTGTATTGAGTAGGGTTCAATTAAGAAGAATATAGGGACTTTGGCAGATAAAAATCCAGAACACTGTCAGCCCTTTGCTACCCCACATCCTCACCACTGACTCCAGGTGAGAACAAGAACTGCTGTTGGCAGTTTCATCTAGTACATTGCATTAGCAACCATCACAAGAAGAACTGCATTTAACCTTTAAAGCCCTAAACAGCTTGAGACCAAGGCAGGATCTAGACACATCAAAGAAGCGTTTCAGTTAAACACATTGTAAACTTTGTATGAGAAACATAGCTGTCAAGTTTTCCCTTTTCTCGTGAGGAAGCCTATTAAGGGAATTTCCCTTTAAAAAAGGGAGAACTTGACAGCTATGATGAGAAATCAGGTTGGCAAAAATGGAACTCCACAGCGCCATTTGGTGTCACAGTGTTATAATGCATATACAATGGCTATAAAGTGATTTTTATTTGCCAATGTAGCTGAGTCCTAGGTTACCTGAAAGACGGCTTTCTCCTATATGTACCTTGCCAGATATGAAGGCTCTCTTTGAAGATCCTGCTATGGGTGCTTCCACCAAATGAAGAGAGGGCCTTTCCAGTGGCAGTTATGGAACAACCTTCACAGGGAAGCTCACCTGAGGCCATCTTTGTGATTTTTCCGGTGCCAAGACAAGGCCTATCTCTTCACCCAGCCCTTTTAAATAACTGACATAGTCGGGGCCTCTCGATTTTTAAACCTGTGTTTTAAATTTGAGGATGTGGTTATTATTATTTTTTATTGCACTTATGTAGCTTCTATTTTTTGGGTTTACATCTTATTTTGTATTTAATATATTTAATATATTTAATAATGTATTTAATATATTTAATAATATTATAAAAGGCCTAGAGAACACTATATTATGGGACAGCATACAAATGCCACAAGTAAGTAAGTAAGTAAGTAAGTAACCTTTTGCCTTTTCTATGATGGCTATTCTCTATGAAAGAAGTCATTTTGTTAGAGAGAAAGATAAAAAGCAGTTCCAGATTAAAAATATGGGTAACAGCTGATATTTGACAGTATCAAGAGATCTGCAATTGAATGTATGTACAAAAGAAAAGAACCTCTATAGGAAGTCATCTGAGGAAGAAAAAGAAGGCCAGTTGAAAAATACAGTAATTAATTATCTTCTCTGTGCCATTAATACCACATGAAGAACCCTCAAGGACACGAAGAATAATAGAAAAAGCAATTAATTTGAGCTTTATTCCCATTACGTTCCCATAATTACATTCCGAAGATGAAATGTATTTATACTAGGGTCATGCCATTATATTTTAGGCCTGATGTTCTCCAGGTTCTTTACCACTGGAACTATTTGTTCCCTCCTGTGGGGAAAGTGAGACTAGCCATTTCAAACATTAACAAAAGGCATATATATATATATATATATATATATATATATATATATATATATATATATATAACACCTGGAAATGAACAAAGAGACTAAAGCCTTCAGGTGCTGCACATTTCAAAAGACTCACAGGCAAAGGTACCATTTGTGAAGTTCTGAATTTCGTTTGCATCCATTACATTCACAGCAGAAAAATCAGGAAGGTAAAGTACCTTTAAGGAGGGAAAATGAAGTGTAAAATTGTATCTCAATAATGCTAATTTGAAAGATCATAGAATTGCCATTCTCAGTATCAGACTGTACTTCCGAATGAAAAGGGGGGGAGGGGGGAACATTGAACTTTTTTAAAGATTCAGCTGAATGGAAGAGTAGGACTTGAAAAAGGGAAAAGGGAAAAAAAGGGGGGGGGGCTAGTCGAAGTAGGTGGGAATTACTGAGAGGGCATCACAGCCTGAATTTGGTGTTATGCAGTCGGGCTATTCATATGTTTCATTTAATCACACTGATAATTTAAAGAGCTCTGTCCTTAGATGGAGGGGGAAAGTTCAGAGCTACTGCAGTATACCTTCAGATGTACATTGAAAGCCAATATGAAGCACCCCTTTGATTTCAAAGACGTTGCTGCTGCCAATGCAGCAAGGCACAGCTGCAGGCCAGGGAGGCCAAAACATGGGATAATGCAATAATCACAGGACAGTCATTTGGGGATAAAACAGGCCACAACTTTATTGATGTCAGTAGCTTTTGGCATATACATTGGGTGTGCATTCTGAATCACCCAATCCGTCTTCTGGGTAGGATTCAGCAGGGTAAATCCTACATTAAGGATTGCCCTATGATGTAGATCACATCTAGGCAACCCCTCCAAGACCATCATTTTGGGGAGTGCTATGGCCCATCAATCCCCATCTGGGCATCCACATAGAAGTACCTCCCCCTTTAATAGGGTACTCCAATTCCTTGGAGCAGGTGGTGGGGCTCCCAACACCCCCCTCCAATACCTTCACTAAGGATCCAACCCAGTTCCTTAGCCACCAGCTGTGCTGACCCCTCCCTGCTGAGTTGCTGCCAAACCATTCTCATCTGCAACTAATCCCAAAGGCCATTGCAAAGATCCAGCAATGAAACTTTGTTGCCCATTGATGACAGGTGCACCCCACTGTGTCTGTACAGGGCCCCATTATTGAATGGAAAGCCAGGATGCTGAATGATTTGACCCACCCCACCCCAACTGTGATGTTGTACACAGCATGTCCTGTTCATTTTCTTCAGAGTGCACTTGGCGCCTCACTACAGTGGTACCTCTACTTACAAATTTAATGCGTTCCAAACGCACATTTGTAAGTAGAAAAAAAATGTAAGTCGAATCCCATAGGAATGCATTGGGAGAAAAAATTCGTAAGTAGAAAAAATCCTATCTAAACCACATCCAAGATGGCAGACGGAGCTCCATTCATAAGTAGAAACATTCGTAAGTAGAGTTATTCATAAGTAGAGGTACCACTGTAGAGGTACCACTTCCAACAGTTATGACAAAATAGACATTAGGGGGTGCTCTGTGTGCAGTGCCTTAAGGTCTGCTGCAGCAGCAAAGTGAGGTCAATGTATTTCCTGCTCCCCAAATCATTTTTGCCTAGTTGAATGACCAGAGTGGCTCTTCAGCACCTTCAGGGCCCACTAAGTATCCTCCAGCGTCACCACTGATCTTTGGCGCCTTCAGAGGCCATTTAAGTTCCTGTTTCTCCCTCAGTCTTTGATGTCTTGGTCTTCAGCCGCTTCAGAGGCCTCTTCAGGGACGTCCTCACCTCTTGGAATCCAGCACATACCCGTCAACTCCCAGACTGAAAAATCCGGGCTCAGCAGTGGTGCGGCACCGGAAGTCGCTTCTACGCATGTCCAGACATGCGTAGAAGCGACTTCCGGTGCTGGTGCTGCCCGATGTCCGGTGCCCAGACATTTTGCCATTCGAGACAACAGTGGGAAACGGCTTTAAAAATGGGGGTTTCCCGTGAAAAACGGGAGACTTGGCAGGTATGAATTCCAGCACCAACTTGAGAGCCAAGTCTGGGGTGTGTCTGGCTTTATAGCCAGGTTGACACCCCAAACCACCACCCGTGGTTAACCTGTGATTGGCTACAACCACAAGCAAGTCCCAACAACCAGCATGGCAGAGAAGAAAGTGATACTTTCCCCTAGCCACATACAAGCCAGAAGACCACGTGGCACCATCACAGCTGCCCTGGGCTGCAATCACCATTCCCTGCCAGTTGATGTGGCAGATTTAGCCATCATCAGACAGACAGACAGACAGACAGACAGACAGACAGACAGACAGACAGACAGAGCTGATGGTACTCCAGATTTAATCCAGATCCACTCTACCCCATATGCACCAAGGTCCTGTTAGTCTTCATTTGCAAACAAAAAATCGTATTAATGTGATCACTTCAAGGAACCTGACATGGGTGGAAATCACTATGAGATGTTGTCAGTCTTATGCAGATTGACTGTGCCCTGGAAACCCTTTATTTTAAGAAGGATTCCTGGATATAGATAAACACAAGCAACTGACGATGCAAAGAGGAACCACAGTGTTGAGCTTCTGCAACAATAAACTGAAGATAAGATCAAAAGTGCAGCATGAATCTTATAACAAGGATGCTGCTTCCTTGGGCTGTTTTTATCACCAGTTGAGTGCCTATACCAGTGATGGGCAACCTTTTGAGCTTTGTGTGTCAAAATTCGCCAAAAACCCGAGCATAACTCAGGTGGTGTCACTTCGAGAGAAAAACCATAATTTCACAATATTTATAGTTTAAATAACAAAAATGTATAATTGTAACATATAACTGTATTTAATAAACCAAAAACTAATTATTTAACTTACCTGCTTAGTGACTTCTTTGTTCATCTGTCAGTCGGTTTCTTTTGTTGGTCTTGATATTATTTAACTTGTGTGGGGTGCTGTGAACTAAGATAAGTGAGGGGGAGGGAGAATTCTTTAACTAATCTGCCTATTAGTGACTTTTTTCACTATTAGTGACTTATTATTTTCACTATTAGTGACTTTTTTCATTGGCTAAACGTTCAATTGAAGGTTGGTATTTTGTACACTTCAAGCCCAAGTTGTTGAGCTTTTTTTGGGGAGCTGCTGACCAAAGTTTTGGAGCTTTTGGGGGGGGTGCAAAATTTGCTTTGCTTTTGGGTGAGATGCCCCAAAGCTGCTGAGCTTTTTTTTGGGGGGGGGAAGAGAACAGAAATAAATGATGAATAATACCTCCGCTGGAACTAACATGCAGCACTGGCATCAGTGCCCCCCCAAAAACAGCACAGTAAGGGTTAAAAACGAACACTGACACGGTCAGGCACTGACGCAGCAAATTGAAAAATAGACCAATCGCCGAACACAATCTCTGGCTACCGGCAACAACAACAAAAAAGGATCTGGGTTTTAACAGCGGAGACAAGCTGTAGCAAGTGTGAGGGGGAGCGGGAGAACAAATGGAAAGCAGCAGCAACAACAACAACAACAACAACAACAACAACAACAACAACAACAACAACATGAATGGGCCGATGGCGCACATGCCAGCAGTGAGGGCTCTGCATGCCATGTCTGACATGCATGTCATAGGTTCGCCACCACTGGCCTATACCAATAAATTAAACATTTGAGTATATCATAGTAGCAACTATGTCTATGTTTGCTGAGGGAAAATGTATCACATCTCAAATTTTGGCTAGAATTAATCTGATTTGTTGAATTTGCATTGCATCTTGAGATGACTCAGCTCCCTCTTCATTGTAAAAGAAAGCTGTCAGCTGTAGAATCTCCTCTTTATTTTAGTTGATTCTTAAGGTCCTCCAAGAATATAAGGAGAATCATCTTGGATCAGACATTCTGACTAATTCATCCTTCACATTCTTTTGTGTAAACTGATATCTCATTCTTTCTTTGTATGTTTCTTGATTTTTAGGGACAGATTTTTCTTTTGCTCTAATGTGCCCAGTTTGATACTGAGGTCATGCTAGTAAGGAAATAATTGTGTTCGACAAAGAACAACATGTTCTCAAACACTTGTCACAACTTGATCAAAATAAATCCCATCACCCTTTTTTCACCACTGCTTTTAGTGTGAGAAAAGTTTTATGCTGGTATTTTAAGTATCACAGGAAAAGGAAGACAGAGGACAAATATAAAAATGCTGTAATATAGTAATAAAATACAGAATAAAAGCATAAATAAGGATAATAAAAAGAGGATTACTCCCTTCTTTATGGATCAAAAGATCATCTGCATAGCACCATTGAGATTTTGCATTAATCCTGCTTCAATTTGTAGGCAAATCATTCCATTTTTCACAGATTAAACTAATGTTTCAAATTGAAAGGCAACAGTTTGCTGCAATGCCATACAACCTGAAAATACTTAGTCTCAAAAACCTAGACAGATGGCTTAGTAAATTAATCTATAAGCAGCAGCTTGGAAAAAGTTTAGTTTTTGACATTGACAAAACACTGTGGAAGGTGGAGGTGATGTGATGTAACAGTATTAATTGGAGCATACATACCTAGGAAGTTCGAAGTAAAAAGACGAAGAAGGTGGCAACATGTTCAGGGACATGCCATTTTGTGGAAAGAGACTTCATATCTGCAGGCAGGGAAGCCTCCTCTGAAGACTTTAGAATCCAGTGGGGTTGTATATGTATAGGATAAAGCGCTTCAGCTATCCCAGACTTTTTCAGGGTTTCATATGCAAAGAGTGGTCCTTGAGGTACTGCAGTCCTGAGGAATCAATAACAGATCTTTGAAGTGTGAATTGGGCCCAGAAGCTAAGTGGGAGCCAGTGTAGCTCATTTTGTATTCAGCCAGATCTTAATGAAACTTCAGCTGTTGCATTCTGAACCACTTCCAGCTTCTAAGAGTCTAGATACTTCAAGTCTACAATGCTAATAATTCTGATATTGGTATTATTATATGTAGCTAAAGACTTCAGATAATCAGTTCATTAGGTTATCAATGGCGGATAGCAGAGATATAGCAGAAGACTGATAGTATCCCATGCAGAAATGTATAACACTAATGGTATAACCCTTTGAATACTATATATATATATATATATATATATATATATATATATATATATATATGCCAGAGTCCAATAATAGGGCTGAGAATAACCTTGTTTAAACCATTAATTGAAAAGGACCCAACTTGGTCCTATGTAGCAGGACATAAGGCTATCAAGAATCTGCCATTGAAAATATCTAAGGACGACTGAAAAGGTCAGGGAGCTTTTTATTCATTTATTTAAAGGAAACACTTCATAGAAAATAGTTCTGAATAGTTTAGATTAGGGTGGAAAACGTTGTTGTTGTTGTTGTTGTTGTTGTTGTTGTTGTTGTTGTTGTTGTTGTTAACCACTCTTTATCCATAGATCTCAGGGAGGTTCACAACAGTTTGTACTTGCTGCATAAAGATGTATAATGAAGGTGCCAGCCGAACCTCCCTGGGGAGCCTTCCACAAAAGGGGAAGCCATTGCAGAAAAGGCCCATTCTCATGTTGCCACCTTGGGGAGAAGGCATATGAAGAAGGGCATATGAAGATAATGAGCTTAGGGTCCAAGAGGGTTCAAATGGAGAGAGGCAGTCCTTGAGGTATTGTAGTCCTGAGATGTTTAAGGCTTTATAGGTAAAAAGCAGAACTTTGAATTGGGCGTGGAAACTAATTGCCCATCAGGGCAGCTGAGCCAGAATCGGTATAGTGCGTTTAAACTGTCGGAATGCGCTCCTGGGGGGGGGACAGCAGACCCCCAGTACCTCTGAGTGTATCCGGGAAGGGACATCTCTGAAATGGCATTCCCCTTCACTCCAGAGTGCCTCTCTGGGACACTCCTCCTTGGAAAAGTGCACAGTTCTTCTGGCATGTCACAGCAAGAAGAAAGAAATATCCATAGGTCTAAACTATGTTTTATTTACAATATATACAGAGGATCCATAAGCACATCTGTGTTCTCCACCTTTGGCAGAACAAGACCTAAAACATACACGACAGAAGTGAAAGTACAATCCAATAACACTCTCAGACAGAAGAGATAAGACAGTCTTCCGTTCCCACACTCTTCTCAGACAACTCGTGATTCACACCAATCACACTACCCTGCATCAGGTACACAAAATCCTAACACAAACCATCTTGCCCCAGTGAGCAACCTGGCCACTGAATTCTGCACAAGTTGAAGTTTCTGAACCATCTTCAGAAGCAGCCCTACGTATAACACATTGTAGCAATCTAACCTGCAGGTACTCTCTAACCTAGACGGTGCCCTCTAGAATAGATGGATTTGGACTATCAACTCCCATTGGCCTCAGCCAAAATAGTCAGTTGTTGGAAATGATGGAAACTGGAGTCCAACAAAAAATGGAGGGAAACACATTGACCACACCAGTTTAGATACTGAACAGAGTAATTCCTTAATTGAAGATTGACGTACGGAATGCTGATGTCTGTGGAAGTGAAAATTTTCAAAGCCATATATACAGCCCATTAGTAATCTGTGGCAACATTCGAAGAACTTAACCCCGCTGAACACAGTGTGACCTACTAAATAAGCATGTGCAAGATCACACAACGTGGATCACAATGTATCGCATGGGAACCAACTTAAATCTGTGCACTCACCACTGTAACTAGCTTCATGAATGATGGTTAGTTGTTGCGATATTTAAGAGAATTGAAGAAGAATCAATGAACATAGGGTGGAAGTGCAAGATTCCTTGAATAAATCATTCACGATGAATTGTTTGCTTAGTTCTAATGACTGCTGTGCATACTGCAGTCTTGCCAGCTCTCTAACAAGATTTCAAAGACACTAATGTCGTTAGAATATTATCAAATAGATGCTGAATTGTTATCTGCTTACAATGTCATTCTAAATGGTGGATAACATTTGCTGGTGGTTTCTTAATCACTATTGAATATTGCAAAGATGAATGCAGTTTTCTGTAGATTACTACTGCAACCAGCTGGGATCAAGTTTGTATCACTGTTGCTGCTATTGTTGTTTTTATTATTCAGTTTGAGCATTTTTGATACTTTATTTATTGTTTATGACTACTTTTCTTGCATTGTAGTTATGTATTTTTTTATGTGGTAAGCCGTATTGAAACTGTGGAGAGGTGGCATACCATTAAAATTATGTAAGTATGTTGAAATCAAATCAAATAATAGGAATACACTCTCTCCCTGCCTCACAAAGTTGGAAGGGGCAGGTCTCTGCCCATACCGGTAAGTCTCTTACTTTGAATGCAGTGAGCAACTTTATCTCATCAATGTTATAGCTGCTCAGGCTCTTAAGTTTTTGTCCCTGCCCCTTGAGAAGACTAGCAGGCAACATGTCTGCTATCAAACAAATCATCATCGTCATCATCATCATCATCATCATCATCATCATTATTATAGAAAATATTTTCTATTGCTATTTTCTATTGCTTTTAATACCCCACAGTCAGGCACAAAGTTTCAGCTCAAAACATTTTATTTCTGCCATTTCTGTTCTTCATCCCCACTTCCTCACATACACAGGCTCTCTTACCAAAAGAGAATTGGGATGTTTTCTCCTTGAGGCCACAATCAAATCCCATGTGTTATCGCTGCTGCTTCTAAATGCAAACCATTCCAGCGTAAGTCATATCAAAAAGGTGAAGCCTACAAAAATAGCAGAACGTAGAGGGAGAAGGATGGCATGAAGTAATGTGAAAGACATTGCTGCTGCCATGAGTGCTGGAAGGAAGACCGCTCCCTGCTGCAAGGTCCATTTCCACCTAGCCTAGGGGGCAGGGCCCACACTCTCCCTAAACAGCTAAACGAGGCTCCTGGGAGGCCACTGGGACATTGCTGGAACAACTCTTGGGTTGGGGCAACTGGCTAAAATGTTTTTAAATGTTTTAAACATTTTTGTTGGGTTGGTGTTGGTTAAATGTTTAGTTGGGGTTGGCAGTTACTTTAATTTGAGTGTAAATGTAAACTGTTTATTATTACAGTGTTGCTGTTGTTGTTGTTGTTGTTGTTGTTGTTGTTGTTGTTGGTTTCTATTGATTTATTAGTTTGTTGCTTGTATAGCATATTTTGTTTTTTTAATGTTTGATGTTTTGTTGTGTTTTTATATATGTTGTAAGCCGCCCAGAGTGGTTGGGGAAACCCAGTCAGATGCATGGTGTGTGTGTGTGTGTGTGTGTGTGTGTGTGTGTGTGTGTGTAATTGGCATTTACTGCAATACTGGTAGAATACTGGTAGAATAACAATTGAGATGTGATGGAACAGATATGTGCAGTGTGAAATGAATGTTGGAAAACGGAAAAGGACAGAAGCACTGGCCTTATAATCAATTAAATAAATACAGTAAACCCCATGTGTGAATGCAGCCACAGTGTGCCCCACACGTAGACATTTGTCATACTGTCCTTATCCAAAAGCTTGTGTCCATCACCTTTCTATTTAAAACTTTTGCCCAAGCAAGGCTTTCTATATGTCATGTATTGCTTCAGCTAATGTTGTAAGGTTCTATCTGCTTTTTGCTACTATCTGCTGTTAGTCTCATGATTCAACATTCCCATAATCTTGAACATTCACAATTTTCCCTTAATAAATCATAAAATTACCTATCAACTATATACCTATATGACTATGAATATGCACACTTTTAGCCTTACTGCAAATCTTCTTCTTTGGTGATCACTCATATCCAAGTAAGATTCTTCCATGAACTGTCTTCCATGAACACAGTCTTAACAGTGAGTCCGTAAGTGACTGTGGAGGCCAGTTCTGGATCCACAGTGGGGACATGGGTTTCCGGGTGGGAGTTGATTATGGTGAGGATTTGCCAAGGGTACCTTCCTCTTACAGCGTTTCTCCCTTGTTTCCTGAGTTCGAGCATCTTCAAACCCCATGACACCTTTGGTAAAGGCTGTTTTCCAATTGGAGCACTCACAGGCCAGTGTTTCCCAATTGTTGGGGAACACAACAAAAACACAACATTGTTGACACTGATTCATCAGTAGTTATAAATTTCCCTTTCTGTTTACTCTTTTTCTCTCCCCCCCCCCCCCGAACTGGAGATGCAGTGTAATTCATACTCCTTTAAACCTAACTATAAAGCTTTCAGAGAATTTAGCATGCTTTGTGGACCAGAAAGGTATGTGAGAAATCAATTTGCCACTGAAGCTAAAGAGCAGGTGCTGAGAAGGAGGCAATGGGAGAGATGGACTTTGGGATATGGGTCACTAGAAAATGTTTGATCTTAAGGTGATGAGATGGGATGCTGATGAAAAACGCACTTGAAAAGGAACGGATTGAAATAATACTGTAGCGAGAGAGGCTGCAATTGAGCAGATAGGAAAGCATCACATGGTTTTCAAATAGCACTGCTGCTCTAAGTGCTAAAATATTTTGCCCCAAATAGATATGATTGACCTTTATAAATGCTGGATCACTTTGATGATATACCTCAAAGTGAGATGTTTATCCAGAGCTTATCTTCACAGTCCAGAATCCAGTCAGTGTCTTCACAAGCAGAGCCCATTCTGGCATAAGCCCCGATTAAAAAGAAAGAAAGAAAAAGAAAAATGACATTTCCATGAAGCTTGTTCAGCTAAAGTTTCCTTTGGATTGCATCCATGCTTTTTGTTGGGTTATGAGCAATATGTTGTCCTCACATGGGTTCTCTGTGTCTCGCACACTAAAGTCTACAGGAATGTACAAGGGTGCCAGCAGAGTTGGGTGAGTTTCAGTTGGAAAAGCTTGAGGATGTGGATAAGGTTCTTGGATTGGTCAGGGCTATCTCTTGCACTCTGGACCCTTGCCTTTTGTGCCTGATATAAACTAGCAAGAAGGCTGCACCAGGGAGGTGAGCAGTGCCTCCTTACAAGAGGGGGTGGTCCCTGCCTGTTTGAAGGAGGCAGTGGTAAAACCACTCCTCAAGAAAACCTCCTTGGAGTCAGAAAAATCTAACTACTTACTGGCCAGTTACCAATCTCCACTTCTGGGGGCAAAGTTCTTGAGTGGGTGTTATTGCAGACCAGATCCAGGTGTTCTTAGGGGAAAAATATTTTCTAGTTCTATTTCAATCAGGGTTTAGACCCAGCTTTGGCACAGTGGGTCCAATAGTCAAGAAGGTGCTTTCTGCACATGCTCTAGAGGGAAGTGAGGGCCAGGTGGGACTCATCAACCTTGGAAGGTAGCCCATCTAGAAGTAGGAAGACTCTGACACTAAACCTCCACTGCCTTGTAGGATATCTCTGGGAGAAGAAAAGGCTAAGGATAAATCCCACACAAATCCGGAGTAGAGCTCCTAAGATAGTTGGGTGGTGACTTGAACGCCTCCTTCCGGCAACTCCTGCAGCCAAGCTGGTGCCAAATGTATTGCTCTGCTTTCATTTGGACCACATTGTCGAGGTCAAGTGTGGGGGTCTTGTCATCTGGACAGCCCAGTACCTCCATGCACCCCAAGGCTAATGCAGCAGTTTGATTTCACCCCCGCAATCATTGTGATAATCAATCATCATGATAATCAGACCGGTGTTTGATCCAACAGTTTCCTACTAACAGAAGGAGATGAATGTTGAGGAGGCTTCAAGGGAAGGGGTATAAATGAAAACCTCTTCTTGCCTTCTGTTAGCAGGCATTAGAAGCATGCAGGATCTTAGGATTTAACCTATAGGTAGGATTGCATATCCATACCCATTACAGCATAATTCCTGAAATATCCTTGTTTTGGCCTCGACCTGTTAGTGCTTTCAAACTCATTTCAGGATCCTTTGAAAAGAAAAGAAAAGAAAAGAGAATGGTGTTTTATTCGAAAGTCAATGAGTGATGAATTTTGAAAACAGACCCAGAGGTTGGAAGGAATTAGGCATTGTTTACAGCAATACTAAAACTCATTTATAATGGTACTTTAAATGGACCAAAATAGCAATGTTCATAGCTGCCAAGTTATCCCTTATTTTAAGGGATTTTCCCTTATGCTGAATAGGCTTCCTCGCGAGAAAATGGAAAACTTGGCACCTATGGCAATGTTTACCTTGTAACGCGAATGTTTAGTTATCTCAAAATTTAGCAAATGTTAGTTATCTTCTGATGACTAATTCATCCAAAAAAAGCATGGATTTCCCTTGCCTGGCATGCAGGCTCAATGAAAACTGCATTTCCTAATCTTAACTGAACTGCTTATAACCTTGACTTTCAAAAACATAACCAATAAAAAGAAAAGGAAAGGAAAAAAAGAAACACCCTCCATGTAACTTTACTGGAAGAATTCATTACTTTTGTTTTCTGCTTTCATCACACTTTAAAATACTTACTTTCCTTCAGGAAAAAAAATGGCTTTAGGTACTTATACAAATGGAAAGGAAACACATACATCCCAAGTTACTTTGATTTTCTGTAGTTTGACCTCTAGAATCTAATGTGTCAAAGCCCTTAAGGTTTCTCTGAAAAAGTGTACTGAGTACATGTTCTGAAGCATCAAAGATCTGGGATATGATTACTGTTGTTCTCAACTCACTCTGATTTTCTTTTCTTTTCTGAAGCAGTAAAAAAGAGGGTGTCACATTTTAAGAAACCATGTCAACACAGGTTTCAAGAGTATGTGTTCAAAGTCTGGTCAGTAAAGACGGGTTGATCTTAATAAGAGAAAAACAGCATTATAAATGAGTCTTGCTGCCATTTCAAGGATTTTAAAACAGTGCTTTGAATTTCATCCCATCCTTTATACTCCAGCCCAGTGACAGTGACATACATAACTTCAGCTAAAGAATCATAGGAAGTATAGTTTCTCCCTCACAGAGCTACAATTCCCAGCTCCCAGTTCTCAGAATTATTTAGCAGAAGTGTGCTTTAATTATTATTATTGTTATTGTTATTGTTATTGTTACTGTTATTATTTATTGGCCAAATACCAACATACTTGGAATTTTGCTTCGGCTACATTGCAATGAAAACGTACTTAACACAAACATTGTTGCACAATACAATAACACAACAAAGGAACGCCACCCATAACTGGCCTCCTCTTATGCTACACAACTACGAATTTAACAATTTGATGGCACAAGGGGGAAAACTGTTCCTGTGCCTAGCTGTTTTTGTGTATAGAGTCCTGTAGTGACGTCCAGATGGAAGTAAATCAAACAGATGATGACCAGGATGCAATTCACTTTGCTCTCTTCCTAGTTCGGGTAGCATGAAGTGACTCTATTGAGGACAAACTAGCACCAATTACCTTTTCTGCCATTCTTACTGCTCATTGGAGCCTTTTCTTGTCCATCTTGGAGGCTGTACCATACCAGGCAGTAATAGAATTACAGAGAATAGTTTCAATGATACCTCTGTAAAATTGAATCAACACTTCCTGGGGCAATTTAAATTTTCTTAGTTGACACAAGAAATACAACCTCTGATGGGCCTTTTAAATAATACTATTGATTAAAGAACCTTTTAATGAGGGTGGAAGAGGAGAGCACAAAATATGGTCTGGAGCTCAACATCAAAAAAACCAAGGTCATGGCCACTGGTCCCATCACCTCCTGGCAAATAGAAGTCGAAGAAATGGAGGTAGTGAGAGATTTTACTTTCTTGGGCTCCTTGATCACTGCAGATGGTGACAGCAGTCACAAAATTAAAAGACACCTGCTTCTTGGGAGAAAAGCAATGACACACCTAGACAACATCTTGAAAAGCAGAGACATCACCTTGCCAACAAAGGTCAGTATAGTTTTGGTTTTCCCAGTAGTGATGTATGGGAGTGAGAGCTAGACCATAAAGAAGGCTGATCACCGAAGAATTGATGCTTTTGAATTATGGTGCTGGAGGAGACTCTCGAGAGTCCCATGGACTGCAAGAAGATCAAACCTATCCATTCTGAAGAAAATCAGCCTGAGTGCTCACTGGAAGGACAGATCCTGAAGCTGAGGCTCCAATACTTTGGCTACCTCATGAGAAGAGAAGACTCCCTAGAAAAGACCCTGATGTTGGGAAAGATTGAGGGAACAAGGAGAAGGGGACAACAGACAACGAGATGGTTAGACAGTGTTCTCGAAGCTACGAACATGAGTTTGACCAAACTGTGGGAGGCAGTGGAATACAGGAGTGCCTGGTGTGCTATGGTCCATGGGGTCATGAAGAGTCGGACACGACTAAACAACTAAACAAACATTGATGTTGCCTGGCCAATTTAAGTTTTGAGAAATTATAGAGCCCAGGAACTTAAAGGACTCTACTACTACAACCATGTTACCAAGGATGGAAAGTGGCGGCAAGACGGAAGATGGCTTTCTGAAATCAATTACTATTTCCACTGTCTTTTGGGCATTAAGTGTGCATTGATTGTGCTTTACATGTATGATACAGATTTGTTCTCGGTGTCACAAGCAGGGGGCAACTAATTATGAAAGGTTCCTAGGACCGATAGAAGTAGATAGATCTTGTGTTTTAGAGATGTTGGGTACCGTAATTAGTATAAATCACATGAGATGTCTGAGAAGAGTGTGGGAATGGAAGACTCTCCTATCTCTTCTGTCTGAATGTGCTATTGTTACTTTACTTTCACTTTTGCTGTATGCAATAGTCTTGTTCTGCCTGAACTGGAGAACACAGACATGATTATGGATTCTTTGTATATAGTGTGAATAAAATGTACTTTAGATCTACAGGTGTTTCCTTCTTCTTGCTGTGTTGATGCCAGAAGACTTCTGTGCACTTTTCATAAGAGAAGTGTCATAGAGAGGCACTCTGGAGTGGAGGGCAATGCCATTCCATGGGAGACACATGGAGGCACCGGGGGTTCGCCGTGTCCCCGGGTGTGTTTTCCAACTCTTTTACATTTTACTGTGGCAAACGTAAGTGAAATTCTGGAGTAGCAGTTTTCCAAATCCCAGCGATAACAGAGCCATCTATGGAACTTTGTGGTAAAGCAGAGATCTGGTTTCCCTACATCCAAATATAGCACCCTGGTTTAGGGATGGTGAGATTTGCCTTTCATCCCTTTGTGTCACCTAAATGTCTCCTCTCCAGGCTAACACCTCTCAAGGAAATTATTTCAGTTAATTAGCTATTACACTTGCCTTAATTAAGGATTAGCAAAGTCTAGCATGGCCTTAAATACACACCTCCAAGGAAAGTAACTTTGACAACCTCAAAGCATTAAATTCTAGTGCTAATTTGATACGCAATTTAGGATGTATTGTGCTCCCAAATTTGTAACAGAATGAAACTCAGGGATGGTTGGTCTGTTAGGACAAATGGGACTTCGTCTAATTCTATATTTATGTGCTGCCTCTTGTCTGTCCTTAATCTCCTATCATTCAGCTTCTCTAGATGATCCCAGCTTCTAGTGTAATGGGTGGAATAACTATCCTCCTACATAAGTGTCTAAGCCTGGCCCTTGCATGTGATAGACTTGCTTATTGCCAAAAGCTTGTTACTGTCATCTTATTGTATTTTCTGTTTGAATGTTCCCTTACAGGTATGTCACGGCCTAATGTTCCTCTTCAGTTCTCATTCCCTGTGTCCACTAGGAATCCCTTTGTTGTTCTGAGGAGATGCTTACATATAGCACAGCATGTTGAGCCACATGAAGGATTTACTGCTGATTGCTCATTCGTTTCCTGATGGGGTTGCTGCATCATTACAAACTGCTCAGGCCTTTCACTCTCCGTTTATGATACCATCAAAAACTCTTGACTGATTTAAAGCCTTCTAATCCATCTCTCCCCAATTACCCCATTACACAATAGGTACTGATAGTAAAAAGGGACCTTTCTTCTACCATAAGCAGTGTCAGCCTAATTTCTGCAAGTGTAATTTAACTGTGATTGTACTTTTCCACTTTTTAATGCAGAACAAATTGCTTGTGATCTATGGTGACATACGGCAGGTAATGCAGTACATTTACAGCAGAGCCTTGAAAGAAGGGAGAGGTAGATTGAATACTTAGAGCAATAAAGCTTTTTGCTTTGATCTCCACGAGACAAGCTAATATCACGTCCCACGTCTTCCTTGAGGAATCTACAAATACAATGTGCTCAAAGCAGTGGCGGTATAGAAAGCAAATGAAGAGTGTTCTGTGAGAGCACCCAGCAAATCAAGGGTGGCGAGGAGGGATTTAGAGAAGAAGTGTAGTCAGAAGCAGCTCTCCTGGTGGCATGGACGTGCAACCATAGCCTCCTGCCAGAATGGCACTGCCACTCACACGTGGAAGGACAAGGTGGCAATCAGGTTTGGTCTGAATGGATGCATTCACAAGGGTAATCAGGGATTTCTGTTGGTGCACCCACACAGTTTCAGCATTGTCACTGCCTCACCCCTCTGGTAGCCAGAAAGCTACTGTTGTGGCTCTACCCCAACAGGTGAGATGCTCCTGAGATGCTCCTGAGTGAAGTACTGTTAAGATGAGAGAGCAGACACCAGAGGCAGATGAAGACTGCACCATGGTGGTTCTCAAACTTTTTTCTCTGGGCCACACTTTCAGGGGGGGAAATGGCTCATGCCACACCAAATTTTTGTTATTGATAAGAAATACATCAGAAAACTCAAAAAAACCAACTTCTCGCAGTGCTTGATTTATAACATAGAACACTACATTTACCTTATATACTTAAGGTACATATGTAAGAAGCTCATTTTTCATTATATTTTGGGAATGAGTCGTGTTCTTATGTAGCTGCATTGTTTTATATTTTTGGATAGCCCATGAACATATCATAAAATAGTTGTGTTCTATGTTATAAATCATTGGACCCAGGTGGCGCGGTGGTTAAACCACTGAGCCTAGGGCTTGCTGATCAAAAGGTCGGCGGTTCGAATCCCTGTGACGGGGTGAGCTCCCGTTGCTTGGTCCCAGCTCCTGCCAACCTAGCAGTTCAAAAGCACGTCAAAATGCAAGTAGATAAATAGGAACTGCTACAGCGGGAAGGTAAACGGCGTTTCCATGTGCTGCTCTGGTTTGCCAGAAGCGGCTTTGTCATGCTGGCCACATGAACTGGAAGCTATACACCGGCTCCCTCGGCCAATAATGCAAGATGAGCGCACAACCCCAGAGTCGGTCACGACTGGACCTAATGGTCAGGGGTCCCTTTACCTTCATGTTATAAATCAAGCACTGCTAGAAGTTCTTTAAAAAAAAAAGGTTTTCCAATGTATTTCATATCAATAACAAAATTGATGGTGAACAACCTGGACAGCTAAGTTACAGGTAGGTAGCCGTGTTGGTCTGATGTAGTCGAAACAAAAAACAAAAAATAAAAATCCTTCCAGTAGCACCTTAGAGACCAACTAAGTTTGTCATAGGTATGAGCTTTCGTGTGCATGGATACTTCTGCTGAAGAATGCACATGAAAGCTCATACCTATGACAAACTTAGTTGGTCTCTAAGGTGCTACTGGAAGGAATGTTTTTATTTTTTGTCTGGACAGTTAAGTTACCTTTTAGGTTACCTTTTACCTTAAGTATGTTTACAAACTCAATGAGAAGTGTGAGCTTGCAGTATCACATGATGCTCTTGCTTTCCTTTTGAAAAGATACCTATTCATATTCTGCAAATAAAAGAGAATGTTTTGATACCATATTATACTATTATACACTGAAATGTTTAAATGTTTCTCTGATTGTCCTTGACTTTTCACATCACACTTGCCATCCTTTCCTGCCACACCACTGTGGTGCACCACACCTCTTGAGTTCTCAACCCAACCCAGATCTTGTGATGGAGAAAGACAGGACCTCTGCCAGCAAATACAACATAAGAATGAAATAGTCTGAGAAGGATTATGCTATGGTAGCGCATATGCTTAATAGTTTGCCTTAGTGCCCATGTATATGATGTTTATATTATTGTTGTGTAGCTAATAAAATCTGTAACTTTACCCCAAAGCATGCTTCTTGTCTCAGATTCCAAAAGAACAATAGGCTTTGAGCATAACAGGCATTAGTGCCATCTCAATGTGGCGATTTTTAGGGTAGATGTTGGTCCCGACATCAAAGTACCAGTGAAGTGAACTGTTATATTTGCCAATATAAAAGCCATAGTGAAATAACATGATGGTACAGGGACAAAATTATGGCAACATAAATGTCTAGACATCATTAGGGTCTGTTTATGCAGGGAGCAGAGATTCTATCTACTGTCTGAAGTGTTACAATCCCTGAAGAAGTCCCAATTTACTTGTTGGATGTGCAGACCAGCCATTAGTGCAGTATGATCTGAATCAAATTCAATGAATGGAAACAGGAATGTAGGGGCATTTATTCTTATACTGCAGTTCTACATCAGTGTTATTTTAATTGATTACTGGATCAAAACTAGTCCAGTTAATTACTAGCTCAATAAGACCATTGTCATTGCTTATAGCAAATGCTTCATTTGCTTCCTCTGAATTAAATGAACATTTCATATATTATGTTACTGTTGCCCTTCATATAAGGTAGAATACAATTTTAACCAATACATACATATAACCTAAATTTATATTAAGCACGCAGAAGAACCCAGGAGCTTGAAATTTGCAATTCTAGGACAGTGTCCCATTCTAATTCTCCATGGGAAACCATTTTTGAAAGAGAGGAAAGCTTAAAAAGCAATTTGTGCAAGAGCATAGTGGTTTGCTGTGCAGAAGACAATATGTAAAAAGCTGTATGTGGCTTATAAAACCCTTGGAGGAGAACCCATAAGGAGGACTGCAAAGGAAGGACTATTGCTTATTGGTAGAGGACATACTTTGTATGAAATAGGTCCTAGGTTCAGTCATGGCATCTCTAGTAAGAAGGGGCAGATAACAGATGATGTGAGTGACTTTTGCCAGAGACTCTGGAGCGACAGAGTAGATAATACTCATCTAGACTGGCAATTACTCTGACCTGGTATAAGGCAGCTTTCTATGTTCCTTATTTATATATATATATAATGGGCACATATTGTCTAGCTCTTTGGACACCAACCATTGAATAGAACTATCTGTTTGAACACGTCAAAGAGCCCATTTGAAGGCTTGTTGGGTTGGGAAATGAAAGAAGCCTTCCTTTCCCAGTCTCATCACATCTGCAATATGTTATCCACCAAGACTACCCACACAGACTGATCCACACAGACTGATTCAGCTAATGTAGAAGAGATGTCAGTGGAGGATCCAAAGACTCTTTGATGAATATTTTCCTGTAATGGATAGGATGTTGCTTGGTTTTCAGCCTGGGAATGCTTGGGCATGCAACACTTTTTGAAGTTTGGTAGCAGCAATGGCTGTGTTCAGTTTCATATCAGTTACATCTGATATGTCTGCTATTGCTCCATCCAGCCAATTCTATGGCAGCTACATTATCTACCAGTGAGCTTCCACAGATGCAATTCAAAGTTAGACATAAATGCCCTAATAGAAGAGCTTCACCCCCAGATGACAAAGTCCAGTATAGTTTGCCAACCTGGGCCTTGTCATCTGGTGGTGAAGCCCTTCTTGTGGTCAAACCAATGATTATGATCTGTTGTGCAGTGATTCAGGTTAGGGCCTTCTCTGTAGTAAAACCCTCCTAGAGGAACTCCTTCCATTTAGCAGTACAATTGTTTCTTGCACTGATTACCTTCAGTGCCAGCTTAAAACATTCATTTTTAACAAATGCATTACAGAACATCTGGAGTTCTGATTATTCGTATTTATGGAGGTCGCTTGACCTTGACAAAACCCACTGGATACATTTGTCTCCTTTAGTTAGTTAGTTTCCAAATTATTCTCAAAACAGTTATGAAACAGTTACTACAATTATTCATCAATCTAAATTAACTGCTTCTAGTTTAAATGGATTGTCCCTGATTCAGAATTTATAGCATATCAATACTTAGGCTGCAACCCTTGCGTAAGCTTATTTGAGCATAAACCTTGTTAAATACAATGGAATTTATTTCTAAGTAAACAAGCACAGCATGGTGCTGTTGTGCCATCTAAGTTTAAGAAAACCAAAGCACTAAATCATATGGTCCAAATATTAATCACTATGAAGTGTCATTTTCACATAACTGTATGTAATAAAAAATGAGAAGTATCCGAAGAAGTGTGCATGCACATGAAAGCTCATACCAATGGCAAACTTAGTTGGTCTCTAAAGTGCTATTGGAAGGATTTTTTTCTATTTTATTTTTATTTTGTTTTGACGGCAGACCTACCTGTGATTAAAATGAGTTTAACATCCAAGCCATTCATTCATTTCCTCCCATCCATTCCAGAATTTCACAGGAAAGAGAACGACAAGGGAGCTGAAGTTAATAGTTCTGTAAAATCTCATTTAGTTCTTGAAACTTCTATTTTTAGCAGTTCAGTCCAGAAAAGGAAACCAGCATGGAGACACTCATATATGTAATGAATGCACTAGCCGGATATGCCAGCATCCAGCAAATCTGAACTGCATATACAGGCCCTGATGCTGAATGTTCAACTGCCTCTGTAGCAACAGGTCAGATGTGAATGTACATCAAATGAATCCATAAGGTTCTATTAAAAATGAAGAAAAGTGCCTTTTTTATAGATGCAAGAATTAAGCAATGGCTTCAGACTTCCCCTTTCATGTCGTACAGAGCTTTCTCAATGAAGAACAGCACGGCGGATGTATAGTCTGCCATTTTAACATTCAGCAGCAATCATTAGTGAATGACTGGCAGAGGCATACTACAGTTGTGCTGGAAAGAGAGGAGATTTGGGAAGGCTTAGTAATAGCATATGTATATTCATTAGAGGGAGAAAAAACTAATTTAGTTTACCAGGAGGAGGGTAATCACCTTGGTATGCAGATTTTTGCAAAATCTTTTCGTTACAGATTAAGCTCATCTATATTTAGCAAGGTTGATAGACTCATCAAGCTTACGCTTAGGGGAAACATATTTAAGGGAGGGAGGGAGGGAGAATGTTGCTTTCCTGCTCAATGGAGTACACAAATCCAAAATGATGCTTTATTCAACATCCAGCACTCAGGCCTATCTTTGTTGGACTGAGTCCCTGGTACACAAACTTGCCTGAGAGATGTGCTTGCATATATTTGGAATTTGACTGGAGAGGAGAGGACATGATGTAGGTTTTCCTTAGCCACTCCCTAAAAGTGTTCATTACCCTCATAGTGGAATGACTATCATTTAGGATCATGCATAGCATTGTGGAAGATCTGTATATGCAGCTTCTTTGCAGACTAAATTATAATATGTAGTTAGAGGTTTTGTGTGTATGCGTGATAAACAAAACGAAAGCCAGAAAAAATGTTGAATAAGAATCCTTACTTATCAATGACAGAAAGAAAAGGAAAGGAAAAGGAAACCCAGAAAGGCTAGAACATAGGCTTTGTGTTGAATTGTGGTTATTGTGGCCAATAATACTTAGTCGTATCCAGTGACTGAACACACAAGGGAGAAATGGGATTATAGAGGCAGGACCTTCTCCACATCTTTTAGCCTACAGTCTGTCCAGACCCTCTATAACAGGCATCCCCAAACTTTGGCCCTCCAGATTTTTGTACTACAATTCCCATCATCCCTGACCACTGGTCCTGTTAGCAAGGGATCATGGGAGTTGTAGGCCAAAACATCTGGAGGGCCGCAGTTTGGGGATACCTGCTCTATAGCATATATAGGGTCTGCCCAGACCCTGTATATAACATATACAGACTGAAATGTAGGATCTGTGGAAAGAAGGATCTGTGCAGACAGTAAACTAAATGCATGTATCTTTTTTTTGCAGTGAGTACATTTTACCACTGTTCCTCTTCGCTTTCCTTCACTGTTTATGCATGAGGATGCTATAAGTCATAAAGAAAGATCTCCAGAATAATGTAATTTTATAAGGGAGAACTGAAAAGGGGTAGGGTCTGGTAAAAGCTGATATCCTTCAGGCATCACTTTTTTTTTTTAAGTGACAGGTGAAGTGTTGGATACCATACAACAAAATCATGCTTTTCCTGGACTTACATTCAGATTCATTACTACAAAGGTGTATATACACAGCCTCCTTTAAGAAAAGGCTGAATTTCCAACCTGTCTGCATAACAGGTGATGCGGCCAGGGTGGGTGGGAAAACTGTCTTAACTCCTTTTTTGTTGTTGTTTTGTTTTAATGTTCCTAATGGATATAGCATTTCAAAGGTAAGCTAGACAGTAAATCAGTCTATTTGCACTTTCATCACTTTTGGTTTTAGCCAACATTTTGAAAGGGAAATATAGGAAATTGCTACATCTAAATATCTGAAGTCTCTTTGCTTTCATAACATCTGAAACATTTTCAGTAAAACTGCATTCGTAGAAGAGCTGTAACTCTGTCCATGTCTGTTAATGGGAAAGGGAAGCATAAAAAGGAGAAAACAGTTTATTCCGCAGCATGTCAGCCATGACTTGCATCATGTGGCTAGTGAGAGCTGCTAACTCCTATTGATTCTGAGGCACTCCGCAGCCTTTCAGACCTAAATAATTGTTGTCATCAAGTCTAAATCAGTGCTTTTGGAAAGCCCATTAGGGGAGCCTTTAAAGAGTCATGCAAGCTGATTGTATTAAAATAATAGCTGTAGAAAGGCAGCAAGCTAACAGGTGATGTGAAGTAGCTGCCCTGTCAAAGGGAAAATTGCCACCTATCCTTCCAGGGCAAGGACTAAAATCTATACCTCCTGTACATTTGTGTTTCTGTTGTCGTCAACTTCAGTTTACTTCACATGGAAACAAATGGATTTTGTAAAATAAAAAATGTCTGAAAGTATGGTAGCTTAGGAGATCAAAGTTGAAATAAACAAATAAAAGAGCAGAAGGATTTGAAAAGTGATATTCCCCCCTGGGTTGTTACCTCCACATCCCTTGACATTTTTAAGTAGACCCTAGGAACAATCTTTCTTTCTTTCTTTCTTTCTTTCTTTCTTTCTTTCTGTCTTTCTTTCTTTCTCTCTCTCTCTCTCTCTCTCTCTCTCTCTCTCTCTCTCTCTCTCTCTCTCTCCTCTCTCTCTCTAACACACACACACACATGAAGTCAATCTGATTTATCTAATTACATGTTGCCTGCATATACATAATCTTGGGTTTCAGAGCATGTTTAGGGTTCCTTGCAGAATGAATTCTAAAAGGAAGAACCTTTGCTCATCTGGATAGATGGTTTGATGAGACAAAGAGTAAGAGTAAAGTCTTGCATTTCTATGGGAAAGCAGTTAAAGCTCCCCCTTTAAGGTTATTCTATTCAATGGGAATTGTGCTGGAAATAGTGAATCAGAAATGTATTCAGAGGGTATATTCATTTCTTTACCAACTCTCCTGTTACATTTTTGAGAGAGAGCCATTTTTGACCTTTGTGAAAAAAGGACTAAATTAACAATGTACACACAGAAACAAACCACTGGATAGCGTTCACTGTGAGGGTGCAAAATCCTGGATACTTTAGGTGGCACTGCTGAACTACATCATAATATAGGTGCTTATCACAGTGTAAAACTTCAGGGAGAAGTTTGAAGACATCCATATGAGCAAGACAACATGCCATACAAGATTAAAGATAAAAGGTGACAGTTTTTTTGCCATGCTTGTATGCATAATCTAATACTGCAGAATAATCCACTAATACATTCTTCCCAAGTAAAGGTTAAGAGCACTTCATGAGCATTGGATTAAGATAAGAAATAAAATTGAAACTTGATAATATATTGTTTTCTGCCTCATTCAACTTTCACGGCTTGGATTCTGAATGTCGAGAACATCTTAAACAGTCATCATGATTATTACTAAAGGATGTTTTAATATTTGTTCGTTAGGCCGAACCCATTCACCCATTTCCAAAGGGAACACGTAGACCATCTTAAAAAGTGTGCGCTAGTCAAACATAAGGGTTAAGAAAACCCATCTTATACCATCTCTGAAGCACCACCAAAGCAAAAAATACCAGAGTTTTCTTGTTCTCGTATGCTTCTTTTACAGAGGTTTGGCTTCATATGGTTTAAATATACCAAATCTGCACATTTCGCCACCACCACACCATTTTTTAAATTCCTCAGGTGCTTCCTATAGCCTTTGCGATCTATGTTCGGTTGAATACAAGGACTCAAAGGCAAATCCACACCACCAAGGAGTTCTATTGTCGTTCAAGAAGAAACTGGAGTGGCAAGGTTAAATACTGCCAGTCTCTCAATCAAAAACCTCAGTCACTCACTTTTCTCTGCTTAGTACAACCGGATGCCCTCAACTGCCCAAATTGCTCCTCCTCCACATCTGTTCTCTTTCAACACGGTGACACCTTCCATGGAGAGCTAACCTTTAAGCAATTTTATACTAAGCAGAAAAGCTTTTGAGCTGGACCTTTGGCAAAATGCGAACTGTCAATCTGATCTGGTGTGTGATCACTGCGTCCCCCTTTCATCTCGTCTAGCAAACTTGCCTTCAAAAAAATACAACTTGGTGGTAGGGTATGACATTTCATTCTTAGAGGTCATCAATATTCCCTGGTCCACTGCAGGTTTCAAAGCCTTTCCCTCTCAATTTATTCTTTTAAAGGACTTCATGAAATGCTTCTATACAAGTCAAGTTCAAAATGACCTCTGTCATTCTTAGGTACATCTTGAGTCTGCTGGCATATTGAATTCCAGATACGACTATGACTTTAAAACAAAACAAAACCCAACAACTGTGGTGGCTCTTTCCCATTCTTATCTTGCCACACAATCTATTAAGAGCACAAACGCTTGCAGCCCACAATTCCAAGGGCTTTCCCATCTGTCTTCAGTTATTTCATGGGTTAGCTAATGTTATGTTGATGGACTTTGCCCATTATTAGTAGAATGGTGGTCCTCTGTGTAGCTGTGGTTGATTCCTTTGTGATTGCTGGTGATTTGGTTTTCAGTGGATCCCAAGAAATGTCTCAGGGAAGCATAGCTGTCAACTTTTTCCTTTTCTCACGAGGAATCCTATTCGGAATAAGAGAATTTCCCTTTAAAAAAGGGGAAGGTTTGATGACCTTTTGCAATCCTAAACACTTTGTGAGGATGTGTGGATGGGATGGGATGTAGAATGTGCTAGGTGGCATGGTTTCAGATCAATTACTGTACAACTTTGTGATTGGTGGATACAATATTGTAAGCATGGATCACTGTGGTCAGGCTATCCCTATCCAAGAAAGTCTACAAACAAGCCGAAGCTTGCTTTATCACAAGAAAACAACCTTGATACCTGTAAATTAGATAAAAGTAAGTAACAGTGATATTTGCCCTCTCTAAAACCACATCACAGAAATAATATCATCACAGTCCAATGCCTGAAGAAAACCTTGTATTGCTCTTTATTTATTTACACAGTTGATATAGCATTTAATACTTTAAAGGTATGTTTCTTAGAAATATAATAAAGATAATATTAGTTAAAACTGACTGAAAAAATCAGAAAATGACTGCTGAAATTGAAAGGTCTTTGCTAGGCTCTGGGCAGTCAATAGGGAGGGGGCCTGTCTGAGCCCACTTGAAAATGTGCTCCACAGAATTGGACAAACCATACTGAATGGATCACTCCTGGTGGATATGAGACATGCAACTGAGCCATGGAAGACCTCTAAATAAACCAGGGATATAAGGCATCAGATGGTCACTAAGCTATCCTGGACTCAAGATTTTAAGAGGCCTGTAAGTTAATATGCAGATACAATATGGGCAGCTAGTGCAAGCTTTTCAGCACTGTTATTATGTGCTATTAAAAATGTAGTATAATGTAGAACATTCGGGATAATTGCAGGACATAAACTTTCTGTAACTGTATTAAAGTTCTAACATTTGCTTTCTGAACAGTATATATACACTGATCCTTCTGCATGAGAAATATACATTAAATGTGTATCCAAAAACATGGTGATACAAGAATGGGTAAATCTCCAAATTGACTGAGCAGTGTCTGGTTGGGAGACTATCTGGGAACCAGATGTAAGGCACTCTAATCTCCTTAGGCAACCAGCAGCTGGCCATGTATTAAATAAATAAATAAATAAATAAATAAATAAATAAATAATGTACCTGTATTCTTAGAGCCTGCAATAACAACTGCAATTTCCAATAGATATGCCCAAGAGAACCATGAAGGATCACTCCTGGAATGTACTTCTGACACTTATAGTTTCTGAAAACAACACTCTGCTATGAAATTCCAAGCACACACTGCTAACATCTGGGAGAAAGTACCATTTCCCCTATGAGTTTTGCTGTTGATGATCTTTCTGTGTGCATCCCATCCATAAACAGAGAACATCAGAGTCATCAAATGTGTGGGCAAATAGTAAAAAGTGATTGTTAAATGATAGTCTGCTGATTAACTTTGAACCAAGAGGCCAATGATTAATTAATTATCCTAACATATTTTTAGATGCTCTTTCTGACCTTGGAATACATTCTGCTCCTGTGAACAGATGAATAAACAAAAACTAGACTTATTCTACAAGGATGTCGAAGGAAATTAGGTCATAGAGACCCTTCTATGGAGCCTTGCATTTATTTCTCAATAAATATTTGTAAAGAAATAAAGTGGCAAAAAGAGTATTGGAACAAGCAATCCTCATAGCTGTGAAGTTTCATGGGGGTGGGATAGCCGTGTTTTATGCCACACATACAGGTATTATTATTATTATTATTATTATTATTATTATTATTATTATTATTCCACAACAATTAATCTGGAATAGCCACCAAAAAAGAAAGTTTTAACCTTAAGTCACCAGTGAAAGGGTGGAGGGAGGAGAATGTGACCTGTAGGATTTCTAAAGGTGAGTGATGTTCTCTTAAGGCAAAATGGGGCAATGGAAAGCCATTCTCTAATTTAAACGCCGGCTCCCTTGGCCAATAATGCGAGATGAGCGTGCAACCCCAGAGTCGGTCACGACTGGACCTAATGGTCAGGGGTCCCTTTACCTTTACCTTTTAAGCATATCCACTCAGAACATAAGTCTCACTTAGATCAATTGGACTTACTCAATTGGTATAGATTACAGCCTTGTTTATTTTATTTACTCGTTTATGAAGTATCCACTCTCCTCCATTCACTTGGTGGAGGCATTTGGGGCAGTGGGCTGGTATATGCCAGAAAAGGCTCCCCCCCCCTCCCAAGTAATCTGGTCTCCAACTGTTTAGGCTTTCAGATGTTAAGGCCAGCAATCCTATTGGCTTGCATCCTTGAAATTGTTTCTCATGTCTGATCAAATGCACCCTATTGTGGTTCACTGTTAGAAAAAAAACTTTATTTTTCCATGGAACCTGAACCTCTATGCATACGCACAGCAAAGATGAGGGTTTGGTAGCTTTTGTAGGATCATGACGTGGAAAGATTCCATGATCGCCAAAGTGTGGAGAGATGGAGATCAGCAGTAGCTTCACACCCAAAAGATTGAGTCTGAAGAAGTGAGTCCACAAGTAGAAATAGCCAGGAAACATGAAGAGAACTGTTTTGAGGGATGGATTTGGCTTCCAGGCTGCCCAGCAGCCCTTTCAAGAACAACAAATCAGATGCAATTGAGTGTTTAGCTGTCCAGTGGTACCACAACCCTGAAATGTAAGAGGCACTTAGACACTGAACCCTACTTTGTTGTTTAACTATTCAATTTGTTTCTTTGCAGACTTGTGTGCAAATGTTAGAAATGCATTGAGGCATTGCACATGCTGTGCCACTTCAGTTTTACATGTATATAAAATACTGCTTAATTGTTCATCATCCTGGAGTGTTTTTTGTTTTGTTTTGTTTTGATGTTACTATTGGCAAACTCCCTCTGCAAACTTCTTGGTGTGAGTGTCTGCAGTTGGAATTACTGTGCATCTAGCCTGTGGTAGTTCTTTGTAATGTCTGAAGCCATTGTCTGGCTCTGAAAGTTATCATTATATGGCAGTTATACAAAATGCATTATACAGAAGGCTTGAAAGCACTTCCTGCAGTTACAATCAACTCATTCCATCTCTTCTTTGTATTTGTATCCATTTGCATGTTTCAGAAAGGACACTGAATTTTTTTAAAACGTGCTATATCTTACAGAGGAGAGCTAACTGATCCAGGGAATGTATGAAACTTGCTTCGCAGATTTCAAAGATCCGAGAAATTGCATCTTGACTTTTATTGCTAAGAGTAGGTTGACTTCCTGTGTGCAGGTATATGGGATATCCAAATAATATGAAGCCCAGCCTGATACGCATTCAGGGCTCTCTTAATGAAGTAGTTGTTTCCTATTGCTTTAGGATTTCATAAATAAATTCCCCAGCTCTTCATGTCAAAAAATGTTAAACACTTTAGAAAAGATCATCTAGAGGGAAGGAACCATGAAGGGAAGTTTTGCCTGGGTGCTCTTTTTATAACCCTCGCCCCTCTGCTTGTCACTTCCAGTTACATCTTTGAAGATGCAAACTGTTACCTCTATGCTAATAGCACTTTGCACTGGTGTGCATTGCCCACAGTCGAGAAGAAACTCACCAGAAGTCCTGGTAAGGAATGTATTATCTAGCTTTGAGGCGCAGAGCAGCTAAAATCATGCTGGCATTTGCAGATCTTTGAACATATCCTCCAAACATATGGTCAAGATTGTCAAGTCGGACACCCCCAGTTTCTGACTTGGACCAGAGGGCTAAATCCAGACTCCGCAGAAAGGAAATTGGATTGGTCAAAGCTGCCGTGTTTAGCAAGTATATATCCAAACGAATTCATCTCCCCTCCCAGTAGAGGTAGTCAGCCAATATGAAAATTTTCGATTTTAATACTTTAGAATGCATTGGTGGTAATAAATGGGAAAGGCAGAAGGGACTCAGCCCTTTATCTTACTTCTTTAGACCCCACTCATTGTCACACCTTTTTTTCTTTTTTCCTCATTGTTCCTTAGATGCAAATGGCATGTCACACTACAGAAAGGATTATGAGTGCCTTTTGTTGGAAAAAGCAATGGTAGGGGATCACACGCCAAAGTACAAGTCAAGGATTAATTTGTTATTGGCTAATATTTGTAAACTTCACTCAGGGCATAGAGCTAGTGAACAGGGTTTACAAGGGATTGGGGTGGTCAAAGAATCCCTTCAGCTTGGATTGCTTCCATATAAAAAAAAAACTAACATGTTCAGTATGTTCCAGTTTCATTAGTACTTGCATTCTGTTGGAAGCCTGGGGTGTCTAGGGCTGCCATACGTCTGGTCTGGGATTTCAAAGGCGGAATTGACGTCTGTGAGGAATTCCCGAAAGGTGGCACTTTGCCCTAGATCTTAGGCAAGTCAATCGAAAAGTTGATTGGTGTTTCTGTGGGTTTCCTAAAGAAAGCTCAACAACTTTTGGGGTGTCCTGGTTTTTTACTTTTTGAAATATGGCAACCCGACTACTTAACCAGAGGACACAGTTTGTACATTGCTATGCACAGCAACCTTAGTGCTACAATCTTTCACACACTACCAGTTTGTAAACTCAGCTAAGCAGGGGGTTGCCAACAAGGCACCAATGGGTATTGGAGTGTCTCCCAGTACTTTCAACGGTGCCCACAAAAGGTTGAATAAATGTCTTCTAAATCCACAATGCACATATCAGTGCTCCTCCTGTCTGCACTGCCCCAGCCTCTCCTACTGAAATCACATACTTAAACATACTCACATTTCATTGGATGTCAGGATTAGATATCAACCCTAAAGGGTGGTACTCATGTTGGTCAAACTCATGTTGGTAGCTTTGAGAACACTGTCCAACCATCTCGTCCGTTGTTGTCCCCTTCTCCTAGTGCCCTCAATCTTTCCCAACATAAGGGACTTTTCCAGGGAGTCTTCTCTTCTCATGAGGTGGCCAAAGTATTGGAGCCTCAGCTTCAGGATCTGTCCTTCCAGTGAGCACTCAGGGCTGATTTCCTTCAGAATGGATAAGTTTGATCTTCTTGCAGTCCATGGGACTCTTGAGTCTCCTCCAGCACCATAATTCAAATGCCTTTTACTAGTATACAAACCATGGCTGGTAAAAGGCACTCCTAACCACTTAAGCTACTTGAGCCTCCAGTATTGATGTGGATCCAGGAGAATCCTAAAATTACCAAGTTATTCTTTCAGAGGGATTGCAACCATGTCCAGAAAGGGCAACTGGCCTTTCACAGTGCTATATAAATCCAGTGCAGTGTCTTAACTCTTTATGGGTATTTACGTAATTGTGAATGGTTTATCAAAGGATGTCCCAGTAAATCTTCTTTTATTTACTTGCTTATTAATCAACATTGGTATGCTTTTTGCTTGCAGGATCAGGGACATGGGTGGTGCTGTAGTCTAAACCACTGAGCCTTGGGTTTGCTGATCAAAAGGTCAGTGGTTCGAATCCCCACAATGGGGTGAGCTCCCATTGCTCGGTCCCAGCTCCTGCCAACCTAGCAGTTCGAAATCACGCCAAAAGTGTAAGTAGATTAATAGGTACCGCTCTGGTGGGAAGGTAAATGGCGTTCCTGTGGACTGCTTTGGTGTCAGGGTTCCGTTGCGCCAGAAGCGGCTTAGTCATGCTGGCCACATGACCCAGAAAAACTGTCTGTGGAGCAGACAAATGGTGGCTCCCTCAGCCTGCAAAGCAAGATGAGCACTGCAACCCCAGAGTCGTTCACAACTGGACTTAACTGTCAGGGGTCCCTTTACCTTTACCTTTGCTTGAAGGAAAACCTCTAAGCAACTTATACTTGTACTAGATGTTTTCCCTTCATTTTTCTCAAATGGAAGAGGGAGACACACATTTTGAATACAGTGCATCAAGCATCTTGTGTGTGTGTGTTTTTTCCCAGAGTCATGTAAGCAGAATAATATTTTTGATGTACATTGGACATCTCCCATTGCAAGTGGGCACAATCCAAATAAAATAATGGGAATCTACCACAACAGCCATGAAAGATTTTGACCAGTAAGTTTGGGTTCAAAGGCAATTTCTATGATGAACTCACTAGGTGCCCTTAGACCAGGCATCCCCAAACTGCGGCCCTCCAGATGTTTTGGCCTACAACTCCCATGATCCCTAGCTAACAGGACCAGTGGTTGGGGAAGATGGGAAATGTAGTCCAAAACATCTGGAGGGCCGAAGTTTGGGGATGCCTACCTTAGACAATCTACTGCCACTTATCCTGGAATGCCAGGTTCCTAATACTGGTCTGCTTCAGAGGGTTGTTGTAAGAACTGCAATGACTATTGCTTTGCAACCTAAAAAAAAAAAAATCAGCAGGGCCCATGGCTCCTTTTTCTTCCTCTTCTTTTTACTATTTGAATTAACACTGAGACTATTTGAATTAATGCCTTATTGTAAGACTTTCACTTATATTTAACATCTCAAAGTCATTAAAACTTGCAGTCCAACTTCTATTAATCCTCAGACAACAAATTGCAGGTACATGCCTGGGGTTTACACCTTGCATGTGCCTAGCTGTTGTGTTTAAAGGGCTGTTATGCATTGGATGGATGATTATTTGTTGCCCACACGTAGCATCACCTTAGCATATGCATATTTCACATTTACATTAACACATTGCCTTGTGTTTTGCCCAGGCTTGATTGACATTCGGCATACTAAATTACCTTGGCTTTTGAATATCTTGAACTGATTATAGCCTACAGACAAAACCTGATAAATGACTGTGCTCTAATTTTCAGGAGTAAACATTCTGATAATCAAAGGAACCTTCTGTTTATGCTGTCTCCTTTCGGTAGCATCACTAAACTGCTTTTAAATTAGGCTGGGAGCTTTAAAATTTATAGGCTTATAAATACTACTATCTAGTTTCATGTTTGAAGTTATATAAATCCTTTTTATTCCATGCCACTTATTTTGTTTTAAGTCTATTCTGATATCCATATCCTCTGACAGGAGTCAGTTCCCAAACAATCTTGCTTGCAGAAAAACGTGCCTTTTAAAGTATACTTCTGGAGATCAGGTCCTCCCTTAAAAAGGGCATGTATTGCGGTGAGACCTGGAATCTGACACCCCTGTGTTGTAGGCGGGTTCTATTGGATAGCCACAACACCCAATTGGAGGTCCCTCGTACCTGGGTGTAATCTGGCCAATGGGACACAGTCTAAACAGCTCAAGGGACCTATTTATTCCCATGTACGTGACCCAGAGCTTCCTCTTTTGGCGCGTGCATTCGGAACACCAACAGCATGTCCTCAGCGAGCCAAAAGAGAGAGTGATTTACCGGACCTCCAGTCTGCCGCCATCACAATAGGCGAGGGAAACATCAGGCTCCGAGGTCCCTAGCGCCTCTGAGGAAGGGGTGAGCTGCGTGAGCGACACGACCAACCGGAGAACCCCCAGATTGGGCGTTCTGGGGTCGTGGAGATTCAGCAGTGCTCTGTAAAGTCCCGTTCGCTGCCCGGCGAGCTCTTTTTTAGAGCCCCGAGAGCAGGCTGAGCAGGACAGAGCCTTGGATCAATTTGCTACCTCAGAGGCGCAAAGCTCTGTGCCGACGGTGACAGAGCGACAGATACCTCCAAAAAAAGAGATTGGACTATAAGTACATCTCCAAATATTGATTTAAACAAAAATTTGGCCAAGGGAGGGGAGTGAAAAAGGAACGGAGGTTGCTTCCCCCCCCATGAAGAAGTCTGCGTCGCAGCTAACTTGCCTTCAGTCGACAACAAAGACAAAGTCTTTAATTTCCCTCAAAAAGCTAACTAGAATCCTTCCCTCTTGGTAGCAGACCCAAGGGAGGGTCGTTTAGTAATTTTGGACTCTGCAAATCTATATTTTGAACAAGAAAGAGCCCATCTCTGACCTGGAGACGGGACCCGGGAAGCCCCGACTAGCCGCCATTATGTCGTCATGGGAAGGAAACTATTAAATGCTTTGAGACTTTGAACTTTTGAAACATTGTATGAAGTGGTTTGATACAATATTAACAGGAGTAGCAAAAGACTGTGGATTTAAAGAGAAAGAATTCTTTTTTAAAATAAATAAATAAGAGCAAGAACCCAGTTCAGATTGAAATTATATATGGAACTTTGGGAAAAAGAACAGCACCACCTCTGGCACAACAACCCATGCCAGTCATTGAAATATGAGAAGACAAGGATGGAGCCAAACAAAGCACTGAGTCTACAGACACATGAAGAACGTTTACAATACATTTTTGACCAGAAGAACAACAACATCTACCCCCAATGGAAAATTTGGACCCACAAGCAAGAGACATTGAGGATAAAAACTGTAAAATATCTGAAGAAGTAGAACAAGAGGAGCAGGAAAATTTGAATCTAGTGCAACTGGTGAGAGAGGGAGCACAGAACATTTATTTGAACCAATGGACTCTAGAAAAAGAAGACATCTGGGATTCTGTTCTCCCAGTGAGAGAGGGAGAACAGAGCCCGGATAGAGACAATTATGCTTGGGTAAAAGAAGATGATTGGGCATGGAAGTGTGCACCCCTAGTGAGAGGGGGGGCACAATCCATTCAATGGACAATACATCTTGGGGGGGATGGGGGGAAAGGAAGACTGGTGTGGGGAAAGGGTTAAAGAAATGCAACAACAGAATGGGAGAATGGGAGAGTGGTGTGGGTTGGAATGGGCTACAGCTGGTGTGGGTTGAAAGGTGCATTGGAATACAAGAAAAGGACGGATTAAAAAGGTCTGAACTGGAAAGTATATAAGGGGCTAGTCGAGACATCTGGGGAATTGTAATCTAGGGGAGGGAGGGCTGATGCAGTTTGAAATGTAATTAAATTAGGTATGATAGAAGATAATTATTTGGGGGGGGAATTGTAGTGTATTTTAGGGGGGAAATTATAGGCTGAGGGAATTTTTTTAAAGAGAATAGAAGTGATCTAAAAGCTAATCAAGATATAATATTAGGTAAAGATTAAGAGTTGTTATGATATAAGATTTGGTAAAGATTTTTGGTTTTGTGGAAGCTGTTATGGGTGGGAAAAATTAGACTCGGGAAGGGAGGGACGGGGAAGTCGAGAAAGTTATGATTAAGTAAAATGAAAAATGGATTTATGCTTTTTATTTTTTATGCATTCTTTTTTTCTAATGTTTTTTTCCTCCTTTTTGCTGTGTATGTTTTTATTTTTATGTTATGTTTTCTTTATTTTTTCTTGATGTTTTTGTACTATTGCTGAGAAGTTTTTTGTGAATTATATGTTAATAATGATTATTCTTTTCTTTTATGTATTTAATTTTTTTTCAATAAATATATTTTAAAAAAGAGAGAGAGAGAGCGATTTACCTCCGATGATCGTCTTGGTGATATCTTTCTGTTACCCCTTTTCTTATATTGATTTTTCCTTATTCCTTCCCAATTTGTATTATCACCCCCTTTTTCCTTCCCCCCTTCCCTGCCCGTTAGAGGGGCTTCACTTCCCCATTTGTTTTAATTTTGCCCCCCAATTTCATTTCCCCCTTTCCCTTTCCCCTTGGAGCGGCTTCGCCCTTCGGGGCTGTTGGCCCACGGTCTTTCCTGGATATACAGACGAGGAATGTGTTGGGAAGAGCGTTTCCCAATGGTGCAGGCAAAGGTGTCTGTGGAAGGCATGCCTGCGGTGATGGTGGTGCAGCTGGGCAAGAACAATTTGCCGGAAGCTCCCAGCTTGTGCCTGTAGACCTGCATGCAGGAGGACTTGGAAGAGTTGAAGGCAGATCTCCCTGGACTCAAAATTTTCTGGTCGCAGCTGCTGCAGTGATGCGTATGGCGAGGATGCCGATGCCCAGCTGCCACGGAGAGGGCCAGGAGGCGCGTCCAGTGCACGGTGGCCAAGAAGGTTCTTGCCTTGGGGCAGGGTGGTGATCTGTCACCCGGGCGTTACCTTCCATGACACATCACTTTACAAGCTTGATGGGGTTCATCTGTCTGCGATTGGGAATGATTTATGGCTGACCGCTGTGTCAGCGGGGTTAAGGGATTGGTTACAGCTGTGATTGGTTGGCGGCAAGCACGGGTGCTCGTGTGGCGGATAGACTCTGGTTCAGGTAATAGGGATGGGAGATCGCTCTCGCCATCCCGATGTGAAGGGTATTCCATTAAAGGAATTCAGGGACTTGATGTTTCGGCAACCCCTGAGAGGGGGTTGTGCCCGTGCCTGAGTCCAGGGGGACATTTGGTTGGTGGGGGTAGCCTGTGCCCAGCTTTCTGCTTATCCAGGTGTTCGCCCTTGGCTGACCTATGGTGGAGCCCAGGGTCAGCGCTTCCTGCAGAGCAGGGAGCTAGTCGAACCAGAGCCTATGCAACCATTCACTTTCTGTAATCAATAAAGTTGTGTGCTAAATTCTGCCAAAAACCAAACCAAAATTTGAGTCAAGTGTGTATTTATTGGGGGGGGGATATTTTTGGGTCTGAACATGCAAAAGGCTAATTAAGACAGTCGGAAGTAGGTTGAAACCCAGCAGAGCTGTCCTGAGGAAGCAGTCAGCAGGTGATCTCCCTCTCAAGTTTCAGACTGACACAGTGAGCAAAGTTCCATACCATGCCAATCTGTTATATTAACCATAAATCACCTTGCTCTAGATGAAGAGGTGATAAAGAGTCCAAATAAAATGGGAGAGAGATATTATCCCCAGAGGTTTTAAAATCTATCAACCTGCCTGAACTGAAAATGTTTTAAAAGCAGACTAGGTAAACCTAGGTAAAAAAGCTAAAGCCTTTAAAAAACATACTGGTAATTAGATTATAGTGGTCTTCCCCAACCTGGTGCCCTCCAGATGTTTTGGAATAGAATAGTGTTTGCTGAGGCTGATGGGAATTGTAGGGCACCAAGTTGTGAAAGGCTGGAGCAGAGAAACATTGCATTTTCAAATCATTCACAACAGACACTATTCTTGTAAAAGCTTCACTGGTTAACCCAATGCACTCCCAGGACCAATTTTAGATGCTGGTTTAAAACTTTAAATTCCTAAATGATCTGGGCCTGAGCTATTGGAAGGACAAGCTGCACCTATAGTATTCTGCCTACCACCTAAGAATGACAAAATAAATCATTCTTGTTTGCCGCCCAGTGAGGTCAATTATGTTAGCAGGTATAAGATATAGGACTTTTTTGGTGGTGGCCCCACAACTCTGGAACTCCGTACTCATAAGATCTTTGGAAGTCCACCATACAATTTTTTTCCAGGTAGCTTTTACAGAGAAAACATTATTCAGCTGTGGGGATCTTTTATTGCTGTTATTATTTTTAAAAGAACTATGCTCATATAATGTGTTCTTTGTTAGTTTTGGGGGAGTGTGCTGTTTCATTTTGTTGTTATATTCCTATTAGAATATATAAGCTGCTTGCATGGTTGCATGGTTTTGCATGGTTTTTTATTTGGAAAGGGAGTATGTGTTTTAAAATAAATAAAATGAAAATAACTCTAAGTGTGAATTGATGTCAGGCTTCGGGGAATCCGATCCCTCTCACGCTGGCAGCCAATAAGCAGATAGACAATAAAAGTTCTTACCAATTAATCAATTTCTTACCAATTATTCAATGTCCACAGCGAGAGATGGAGGAATGCAGTATCCCCTAAATAATGTCATTGCTCCAAGTAAAGTCCCACCCCCTGTTGTTGTTGTTTAGTCGTTTAGTCGTGTCCGACTCTTCGTGACCCCATGGACCATAGCACGCCAGGCACTCCTGTCTTGCACTGCCTCCCGCAGTTTGGTCAAACTCATGTTCGTAGCTTCGAGAACACTGTCCAACCATCTTGTCCTCTGTCGTCCCCTTCTCCTAGTGCCCTCCATCTTTCCCAACATCAGGGTCTTTTCCAAGGATTCTTCTCTTCTCATGAGGTGGCCAAAGTATTGGAGCCTCAGCTTCACGATCTGTCCTTCCAGGGAGCACTCAGGGCTGATTTCCTTAAGAATGGATAGGTTTGATCTTCTAGCAGTCCATGGGACTCTCAAGAGTCTCCTCCAGCACCATAATTCAAAAGCATCAATTCTTCGGCAATCAGCCTTCTTTATGGTCCAGCTCTCACTTCCATACATCACTACTGGGAAAACCATAGCTTTAACTACACGGACCTTTGTTGGCAAGGTGATGTCTCTGCTTTTTAAGATGCTGTCTAGGTTTGTCATTGCTTTTCTCCCAAGAAGCAGGCGTCTTTTAATTTCGTGACTGCTGTCACCATCTGCAGTGATCAAGGAGCCCAAGAAAGTAAAATCTCTCACTGCCTCCATTTCTTCCCCTTCTATTTGCCAGGAGGTGATGGGACCAGTGGCCATGATCTTGGTTTTTTTGATGTTGAGCTTCAGACCATATTTTGCGCTCTCCTCTTTCACCCTCATTAAAAGGTTCTTTAATTCCTCCTCGCTTTCTGCCATCAAGGTTGTGTCATCTGCATATCTGAGGTTGTTGATATTTCTTCCGGCAATCTTAATTCCGGCTTGGGATTCATCGAGTCCAGCCTTTCGCATGATGAATTCTGCATATAAGTTAAATAAGCAGGGAGACAATATACAACCTTGTCGTACTCCTTTCCCAATTTTGAACCAATCAGTTGTTCCATATCCAGTTCTAACTGTAGCTTCTTGTCCCACATAGAGATTTCTCAGGAGACAGATGAGGTGATCAGGCACTCCCATTTCTTTAAGAACTTGCCATAGTTTGCTGTGGTCAACACAGTCAAAGGCTTTTGCATAGTCAATGAAGCAGAAGTAGACGTTCTTCTGGAACTCTCTAGCTTTCTCCATAATCCAGCGCATGTTTGCTATTTGGTCTCTGGTTCCTCTGCCCTTTCGAAATCCAGCTTGCACTTCTGGGAGTTCTCGATCCACATACTGCCTAAGCCTGCCTTGTAGAATTTTAAGCATAACCTTGCTAGCGTGTGAAATGAGCGCAATTGTGCGGTAGTTGGAGCATTCTTTGGCACTGCCCTTCTTTGGAATTGGGATGTAGACTGATCTTCTCCAATCCTCTGGCCATTGCTGAGTTTTCCAAACTTGCTGGCATATTGGGTGTAGCACCTTAACAGCATCATCTTTTAAAATTTTAAATAGTTCAGCTGGAATATCATCACTTCCACTGGCCTTGCTATTAGCAGTGCTTTCTAAGGCCCATTTGACTTCACTCTCCAAGATGTCTGGCTCAAGGTCAGCAACCACACTACCTGGGGTGTACGAGACCTCCATATCTTTCTGGTATAATTCCTCTGTGTATTCTTGCCACCTCTTCTTGATGTCTTCTGCTTCTGTTAGGTCCTTACCACTTTTGTCCTTGATTATGGTAATCTTTGTACGAAATGTTCCTTTCATATCTCCAATTTTCTTGAACAGATCTCTGGTTTTCCCCATTTTATTGTTTTCCTCAATTTCTTTGCATTGCTCATTTAAGAAGACCCTCTTGTCTCTCCTTGCTGTTTTTTGGAAATCTGCATTCAGTTTCCTGTATCTTTCCCTATCTCCCTTGCATTTTGCTTGCCTCCTCTCCTCCGCTATTTGTAAGGCCTCGTTGGATAGCCATTTTGCATTCTTGCATTTCCTTTTCCTTGGGATGGTTTTCGTTGCTGCCTCCTGTATAATGTTTCGAGCCTCCATCCATAGTTCTTCAGGCACTCTGTCCACCAAATCTAAATCCTTAAACCTGTTCCTCACTTCCACTGTGTATTCATAAGGGATTTGATTCAGATTGTATCTTACTGGCCCAGTGGTTTTTCCTACTTTCTTCAGTTTAAGCTGGAATTTTGCTATAAGAAGCTGATGATCTGAGTTACAGTCAGCTCCAGGCCTTGTTTTTGCTGACTGTATAGAGCTTCTCCCACCCCCTACGTCACTTCTATTCTACACCACCCTTGTGTAGGCTAATCTGAACTTTCTGCGTCTGAGCCTTCTGTTTGACTACCCTCAATGCTCGCCTGGTCCTGGGAGTGTGTGTGTGTGTGTGTCAGGAATGCTTACCAAAGACACTGAGTCTGTCAGCTCTCTTCCCCCTGGTGTTTCTTCTTCCTGCTGTTCCTCTTCCAATATTTCCTAGCTTCTCCCCTCTGCAGCCTCTAAACTAGGCCCTTCTGCAAAACACTGTTCTAAATCTATACTTTTCAGCAAACCTTTTCAGCAGGGGGCTGATCCACTGCCCCTCAGACCTTGTGGGGGGGGTCAAATTATTTTTTGGGTGAGGAGAATGAATTCCTATGCCCCGCAGATAAACCCGGAGATGCATTTTAAATAAAAGCACACATTCTACTCATGTAAAAACACGCTGATTCCCGGACTGTCCGCAGGCCGGATTTAGTAGGTGATTGGGCCGGATCCAGCCCCCGGGCCTTAGTTTGCCTACCCATGATTTATACTGGCATCCTGTTCTTGGGAAGGTTGAGGAGAAGAATGGGGCGGCCCCCGCCATTCCCCCTCAGTCCAGTCCCTGACAATTGAACCGATAGCTTTCACTAACAGCAAAAGAACAGCACTGCTGGATCAGGCCAAACTAGATCCCTGTAAAAAAGAAAGTTGTCATGACTGCAACAGTGCTCTCCCAACTTGTGTTTTCCAACAACTGCCGTTCGGAGGCATAGTGTATCCAACACTGGAGACAGGACATATTCGTTGCCTCCATGAATTTGTCTAATATTATTTTAAACTACTGAGCCTAGGGCTTGCTGATCAGAAGGTTGGCAGTTCGAATCCCTGTGACGGGATGAGCTCCCGTTGCTCGGTCCCAGCTCCTGCCAACCTAGCAGTTCGAAAGCACGTCAAAATACAAGTAGATAAATAGGAACCGCTACAGCGGGAAGGTAAACAGCGTTTCCATGTGCTGCTCTGGTTTGCCAGAAGCGGCTTTGTCATGCTGGCCACATTACCTGGAAGCTATGCGCCGGCTCCCTCGGCCAATAATGCGAGATGAGAGCGCAACCCCAGAGTCGGTCACGACTGGACCTAATGGTCAGGGGTCCCTTTACCCTTTACCTATTTTAAAGCCATAGGAAATGGTGTCTATCAATACATCCTGTGTGGGCAACTTCCACTGCCCAAATTATTCTCTTTGGACTTCATGGACTACAAAAACAATGAACTGCTAAAGGAAAGGGAGACAGGTGATAGCTGATAGCCAGCAATATTTCATATCAGTTTTGTGAGATTAATAAAACCAGGAATATTGAACATTGACCTCTGTGAATTGCTACTCAAGGACCCCTTCAAATTCCCACTTCAATCTCCCCTTAGCCAGTAGGCAGTAAATGACCCACCAAAAATGAAATGTGCTTCAACTAGTATATTGTCTTCTTCTGACCTGAAGTCGGTGGGTTTCAGTTTAAGCTTAAATTAATATTCTGAAAAGAATGGAATACAACCCAACTATAGACTGCAAAACCATGTTTTTTTAAAAAAACAACAACAACCCTGGGGTTTATAACTTAATTCAGTTGAACAATGTTTTGACTTCTTTAAAAAATGGTCCTTGCAGCTATTTTGAATATATATATATATATATATATATATATATATATATATATATATATTCCAAGGTAGACATGCATGTATATATTCTGGCTTGCTAGATGTTGGGATGGAATTTCTAAGTGCCAGCTAAATGCTTTGTTTTTGTTATACTTCATCTCTCAACATGGCAGATCTTGCTGCTGGCAAAACCAAAGCAGACCAAAATTAGAGCAGTCTTTCTAATTTGAATACTTTAGCATGTTTTAAAGATATTCTGAGCCCTTCTTTCTTCTGAACAGATCCCTTCTAATAGGGATAGGTGACAAATTAGTTTCAGGTCACATCTAAGGGCTAACCTACCTAAGTGAAACTTTCCAAAATGATTTGGGAACTGAAAAACAGCCATCCTTCAACATTTGTACTTCTTCAGCTGAATACAGCAAACAAAAATGTGTAGACTAAAATGTGCATGAAATGCATACATTAAAATAATATTAACATACATTAAATAATAACTTATACATTTGCATATACTGTCTGGTGCTGTTGATACCCCTGGCTACTTTCTCTTTTTTCCTCCTAAATTAATTTTAATGAATGAATGAAGAATGCTAGCTTGTAAGGAATCTAGGAGTGATTTGGGTGATGTCATGGCTCTAACATGATGACATCAGTAGACATGGGCGGGGGAGAAGAGATGTGTATTGACAGAGCCAGTCATATTGACTACTTGGTGACTTTCCCGGTGGAAAATGAAGGCAAATTAAGCAAATTAAGCAAATGATTTTGTAACAAGTGCAGAAAATTGCACAAAATGGGATTCGTTTTTTGGTAATGCTACAGAAAAAGTGAGTAGTTTCAGGTAGTTAAAACCAGAATAGAAGATGTGGGTGGGAATCATGCTCTGATTTAATGATATCGGCTACATCCACAGCCTGGGAAATACTCTTGCTTCTTTCCTGTCGGAACACCTTTAAATACATTTACATCATCAATGACACCCAAGGTCGGACAACTCTCAACAGGCTCTTCCTTGACAGTCCTTTTTCAAGCAGTTCTGACAGCTGAGATTAGAGTAGAGAGGCTCAGCCCTCACAAGTGTAATTTGAAGTGTTAATTGGGGAACACCTCACCGACCTTGACAGCCTTGTTCTCCTACTGTTAGTGGCAACAGAGCCCAAAGATGTTCCGCTACAAGAAGGAAAAGGGGCAGAAGGGGAAGGGTGAAGATCTGACACTTCACAAATGCTTATCCTTAACTCGTAGAACAGTGGCAGAAAAGAAATAAATCAAAGGTAGTTCTTTGCATTTGGAGATTCTATTATGGCTATCACCACTATTTTCACTTTTTGTGTGAGTTGGAGAAGACCAACATTGTCTATTCAAGAGCAGGATTGGAGGAAACACATCTCTGTTCCCTGAGGAACAGATCAGCTTTAGTCATTTCCATTTGACTGACATTTGGGATGCCTGCACACGGCAATTTATTCAATTTCCCTAACTGTTAATTTCTGCATTATATTAGAGTTTTCACACAATGTGAAAGCCACTTCCAGAAATCTAGTAGAATCTAGTGAAGTTTAGCACCGTCAGTTGTCTCCAGAAAAAATCAATTAAGCCAGAAAATCTCAGGAGTTGTTGGCATGTGTCTGTCTCAGGAGACAATGGAAGAGTGAGCCTTCAGGCGTAAAGTTAAACTGTTGGAAAGTTATATTGCCTGCTGTGACTCTAGAAACTGATACAGGAGATATATGTTTTGTTGCAGCTGAGGCAGATGAAGGCATCGGGGTTTTTTTTGCTTTTTGTTTTGTTTTTTGTTTTTTTATTAACTTTCTTTTCTATTTAGACAAACATCTCATATCAATAACATACATATAACACACCTTTGCCCCTTCCTTCCCGGGCTTCCCCCAACTCCCAATTCTGGTTTGTTTCCCCTTTATCAAATACTGCTGTTTCAACCAATCCACCATATCATTTCTTCTTTGTTTTAAATGTTGTATATCAATTTTAAAAAGTGTGTATGTTTAAGACCTTCCATCAAGTCCATATTCTTATTTTGTTTCTGCAAATATATTATAAAAGGTTCCCACTCTTTTTCAAAGTCTCTGTTGTCCTTTTCTCGTAATCTGTCCGTCAATTTTGCCATCTTTGCATAGTTCATCAATTTTGCTTGCCATTGTTCTTTTGTTGGAATTGCTCCAGTCTTCCAGTTTTGTGCTACCAAAATTCTCACCGCCGTAGTAGCATACATAAATAATGTCCTCTTCTCTTTCGACAGGTCTTGGCCTAGAATACAGGAATGCTTCTGGATATTTAACAACTGTTATTTTCAACATTTTTTTCAATTCGTTTTATATCATTTCCCAATATGTTTTTACACTTTTACATTCCCACCACATATGATGAAAAGTACCTTCAGCCTTACATCTCCAACACTTCTTCTGTTCATTTTTACACATTTTTGCTAATTTAACCAGTGGCACATACCATCTATACATCATCTTCATGTAGTTCTTCCTCAACAGTTTACAATCCGTAAATTTAAAAAAAAAATACATAATTTTATCCAATCTTCAAACTGTATATTGTGGCCTATATATTGCGCCTATTTTATCATCACTGACTTTACTTCTTCATCCTTGGTTTCCCACTAAAAAAGGATGTTATATGTCTTCTTTAATAATTTGGATTTTCCTTCTATCACTTCCCTTTGGAATTTGGAAACCGAGTATGAGAAGCCTTTTTTGTTATCCTCTTTGAAAACATCCTTTAACTGTCTGGTGCAACCAGCTTTGGAGGTGCTCTTTAATTTCTTCATATTCTTTCACATTAAGTTTCCCTTCCTGTTCTACCAATAGTTCTCTATATGTTGGCCACTCTCCCTTTCCCCCCAATGTTTTAAGTCATAGTGCCTCAATAGGTGATAACCACCAGGGTGTCTTAGGTTCTAGTAGTTCTTTATATTTTCCCCACACTTATAGTGACTGGGAGCGGGCACCAAGACCACATAACACCGGTCTTGAAAGACCTGCATTGGCTCCCAGTACGTTTCTGAGCACAATTCAAAGTGTTGGTGCTGATCATTAAAGCCCTAAATGGCCTCTGTCCAGTATACCTGAAGGAGCGTCTCCACCCCCATCATTCTGCCCGGACACTGAGGTCCAGTGCCAAGGGCCTTCTGGCGGTTCCCTCATTGCGAGAAGCCAAGTTGCAGGGAACCAGACAGAGGGCCTTCTCGGTAGTGGCGCCAGCACTGTGGAATGCCCTCCCATCAGATGTCAAAGAGAAACACAGCTACCAGATTTTTAGAAGACATCTGAAGGCAGCCCTTATAGTGATTTCCTTATTATGTGGTTATGGAACCCTTTATGTATTTTTTGCTTTTCCATAGGAATGCCATCCAAACCTATTGTCATGTCCTTCCAGTTTTGTTATTTCCTCCTTATCTAACTTGATCCAATCCCGGATCCATGTTAGGGATGCAGCTTCATAGTACAGTTCTATGTCTGGAAGTGAGAATCCACCTCTCTCTTTTACATCTGTAAGAATCTTATTTTTTATCCTTGGCCTTTTCCCACTCCAGATAAATCTTGAAATCTCTCTTTTCCATTATTTGAAGCATGCATTCCCTGTTATTACTGGAATTGTCTGAAAGAGGAACAACATCCTAGGAAGTACATTCATTTTTATTGCTGCAATTCTTTCCAATAAAGAAAGGTTCATCCTGTTCCATATTTCTTTTTACTTCATGCCACATTTTTTTTCAAATTATATTTATATTTATTCATATTTTTTGCTTTTATCCATACACCCAAATATTTTACCTTTTTATATACTTCTATCCCTATCATTTCTGTTACTTCTTTCATTTCATTTTCTTTAAGATTTTTTAATATCAGCTTGGTCTTATGTGAAGGCATCCAGTTTTGCTGCTACAGGTGTACCATGAAATTTCTTCTCTCTATGCTCCTCCCAGTAGTCATTCCTCCGCTGGTCACTGCTGTGGATACATAATCAAACTGTCTGTCTCCAGGCACTGTGGTCATTGCAAGGGATTTCCACACAGTAGGATTGATGTTGCCAGCCATCATGTCATGTTTGTAGATACCTTTGTAATGCAAAGTTAGTTTGCCAACAGGCCTAGAGCCTGAATCCAGCACCTCGCAGAGCACATCCTTAGGATCCTGCCATCTTCCATTCTATGTACATGACCAAGCCAGCATAGACATATCCGAGGCAGAAATGCAAATATGCGAGGAATATGAACTAGGGAAAACACATCTTTGTTTCAGACTCTGTCCTGACATGTGATGCCCAAAATCTTCCTGATGCAGCACATTCGGAAGGCATTGAGGTTTCACGTCTTGTGGGCTTAAGTTGCCCATTACCCACTTCCATAAAGCAGCATGCTCGATACACAAGACTGGTAGAATTCATCCTGATATTTGATGTTAACATCACATTCTCCCATACCCTTTTGGAGAGGTGAGACATTCCTTTAGCTGCCTTGCCAATATGCTTGTCCAGCTCAGCATTGATTGAAAGGTTGGTGGTTATGATGGAGTGCAGGTAGACAAAATTGAAGCAGTAGAAGTATTTGGATTTGATATCCCGCTTTATCACTACCCTAAGGAGTCTCATAGCGGCTAACAATCTCCTTTCCCTTCCTCCCCCACAACAAACACTCTGTGAGGTGAGTGAGGCTGAGAGACTTCAAAGAAATGTGACTAGCCCAAGGTCACCCAGCAGCTGCATGTAGAGGAGCGGGGACGTGAAACCGGTTCACCAGATTACGAGTCCACTGCTCTTAATCACTACACCACACAATGCTGATACATGGAGTGCTGGTGAAATTCAGAAGAAAATAGCTGCTGATGTCTGCAAGTCATTTACACCAGTGGAACTGTGGAGAAGTCCCATAGAGTTCAATAATGCTGTCTTACAGGCTGCAGCCTATTCATGTGTCTAGCTACAAACTGAAAACCAACAAGGATGACAGAAAATTAAATTTGAGAATAGTTAATTTTGAATTAGTAACAATATTCATTACTTATTCCAGCTTGTTTTGGCAGCTCATATTTGAAAGTAATTTATGGAAATAATAATGTCTTGTAAGTGCGTCAAAACTGTGCTCTGTTAGCAAATATTGGTGGAGAAACTGTGGAAACCACAGGTGTGCTGTATTCCCACTATAATGCAGAGAAATTAATAAAACTAAACTTAAAAGTTTTAGTGCTTCACAGAGGCAGGTTGAGCCCCATTAAAGAAGGGGTGTGTGTACTACCATTGTGACCCTAGAACTCAGAACAGTCTACATCAAGCAGTGTTTCCAGATGTTCCAGATGTTTAGGATTATAACTCCCTTCAGTTCCAGCCAACACAGCAATAATAACTGGTGCTGGTGGAAGTTGTAGCCCAAAACATCTGAAAGATACCTAGTTTACAACAGCTGACTTAAACCCACCTGATGCTTTCCACTTTCATGCTTTAGCTCCACTTCTCGTATTCAGAGACCAGGTCATAACCATAGCTGCCAAGTTTTCCCTTTTCTCACGAGGAAGCCTATTCAGCATAATGGAAAATCCCTTAAAAAAAGGGATAACTTGGCAGCTATGGTCATAACTATGGAGAGAGAAAGAGAGACTGGTACACGATGTAAGACATATATTTAACCCTTTTCAACTCCCCATGAAGGAACTGCATGTTTTGTCATTTGAAGCCACAGGGCACAGTTGGAATTCTAAAGAAGAGTCATGGGCGCCAATCACAAAATGGCTGCCTTGGTGACATGGTATAACTCAAAATGGATGTCACATCTAAAAAAGCAAAAAACGAAGCATTTTAGAGGGGAGAGGGTTGCTATGTAGTGAATTCAGCTTGCCAAAAACAGAGGAAAAAGTCTGTGGTCCACAGTTGCTATATTTCAGGGATTCAGGCCAGGATATGCTTAAGGATATACACCGATTGAGGACCTTTCTCAACCTTGAATCCCCAGATGTTGTTGGACTACAACTCCCTGTTAGGATCTCCTACTCTTGAGTAGGACCCTGGCAGAGACACATGCCCGACTGGCATGTTCTCTCCCTCCTGGTTGATCATTCGGGAGCTTCAAAAGCTTTCTCCAGCCCAAACATCACAGCGACTGATGCCAAGAAGCATTAGCACACTTAGGGATCTGCAGAGTCTTCGCAGTTGCGCAACAGACTTCAACAACTCAGCATTTTGGCTAATCTACATTTATTTACATATAAACACACACGGAGCACTGCAACATGGCTCCCTCTCTCTCTAGCATCAGGCAGCAAAGAGAAAGAACAAAGGAGAATAGTCCCACTTCATGGAACACAGTAACACATACATGCTGTCTTCGTCACTTCCCATTCTGGGGAATGAAAAACATATACTGTCATGCATAGCTGCCAAGTTATCCCTTTTTTAAGGGAAATACCCTTATGCTGAATAGGCTTCCTCGTGAGAAAAGGGAAAACTTGGCAGCTATGCTGTCATGTGATAGACAACAATCCCATGACAGCAGACACGGGGAATGAATCTCCAACACTCCCATCATCCCAAACTAGCAGGACCAGGGATGAAAGGATTGCAGTATAAAAACATCTGGGGTCCCAAGGTTGAGAAAGGCTGCTCTAGATGCTTTGAACTACAGCTCCCATCATCCTAGCCATTGGCCCTGCAAGCTGGGGTTGATGGGAGTTGAAGTCCAAAGCATCTGCTGGGCGTCAGATTCAGGAAGGCCTAAGGAGCAAATTACTGTCATTTCCTGCAATATATTGCTCAGACTGTGTGTACCTGAAGCTACATGGTAGGAACTAGATTGCTGAAATAGACATAGGTTACAATGTACATAAATCCATGCCAGTTTTGAATTTTTGCAAAGTTGATAGAATTTTGTCTAACTGAAAGTACTCTGTTGAAACATTATGAACAAATAGCAGAACTCAAATGTTTGTCCAACTCCAGTTGCAATGCATATTAGTCTGATTTGCTTTAGATTCTGCAACAAGCAAATGACTTAACTTAGCACAGCTGGTAGCTATCCTGCTACAGTTTAGGCTAAAGACTTCATTTTCCCTCCAGTGCTAAGTAGTTGAAAACTGGAGTTTATAGAACAAATTAAATCAATTTTACACACACAAGAGGTTTTCAAACACCCATTACTGGTTATTTTAAGCTTTCCATTTAGCAGAAATGAAATGTCTTTCCCTTTAAAAATCCTCCTAGGCCAGATCTGGATGGTTTTGTGAAAGATTTTGTCATTTTCACCATCATTATCATCATTTCTCTTCCTTCCTCTCATAATGCAAATTAAGTAACCTAGAATATATTATGGGGGTTGGAGGGGGGAGCATAGGCTGTAAACTGAGACCCTTCTAATCCCTGGATCCAGTAATTGTTAAAATCTAAAAAAAATTCCTTCAGTAGCACCTTAAAGACCAACTAAGTTTTTATTTTGGTATGAGCTTTCGTGTGCATGCACACTTCTTCAGATACAGTGAAATGGAAGTTTCCAGGCACTTATGTAGAGAAGGGGTGGGGAGGGGTGGGGATGGGGAGGGGGGATCACTCAGAAGGGTGGTGGAAATGGGTGATTGACTGACTGATAGCTGTTGATGACCGCAAACGACTGCAAATGGTTTTGCATGAAAAAGCAAGGGTTGAGATGGCTGAAGATCGCTTATCATGTATAATGAGATAAAAATCCGATATCTCTGTTCAAACCAGGTCCCTCCATGGTTTTGAGCTTGGTGATAAGTTGCAATTCAGCAACTTCTCTTTCCAGTCTATTTCTGAAATTCTTTTGTAGTAAGACAGCTACTTTGAGGTCTTGTATAGAATGTCCTGGGAGATTGAAGTGTTCTCCTACTGGTTTTTCTGTCTTCTGGTTCCTGATGTCAGATTTATGTCCATTTATCCTTTGGCGTAGGGTTTGGCCTGTTTGTCCAATATAGAGAGTGAAGGGCACTGTTGGCATTGTCCAGGAGGCCCACAGACAACTTTCCAATACTGCCTTTTACATGAAATTGGACTCAGACCCCACACAAGCATACAAAAAAGAACTGAACAAGATTATTAAGGAGCTACCCCTACACATCCAAGAACAGATCCTCACAAACACACCAGCGGAACCTCGGCCAGGAACTTTCTATCTTCTACCCAAAATACACAAACCAGGAAACCCAGGACGCCCCATCATCTCAGGTATTGGCACCATTACAGTGGGTGTTTCCGGCTATATGGACTCTGTTCTGAAACCATATGCTATCAGTGCTCCCAGCTACGTACGTGACACCACAGATTTTCTGAGGAAAATACAATATTTGAACAATCTTCCTAACAATACTATACTAGCCACTATGGATGTGGAATCTCTATATACCAACATCCCACACAATGATGGTTTACAAGCCATAAGGAACACCATTTCAGATAAAACCACAGCGGACTTTGCTACCAAACTCTGCCACTTTGTCCTTACCCACAACCACTTCAAATTTGGTGATGACCTGTTCCTCCAGATCAGCGGCACAGCCATGGGCACCCGCATGGCCCCACAGTATGCCAACATCTTCATGGCAGATTTAGAACAATGTTTCCTTAACTCCTACCCACTCAAACCTCTCTTGTACCTGCGATACATTGACGATATTTTTATTATCTGGACACATGGACAACAGACCCTGGAAACCTTCCACCAGACATTCAATGACTTTCACCCCACCATCAACCTAACAATGAACCAATCTATGCAAGAAATACATTTTTTGGACACTACTATAAAAATACAGGATGGACATATAGACACCACCTTATACAGAAAACCAACTGACCGACAAACATATCTACATGCTTCTAGCTACCATCCCAAACATACCAAACAATCCATCGTATACAGCCAGGCCTTACGTTACAACCGCATCTGTTCCAACTCTACAGACAGAGAATCTCACCTAAGAGATCTACAGCAAACCTTTTTAGAACTAAAATATCCACCTGATGAAGTTAAACAACAGATCAACAGAGCCAGACAGATACCTAGAGAGAACCTGCTGCAAGACAGACCCAAAAAAGAAAATAACAGAACACCACTAGTCATCACATACAGCTCCCAAGCTAAAACAGTACAACGCATCATCAGAGATCTACAGCCTCTCCTGGACAATGACAGCTCCCTTTCTCAAGCTCTGGGAGGAAGACCTTTCATTGCCTACAGACAGCCACCCAATCTTAAACAACTCCTCACCCACAATAATACAACCACCAGACTTAACATGGACACTGGTACCAGAGCCTGCAATAAACCCAGATGCCAACTTTGCTGCCACATACACCCAGACAACACCATTACTGGCCCCAACAACATCCAACATACCATCTCAGGACTATTTAATTGCTCATCTTCTAACATTGTGTATGCCATCAAATGCCAACAGTGCCCTTCAGCTCTCTATATTGGACAAACAGGCCAAACCCTACGCCAAAGGATAAATGGACATAAATCTGACATCAGGAACCAGAAGACAGAAAAACCAGTAGGAGAACACTTCAATCTCCCAGGACATTCTATACAAGACCTCAAAGTAGCTGTCTTACTACAAAAAAATTTCAGAAATAGACTGGAAAGAGAAGTTGCTGAATTGCAACTTATCACCAAGCTCAAAACCATGGAGGGACCTGGTTTGAACAGAGATATCGGATTTTTATCTCATTATACATGATAAGCGATCTTCAGCCATCTCAACCCTTGCTTTTTCATGCAAAACCATTTGCAGTCGTTTGCGGTCATCAACAGCTATCAGTCAGTCAATCACCCATTTCCACCACCCTTCTGAGTGATCCCCCCTCCCCATCCCCACCCCTCCCCACCCCTTCTCTACATAAGTGCCTGGAAACTTCCATTTCACTGTATCTGAAGAAGTGTGCATGCACACGAAAGCTCATACCAAAATAAAAACTTAGTTGGTCTTTAAGGTGCTACTGAAGGAATTTTTTTTATTTTACTTCGATCCAGACCAACACGGCTACCTACCTGTTAAAATCTAACAAAGCATCCGAATTCCTGGACTAAGCAGACTAGTTCCCTGGTAACATAAATCCAGGTCCTTATTCAGGGTTTTTAAGCACCTGGAAACCCTGGAATATTGCACAACTCAAGAGATTGAGTGTGTGCACACACACAAACCCACACACAGATATATGGAAGTTAAGTATACTTGTGTACTTATTTCAGTTTCCACAAGAATTGTATTGCATTCCTTGGAAGTGAGTTCCTCTATTCAGTAAATGGTTCTTCTGCTGCCCCCACACCTTGGAATGAAGACAGGAGACAGGAGAGCTTATGTTATGTGGCAGCGTATCAGAGCCGGCCCACCCATGAGGCAAAGTGAAGCAGCTGCCTCAGGTGGCAGGATCCACAGGGGCATCAGATTTTGGTGTAGATCTTTTTCTCTTTCCCTCCCCATCTTGTTCCTTCTTCCCCTCTTTCCTAGCAGGAAGAAGGGCACCATTTTGTGGTTTGCCTCAGGTGCCAAAATGTCTTCCACAGGCCCTAAGTGCATATAATTAAATACATAAATATTGTTGTGTACAGCCACCAAGGCAAGAGAAATTCCATAGGGTAAAGACAAGAAAGGACTCTATGGGCAGAACTACAAGGTCCTGCCAGGAACATGAAAAACACTTGTGTTTAGTCTAAATTGTGAAAGCCCAAAGCACCATGACCAAGCAGTCTCACTCATCATTGTATTTCCCAATACAAGTGTGGGATAAATCAGCCCCATATGACCAACGTGCATGAAGGGGTTAAGACCATGTTAGATGCCCTGCCCCACTTAGCTAGGTCACACATCCTCACCTTGGGAGGAAGGGCTACCAAACTCCTTGTTCTCTCTCTTTTCTCTACCATGTAAACCAACCAGTAAGGATGCTGAATGCCCCAAGCTTAGACTGTGTGGCTTTAGGAAGCCATCTTTGTGTTTCTATACAGATAATTTAGAAACACTTACCAATTTTAAAACTAAGTTGTACTGCCTGTCTTTTCTTGCTGCTGTATGGAAAAGTAGATGAATCTGACCTTTCAAGAGTTTGTAAGTAAACCATTTTTAACTTGCCAAATGTATGGTCTCTTTCTATGCTATGGGAATTGAGAAACTTTGGAAAGAACCCAGGAGGGGATATTTTAAAGGTCTAATAGCCTATATTGCCATGCTTTACTTTGCTGCATGTTTTGTGCATCTAAATCTCTTTGGGGGCTCTCTCAGCAATGTGTACTTACCCCAAACCTGGATCTAAGCATTCAGGAAATTCTCCTTTTACTCTTTAACCAAATTACCAAAAACAAACAACAACAACAACAACAAACCCAACCTGAAGTGCATGTTTCTGGGCTTCTCTGAAGCCATTAATGAAACAAGGAATTCAAGGCACAAAACGACAATACTTGGAAAATTCTTCACATAGGCATAAAAGTAAATCACTTCTCTCAAATTCTTAGTAGTGCTTTCAAACAAAGATGATTTTATATAAAAATATAGCTGGGATTTAGCAGCGCAGCAAGGAGCTCCAGGTAAATCTTCAGGTAATTAATTGAAGGCATTCTACCATGTTGTTGTAACAGCCATCACTAAACTGTGTAGTAGTTGCCATGAAATGCTGTAAACATGGCTGTGTAATCAAAATATTGATACATTACTTGTTATTCAAGTAATGGACATGAAAATATGAACACAATCTGATGCTATGAAGTGCATTGCACTGACACTTCTCTTTTTTTAATTTTTTTAAAAAAACAAACTTTATTTGGAATTGTTTAAATAAACACACTCACAAACATACACATACACGTATAGCGTTAAAGTAAAAAAGAACAGAACTGAAATAAGAAAAAGGAAAAAGAAAAGAACCTTATACTTGAAAACAATAACTTAAACAAAGTAAAGTTAATAACATAACATAATCCAAATAATATTTGTAATATATCCAAATCATAATTATAACAAGAATTCTAACATAGGAATCTTAATCATCAAACAGAAGATAAGGAAATTTAGAATAGAAACAAATAAGGAATAAACGGATCAAATTTCTCTTCAGACAATTGTTCATGCTCAACCCCCTAATTTTTTGGACTCTAGTCCAATTCATCTTGACCATTGATTCTGTTAAAAAGGCTTAATTACCCTCCTCCTCGCCCTCCACCCTGGTGACTTCCAGTCATTCCTATATGTTGATTATCTTTCTTTATTCTGATGCATACTTAATACAATTTTCTCCTGCCCTTTAATTTCCTTGCCCTTCATATCTCTGCCTCAAGATTCGCTCATTTTGCCTTGTTTTTCATATATGATTCAAAAGATTCCCAATTTTTACCCGCTTTTTCCCTACCCAATCCATTTGATGTCCCATTTCGAATAGCCAAATTTTTATATCCCACTAATTTCATCAGCCAATCTTTAATATTTGGAATTTTGTCACTTTTCCAATTTTGTGCGATAAGAGTTCTGGCGGCTATAGTGCTATACATTACCATGCATCTGTCTTTGGCCTTAATTTCCTCGCTTACCATACTCAAAAGAAATATCTCCGGTTCTTTCTTAAATGATGTTTTAACTATCTTTTTTAGCTCCTTATATACCTCGTCCCACCACCACCAGACATGTATAAATGTTCCGATCTCCTCCCCACACCTCCAACATGTATTATTGTTTCCTTTGTATATCTTTGCCAAACGCACCGGGGTTAGATACCACCTAAATTGCATTTTATAAATGTTTTCCTTCAGATCGTAGCTGGTGATCATTTTAATGTCCCTTAAAATCGTAGCTGGTGATCATTTTAATGTCCCTCAAAAGAGGTCCGCAGCATGAGGCTCATTCCAAAGTCTATAAATGACAGCCAGAGTGGCATAGTGGTTAGAGCGTTGGACTGGGACTGGGGAGACAATTGTTCAGATCCCTGCTCAACCATGAAGCTCACAGGGTGGCCGTGGGCCAATCACTCTGTCTGTCTCAGCCAAATCTAATTCAAAGGATTGTGGTGAGGATAAAGGAACAGGGAGAACTATATTGCCACTTTGAGCTCCTTGATGGTAAGGAGGTAGGTAAATGGAATAACAAACAAACAAATGCTTTTATTCCTCAGCAGTAGATGGCATAAGGAGGCAGTTCAGCATGCAGTTAAGATTTCACCGAAATAAGCTTGTTTAACAGGTCCCCAGAGTGTGAGTACTCTAGCCAAATTTTAAGAAGTAAAATATAAGAAGTAAATTCTAAGAAGGGCAAAATTGAATGGACTTTTGCCCCCAATTCTCTATCTTTTAAAGGTAGAAAATACACATTTGTGCTATGGAGTGATAACACACAATTGGAATTGTGTCACCCCAAATACATGTACAGTGGTACCTCGGTTTAAGAACAGTCCTGTTTAAGAACGATTCATTTTACGAACTCCGCAAAACTGGAAAGAGTATCCCAGTTTGCAAACTTTACCTCGGTCTAAGAATGGAAGTTGAATGGTTGAAGGGCACCGGCGGCATGAGGCCTCATTAGGGAAAGTGCGCCTCGGTTTAAGAATGGTTTCGGTTTAAGAACGGTTTCGGTTTAAGGTACCACTGTACAAAAATGTCATTCCCCACATGAATGTTATTTGCATGAGGGATATGCACTCATGTAATGTGGCTTCTCTGAAAACCAGGCTATCTATTGTGGGAGACAGTCCAATATCTTAATTAAGCATCTCTTCAGGGACACAAGACAAGACCTTTGACATCTGTATCTATTTACTGCAATCATTGTGTTATCAGTATCTGCCAAGTTTTGTGTGTTGAGAACTTCCAAATGTGTTTGGCTCCTATTGTCTTCCTCAGTGAATGTACGGTCCTCTCAGTAGTCACATCCTCCCTGTGGAACTCAGAGGAGCCTACTATACCTGCTTCTTGATGTCTTTTAGAATACTATTTCCCCTTGGCAAATGAGACGTTATATTATCATTTCTGGTGTCAGTTCTTGTTCTGGTTGTTAATGGTTTATTATCATTATCATTATTATACTATGAACCCTTTTGAGAGTATTTTAGGTTCCGAAGGCAAGCTAACAGAATCACAGGGTTCAAAAGGATATTTAAAAGTCATCTACCTCCTGCCCGATACTGAAAACTGGGAACTAGGGCACCTGTCAGGGACTGGACTAAGGAGTGGACTGTGGGGACTGCCCCCCCCTGAACCTTGCCAAGAAGAGGAGGACAGTATCGATTTAGAACAGTGGTTTGCAGAATGTCATAGTTCAGAGGCTGCAGAGGGGAGAAGGTGGGAAATATTGGGAGAGCAGCAGGAAGAAGCACCAGGGGAGAGACAGCTGACAGACTCAGTGTCTTTGGAAAGCATTCCTAACCCCCCCTCCCAGGACTCAGCATGCATTGAGACTAGTAGAACAGAGAGCTCAGAGGCAGAAAGCACAGATCAGCTGGTGCAGGGACAACATAGAATAGGAGAGACAGAGGGGGTGAAACTGTATTCGGAGCAACGCCATTATCTGAGAGTCGGCATCATCCATCTCTGTGAATATTAAATAAAATACCACGGTAAGAACTTGTTTTTGCATTTCTGGCTGCCAGCCATGAGGGAGTGGAATCAGATTCCCTGAAGCCCAGCAGCATCCTCATCACGTGACAGTTTAGCCTCTGCTTGAAGACTTCCTGTTAGGGACATCCCACCCCATCTCAGGCGCCTTGATTGAAACAATGCTTTAAAATACTCTTGAGGAAATTTTATTAGGAACATAACCAAACAGTATCAAAAGCTCTGTCCCCAGGATAATAGTTCAATTAAGGGTTGGTTCTTAGTTTGATTTGCTGCTGCTGTTGTGTCTCTGGTCTTAACCTGGTTTCAGATGTGAATAATGTTTCTCATGTCAAGTTTCTGTAGGGAACTTAAGGAACAAAGGAAGCTGCCCTATATTGAATCTGACCGTTGGTTTGTCTAGCTCAGAACTGTCTACACTAGTAGTGTGGCTCTCCAGGGTTCGAGAAAGGAGACTTTCCCAACTCTGCCTCGGGATGGATTGAATCTGATATCTTCTGGATGCAAACAGTTGTACTACCTCTGAGCTTTCTTTCACCATTGGAATGCATTGTATTTTTTATATCTTTGTGAACATGTGACGCCAAATGGAAGACCATATATATTTATAATGTAGAGCAGGACAATCTATGCAGTAATAAATGGGTTCAAGAGTCCATTAGGTGCCCTGGGGATATAAAGCAGTAACTGAAGTCAGAAATTGTATCTCATAAACTATCAGTTTGTGCTCCCATAATATAATTATGACCCATTTACTAAAACAGCAAAGGGAAGAGAAATAAAGTGATCTCTTTTTTTAAAAAAGAAAGATGGAGGGGGCTAAATATTCCACCATCTGGCTTAGAAGTGACTAAGTACAGATAAATGTTATTAAGAAGACACTTGAGAGGTTTCAACAAGCATCTGACATGTAAAAACATCAGAGAGGTTGATTTAGGGATGGAGTTGAAGCAACAGGCTGGATGTGAACAAAGAGAAGTTTACCAGATGTTAGGGTAGTACTTTCCTAACTTTGCTGTATTATTATTATTATTATTATTATTATTATTATTATTATTAAAAATCACTGTGAAAAGTACTTTTAGAGGCATTTAGGAACAGTGGCGATAACATCCTTGGAAATAAAAATGAAGAAGAATGCCATCCAAATGATGAAAGGTGTGTGATCTATATTGCAACAAAGAGCATTCCTTATTTTATTTTATTATCAGCTCAATAATATAGGATAAAATTAAATTAGCATAACATCTCTTCCCTCTATTTTCTGAAGCTGAATAATGCTAATTTCACTATTATCCTTTTAATAATTCAAGGGCACCACACTTAATGTTCTTCCATTTATTTGATCATAGAGCTGCATTAAATATTTTCTAGCTTTGTGCAAATATTCATTTGCTTTTGGATCTTGATTGGCCCTGTTGAATGCCCTTCTTTGTCTTTTTCTGGACTAGTCACATGGTTGATGAATGGGATGGATGGTCTGTGATGAATGGGATGGTGATGAATGGGATGGTGTCATAGCAGGAGAGACCCAGTGAGATTTGACTGCATAATTATTTAAATAAAGGCAAAAGGGACACTGTGAATGGATAGGATGGCAACCCTAGAATTCAGTGGGACATACAGTAATTCAAGAAGCCTATATTGCGGAAAGGAATGTCTGATTGGGCCCCTGGCTAAGACACAGCCACTCTGACATTGCTGTTCAGAATAGCATTAAAGGTAATGTTGGCATGGGGTTTCATAGGTAATCTCTGGAGGAAAATGTGATTTGTGTGTGTGTGTGGGGGGGGAGTGTATTTAAAAAGAGACAACAAAGCCTCGACTGGAGAACTGCTGATTAGATTGATTGCTTCAGTCCCAGATAATTATTTATTTGTGGTTTATATGCCTGTGGTGATATAATTATAATTGATGTAATTATGATTAACTTATGCATATTTAAATAGTAACCTAACACCCAGTCATTTGAGGGGAGCTGAGTGAGAGTTTGGCAGGGAGGTGAAGGTTACAACCTTCGTATAGATGAGTGGGATCAGCAGGTTCTGACAGAGAGCAAAATGAATCCAGTCCAGTCCAGGCAAACAGTAGAAAGGAGAGGGCATTCCTAATAGATTCTACAAACAACTCTGGGCGTGTACCACTTGGCTTAGTTGGCATGGGCAAGGCATTTTGCATGCTGAAAGTCTTTAGCCAATTAAGGCAAGGCCTAGCTGCTAGCATGAACTCGTATGCTAGCTTTGCCCTGAAACTACAGCTTTTAGTATGCTGAAAGACCCACACATCCCTAAGTGGAACTCTGTGTCACCCCTAAGCCTTTGCAAAAGCCATGAAATGAGAGATGGGATTTTTTTATTTTTTTTATTTAATAGAGGGAATGAAATATTTCCCTAGTTTCAACATTTCCATAGTCTTGGGTCTGGAACAAGTACTGTATATTCCTGCATATAAGACTACTTTTTAACCCAGGAAAATCTTCTCAAAAGTCGGGGGTCGTCTTATACGCTAGTTCATCTTTCTTATACGCTAGTTCATCTTTCTGATTATATCCCAAACTCTATATTTTAACTGGAAAAGCTGCGGGTCGTCTTATACGCCCAGTCGTCTTATACGCCGGAATATACGGTAATTGGCAATGAAAAGGCTAGTTGCGTTGGCTCTCTTTTTGTTTTCTGAAGTGACAATCATGTGAGAACCAATAAGGTACACACAGTGCATTAAAAAACAAACAAACAAAAACTACCAGAACAGGATAAACTCAGGTAAAATTTGCAGAGGGCTCAAGTCGTTCCATTAGCTCCTCAAATTGGGAGAAGATTAATCACCATGATTTCTATGGTCAGTTTGACTCAACTGTTCCTATCTTCACCCTTCTGTTCCTGACATTTTCTTTTTTTAAAAAACAAAACCCTACGTCACACACCACACTAATTGCATAAAAAAGTTCACATAAATACATAAGAAACAAGGATCTTTGCATTCAAGTATGAAACATGATGTTACTGTTTTAATATCATGATGCAACATTGATGTTACATTTTTTGCTAGAGAAAGTCATGCCCTGTAAACAGCCATTTGGGAGTAGCATTCTAGAAGAGGGGGGAGGAAGGGAGGAGAATATTTGTCTGATTGTGACCAGCAATAACGAACATATGAAACCTATGAACTACATTCCTCAGACAAAGAATGTCAAAAATAAGAGTTTGTGTTGTGATATGGGAAGCTTGGAAGATAGAGCAGTTATGTGACTTTGGCGCTTGTTCTTAGACCCCAGAATTTATTTTTTCTATCCATCTCTGACAAGATTTTGCAAAGCAATTCTGAGAAAATTGACATAATAGGACCATTCTGCGCTATGCATCCAATAGGTGTGTGTGCAGCTGTGTGACCAACATTGCTTGAAGGTTTCTTAGCCGGCAATATGGCCCTGTAAATCTAGTCCTTCTCTGACAGTGTGTGATGTAGATAATAAATCATATCACTCTAGAGAAAAGCTTTCAACATCTTTGGGGGTAGGCAAATAAATGTGTAATAGAATTACGCAGCTCTGTGTCCTCTGTAATTGGTTTTTATTGTTCACACAAACAATCTTTGTTTTTCTAAGCAGATAAAAAGGGAAAGAAAGATATGAGCTGTCAATTCATTTCTACTATTGCTATGCCAATTGCTTGTCTCAGAAGGCAGGAGTGATTCTGTATCAGTCAACACATTGTCGATTTTTAATATATCTGTAAATATTAAATGCAGCACCATGGGACAGTGAGACCTGAATCCAGATCTCATCATCTACCGGAGGTAATTACATTTCCCACCTGTATTTCTTGATTGAGTAAATATTCTCTACAGTCTTATAGCCATCATAACATAATGTAAGTAATTTATTAGAATCATAGACATCATATTGCTCAGCTTCTGAGAATGCTATATAATTATTTAGATTATTAAGGGAAAGCTTGCAGTATGATTGCAGATATGTACATCTGCCTGCAAGAAGAGCTATCTAACAATAAGTCCATCTATTAATAACAATTATCCTTGTTGCAAATGGATAATTAAACCAATGGATGGCATCCAACTAAGCCATACTCAGAGCAGCATGAATCAATGGACTTCAGTTGTTGTTGTTGTTGTTGTTGTTGTTGTTGTTGTTGTTGTTGTTGTTTCCATATCATCCTTCATCCAAGGATCACAGGGCAGTTTACAATATAAAAACACAAAAATACATACCATAGCTACAAACAAAACACTACCTCCTCAACCATACACAGTTTAAATGGTCATAGATTGATTAAGTAGCCAAAAAAGCCTGGGAGAATAGGAATGGCATCTGAATATTTCTGCTGAAGGTGCCAAGCAAGTCTCCCTAGAGCGTGCATTCCACAAGCAGGGAGCCACTGCAGAAACGAAATTTTCCATTGATTTCAATTATCTGCTCTATGATTTAGTCGGATACCACTCAACAAAAAATGTCTGGTGTTTTGATTCCCCTTACTCTGCACACAAGAGATATTAGCAACTGGAACACCTGCAGTGCATGGAAGGAATAAAATACCTTTCCATTTTAAGGACTGGAGAGACTTTTGTGCCCACATGGAAATTTATGACAATTAATTTCAGCTACTTGTTGACATAGTTTTCACAAAACTATGAAACGGCAATCACAGAATTATGCAACAGGAATTGTTCAAGTATAGTTTTTATTTTGCTTTTTTTCGGAAAGAAGGAATTTTAATTGAATGCATATCAGCCTTGGAATATTTGTCAAATTATTTATAATATTTCCACCCTGCTTTTTCCTTTTTAAAAAATAAAAATAAAATAATGTTATTGAATTTTACATAGAGAAAAAAGAAGAAAAAGAAAAACAGAAGAAAAAGATTTTTTTAAAAAAGATACAAAAATACAAGATGCAAAAAAGACAATGTATATCCCCTCTTACTTCTTCCAACATCTTCACTTCCCCTTCTTACAATCCTTGTTTATAATTTACTCTTACCAAATCTCATCTAAATATCATAAAGTTACATTTTATATCACAATTCATAACCTTATTCTTAAATCATTCTTATTCATTGTATATAGGAATGTGAAGGAAAGATAGGGGGGGGGGAAGACCCAAATTAAAAATAAAAAGGCATAAAACATTATCATATTCTCCCATTTCTAATCCGAATATTTCGGACTTCCTCATTTCCCCTTCTTGAGTTCCTTATCAATTTATTTTGCTGGGGGAAAGTCCCAAAAGGTTGTGTATGTATGAAATGGACTTTGTTTAAGAACCCCTGCCTCGGAGCCATAAACTGTTGTACCATGTGAGGCTATAGGGAGTCTATTTTTTTTAGACTAAATGATAAAGGGCAATCTTGTAGGAGGGGAATACATTTATCTGGTGCCAGTGAGTTCCTAAACAGGGAAAGGATGGGAAGTTGGAGGTGTACACGCTGTGGTAGCCTGATCTTTCTTTCCCAGGTGGCCCAGGGTGGCTGACAGTGTGGTGCCACATTGTGCAGCTGCAAGTAACCTTTCTACATACCTTAGCATACACTATATGGCTTTGAGCACCATTATGACTTGCTAAGTAGTCAGATGATCTTGGCATGCAAGCGAGGCTGATGGAATCCTAAAGCTGGAAGGGACAGTACCTGCTTACACTGTGGAATTCCCTCCCATGAGATGGGAGTGATGGCCACCAATCTGAATGCCTTTGAAAGAAGGTTAAACAAATTCATGGAGGATGAGGCTGTCAGTGACCACTAACCCTGATGGCTGAACTTTCCTCCACTGTTGGATGCACTATACTTCGGAATACCAGTTGCATGTGGGCATCGAATTGATGACTGTGAGAATAGTATGCTGGACTAGATGGGCCATAGGTCTGTTCTTGCCGGCCCTTATGTTTTTGTGACAGGAAATATTCTAGTTTAATTACACATTGGAAAGCAAGCACCACAAATAATCCAGATTCCAGTACACCGTAATCGTTGTATCTGGTCCTATTCTTATGTAGTACAGACCTCCTGCTCTTTCAGTAATGTAAGACAGGACAAGAGACATCTTTCCTACCATGATAGTATGATAACATATGAATCAGCTTTGTGTTTGTGATGGGACTATCTGTGGCAAACTCCCTCAGTGAAGATAGAAGTGGGGCAACATGACTGGGGTTTGTTTTTTTACCTTGGCTATCACAACTGTGGAAATTAAACCAGTTTATTCTGCCTTTAAGCACCCCTAGCTACTTCCCTAGCCAAGTCCAATGTGCCACTTAATGGTCAAATTCTTCTTTTTACCATCCCCATCCTCATTGGACATATTTCTTCCTTGCCATGACTGGCTAAGGGTTTGCAGCATGATTTGTCCACCACAAAATCACATTACCATTACCAGAGGAACAGGGTTAAAACATAAAAAACTCATATTTATGCTCACGTGTAGTTCAAATCTAGGTTCTTTGCTTTTACTGAAATGTGAATCTACTGATGGAGTATCAGCAATCAAAGCTTTGAGAGAGATTTTCTAAGATGATCTATGCTAGGTTTATGTGTTCATACTTCTACCACTAGCGAGGGTAGAAGAACCATCACTAGCAAACTACAATGACTCAATCACAATTGTATGTATTTCTGTATCATTCACAACAGCAATTTGTCTCTCCATGGTGCTGCCGCAGTTCCACATTTATATACAGTGCTACCTGATTCCTTTATAAATCTTATTGTCAATAAACTCAGAGCATAAGAATTGAGTGCTCTTTTAGAAGGATTTCTTGCTAGATTGTAGTAATTATTTATAGTTTATCATGCACCCATTATTCTTCAGCACCTAACACTGCAGCAGATAAGAAAAAGGAAATAGCAAAGTATATATTAAAAGTTTAATATATGCTATAAACAGTTTCAGGTGTCTTGCAAGTGTTCGAGTAAATTAGGACATTCACTAAATCAAGCACCCCTGCTTGATTTTGCATTGATCTTGTGAACTACTGCCTCCCTTCTCCCAAGGCCCTTAAATTTACTTTGGAGCGGGTAAGCTTTACATTGTAAAGAAAGAATCAGGCAAAATGGGCACCCCCTAGGGTCCAGCAGAGGGCCTTTTCCTGTTCAAGAATGTCCACTCAGAAGAAATGACATGCATAGTGGCATTTGGGGTTCTGGGACTGGGACTTTTAGTAGCATCTCAAGCTATAAAGGATATTGCACCAAAGTCTTGGGAGTGCTTCTTCTATTTCCTTTGCCCATGTTCCAAAGAAGCTACGGAAATGATAGTTCAGTGGTAGATCATCTGCCTTGCATGTAGAAGACCCCAGATTCAATTGTTGCTCTTACCAGCTAGGGTTGGGAAAATCTCCTGTCTGAAACTCTGGAGAACCACTGTCCCTAATAGTAGACTATATGGAGTTAGGTAGACTAGTGAATCAGAGAATTGGAAAGTTGATAGGGACCCCAAGAGTTATCTAGTCCAACACCTGCAATGCAGGAATGTCAGGAAAAGTATCAATGACAGATGGTCATCCAACCTCTGTTTTAAAATCTCTAAGGAAGGAGAGGCCACTGCCTTCCAAGGGAGTCCGTTCTGTTGTCAAACAGCTTTTACCACGACAAATTTCTTCCTGATGCTTAGTCAGAAAAACCTTTCTTGTATCTTAAAGCCATTGATTCAGGTCCTATCCTCCAGAGCAGGAGAAAACAAGCTTTCTTCATCTTCCATGTGACAGACCTTGAGGTATTCAAAGATGACTGGCATATCTCCTCCCAGTCTCCTTTTTTCCAGGCTAAACATACCCAACTTCCTCAACTGTTCTTCATAGGGTTGGTTTCCAGACCCTTGATCATCCTGGTTGCCCTCCTCTGCACACGTTCCAGCTTGTCAATATCCTTCTTAAATGGTGGTGCTCGGAACTGGACAAAGTACTCCAAGTGTGGTTTGACCAAGGTAGAATAGAGTGGTACTATTACTTATCTCAGTTGGTGCACTATACTTCTGTTGATCCAGCCTAGAATAGCATTAGCACTTCTTCTTCTTCTTCTTCTTCTTCTTCTTCTTCTTCTTCTTCTTCTTCGATAACTCATAGCCGAGTAAGATTGTCCTCCATAAACACGGTTTTAACAGTGAGTCCGTAAGTGACTGTGGAGGCCAATTCTGGATCCACACGTCCTTCCACACTGGGGACATTGGTTTCTGGGTGGAAGTTGATCATGATGTGGATTTGCCAAGCATGCCTTCCTCTTAGCACGTTTCTCCCTTGCGTCCTGAGTTCAAGAGTCTTCAAGGCTCATGACACCTTTGGTAAAGGCTGTTCTCCAACTGGAGCTCTAGCAGGCCAGTGTTTCCCAGTTGTCAGTGTTTATACTACATTTTTAAAGATTTGCCTTGAGAAAGTCTTTTAACCTCTTTTGTTGACCACCAGCATTACACATTCCATTTTTAAATTCGGAATAGAGTAGTTGCTTTGGAAGACGATCATCAGGCATCCGCACAACATGACCAGTCCAACGAAGTTGATGTTGAAGAATCATTGCTTCAACACTGGTGGTCTTTGCTTCTACACTGATATTAGTTCGCCTGTCTTCCCAAGTAATCTATAAATTTTTTCAGAGACATCATTGATGGAATCTTTCGAGAAGTTAGAGATGGCATTTATATGTGATCCATGTTTCACAGGCATATAGTAAGGTTGGTAGTACAATAGCTTTGTAAACAAGCATTTTGGTTTCCCTGAGAATGTCCCGGTCCTCAAACACTCTGCACTTCAATCGGGAGAAAGCCGCACTCGCAGAGCTCAGGTGATGCTGGATTTCAGCATCAATGTTGGACCTTGTGGAAAGGTAACTGCCTAGGTAGGAGAAGTGAGTGACATTTTACAACGTTACACCATTGAGTTGGATTTGTGGTGCTGCAGAGGGGTTATTTTGTACTTGTTGGTGCAGCAATTTGGTTTTTTGGTTGTTGGGTGATAGGCCAAGCTTTTCATAAGCTTCTGCAAAGATATTTAGGATGGTTTGGAGGTCAGAAGAAGAAGAAGTGCAATGTCGTGCTAACCTGCAAGAAAGAAAGGGCGGGTGGGAGGGGTTCAAACGCCAGGCAAAAATGTGACCAGAAAATGGTGGACGCAGCTTTAAGAGGGGCCCCAACAACCAATCAGATCCAAGGAATTTGCATACGCATGCCCCCCATTACTCAGCATGAGCTGTGGCCTTACACAAACCAAACCCTAAGCTAAATTTCTTAACAGCCCTACCACAATCCGCTTTATATTATATGATATAAAGCGCCTTAACACCTGATCCCACTGTGAATGGTTCACTTTGAGAGCCATTGTTATCTGCAATTGTTGCTGTCATATTATCATGGAGGAGCCAAATGATGTTTACAAATTTATCTGGGCAGCCAATTTTCAGAAGGACAGTCCACAGGGCATTACGATTTACAGTGTCGAAAGCCTTAGTCAGGTCAATAAACGCCATATACAGAGGGTGATTTTGCTCTCTGCATTTTTCTTGAAGATGTTGAGTGGTGAAAATCATGTCCACTGTCCCCCTAGAAGGTCAGAAACCATTTTGGGATTCAGGAAGGGTCACCTCGGATATTGTTACGAGACGGTTTGCTAAGAGCCTTGCAAGAATTTTGCCGGCCGCAGCTAATAGAGAGATGCCTTGATAGTTTCCACAATCAGTTCTGTCACCTTTTTAAAAGAGATTGATATTTTTGGCATCCCTAAAGCCTGCTGGGATTTCTTCTCTTTCCCAGATTTTTTCGATGAGCTTGTGAAGTTGTTGTGTAAGTTCAATTCCGCCCACTTTGAAGATTTTGGCAGGTATCCCATCAGGTCCAGGCTTTGTTGTTTTTCATTTGGTTAATAGCTGTACACAGCTCTCCCATATTTGGAGATACTGCAAGCTCATCTCTAACTTGTTTTTGCGGAATTTGTGAGAGGACCTCAGCAGCTACGGGGGAGTTGCAGTTAAGGAGATGTTGGTAATGTTCTTTCCAGTGCAGTGTGATAGCTTCTTTATCTTTTAGAAGTGTGTTACCATCTGCTGAGTGTAGGAGGCATATGCCATGATTTATTGGCCCATAGATGGTCTTTGTGGCTTTAAAGAAACTCTGTGCATCATGAGTGTCGGCTAAGTGCTTGATCTCTTGAGCTTCTTTTTTTATCCACCAGGTGTTTTTTTAGTTCTCTGGTTCTTCTTTGAACCTCAGCCTTAGCGTTGGCATAGGTTTTTTTCATGCAATCTCACTGTCATTCTCATCAAACCAGTCCTGGTGTTTTTTGGTTTGGTATCCAATAGTTTGTTCACAGGCTGCAAAACAACAGGCTATTTTTAGCTTGGTCCAGTGTTCCTTGATGTTATCAGGGAATTCTGAAAGCAGATGGTCCTTAAGAGACGTTTGGAAGCAATCCCGCTTAATGGGATCTTGAAGGGCTTGAGTGTTCATTTTGAGCCTTGGTTTCCTTCCTTGAAGCCTGCATTGAGGTATAATCTTGATAGGCATCGTGAAGCATATTAGTTGGTGATCTGTCCAGCAGTCGTTGGCACTCGTCATAGCTCTGGTAAGGAGCACATCACGGCAGTCTTTAGTACGGACAATAACATAGTCTAAGAGGTGCCAGTGGTTTGACCAAGGATGCCTCCATTAAGTTTTTAATTTATTTTGCTGGATCACACTGTTGACTCACATGAGCGACACTTTTAAAAAAGACATAGGCGGTTAATAGCATTACTACTGGATAAAGGTGTCATTTATACAATCACATTCAATAGGACTTACTTCTGAGTAGACATGGTTAGAATTGCAACTATAGCTGCCTTTGTGATGGGCCATTAGCCACTTCATTAACTTTGCCTTTAAGGGCCACAAAACTCTGCTATTTTTGCTGTGAAAGACTAATAGGGCTACCCCTCTGGAAATTCATTAACTTTGAAAGGGAACACACAGAGAAGCTAATTGGTTTGTAAATATCTGTTGATGGCTGACATATGCGTGCCTCTTCTGCACTATGAGAGACATAAAAACGTGCGTATTTCTGCATCAAGGGAGGACAAAACAGAAGGAAGACTTGTGCAAAATGAGCCAATTCCAGCAGAATAGAAAATAACACTTGGAAGTGTAAATGAATGTTGGAAGTGACTGAGTCACGTTGAGGCATCCCTAGGTAAGATGGGGTAATAAGCTACATTTCCAGAGAAAGTGTCTATTCTTAAAACACATTTTTGATAGCTGGCCTATATGTCAGTCACCCAGCTAGCTGTTGATCCACGGTTTAGGCATAATTTGCTCTTAAAGTACTCGGGTACCACATGAATCATCCCTCCTCCTTCTTACTAAAGCAGCCTCAACAGTTAGGTGATGTGCAGTAATTGTAGCAAAAGGAGAAAATATTGTCCCCAGTTTTGCAGTATCAACGGCAACACCATTTTCTTTGCCAGTGTTGTAAACCATGCAAGAATTCTTACTTCCTTATTTATTTATTTATTTATTACATTTCTTTAGTTCCCAGGGTAGGTTATAACAATAAAATATGCAAGTATAAAAATAAAGGAATTGCAACCAGAAATAAGGAAAATGTAAAAAACAAAAACAAAAAGTTCTGGGAAAAAAATTCCTGTATAAAAACAGTCCATAGCGCTAAAGAGATGGCTGCATCAGAGCAAATATTTCTGTTTGCCAGATGGGATGATCTCCCCACCACCACCACCACCACCACACTGTTCTGGGAGTTCTCCTGACCCCGTGAGCTAATTTGGGGGCACAGGGAGTGTATTGAAGATGAGGGGGGAACTCCATTGTGCTATCATTAGTTCTTGCACGGATCTCTACTAATGGGACCCGATAGTTGAATCCAGCCCAAACCATTAAAAACAACTCTGTAGTTAGAAATGTGCAAGAATATGGTTGTCTCCATAGAATTGCAAGATGTTTCACATTCTTAAACACAAATTTATGAGCTCTATTCAGGCTTCTGTGATGAAGTATTAATTTTTGTTTGAGCAGGGCAGCGCTGAAGCAGTTTCTAGCATGATTTGTAATACGTCAAAAGTGTGAGTAAAAGTGGGCTTTTTCTTCTCTAGTGCAGTTGCTGTCAAAGTATAGAATCAGATTTTACAGAAATTGTAAAAACAAAACATTAGAAGCAATGAAATAATGTCTCTCCATTCACTCCCACACACTCACTCACAACATTCTATAAACCAATATAATGTCCTGTGTTACTACAGCTAAAACTGTATTTGTAACAAGGTCCATTCCTCAGTTGTTGTGTTTTCTTTTCTTTCTCCAGTTGACCAGTGTGAAACAGTGACCACAGTACTTGGTGAACATCACAGAACCTCTACACCTAGCACTGTTGACCACAGATATGATCTACATCTGCTTAGGGTTGCCATATTTCAAAATGTGAAAATCAGGACACAAAAGTTGTTAAACTTTCCTTTTGGTGTGTGTGTGTGGGGGGGGGCAAACTTGTTGATATTTTGTGTTGAGGCAACTATAGAGGTATGAATTCAATGGCACATAGTCCTGTTGCATTTAGAGCAGGCACCCCCAAATTCGGCCCTCCAGATGTTTTGGGACTACAATTCCCGTCATCCCTGACCACTGGCCCTGTTAGCTAGGGATGATGGGAGTTGTAGTCCCAAAACATCTGGAGGGCTGAGTTTGGGGATGCCTGATTTAGAGCAAGGCTGGGGGACCTATCGCCATGCAAATACTGCAAAATTTTAACTCCCATATATCTGCCCACTAACCATGCTGGCTGGGGCTCATGGGAGTGGTTGCAGCATCTTAAGGGTCATAGGTGTCCCCCGCCCCATGTGTACACCCTGAGAAAGATCAACTCTGGCTTCTTTTGCAACTGCTGCACTGTGAATTGTCAACTCTAAGTGGGTAATGGAAGTGAAAAGGTGTCCAGAAATGCTGGATTGCACATTTTGATATAAATCAGCCAGTCATTTCTTAGACTACAGGCTTCTAGTGTTTCCTAAAGGTTCATTGTCATGCTTGATGTCATTGGCAAACATGTTTACATGTTGTCGAATATCCTTTCCTAAGAAGATGACCACTCTCAACGGCCATTAAACCCATTTGCATTGCTGCTGCCAGAGTTAATGGTAAGGTTTTCATGTGGCACTACTAAACTATTCTCAATATACCAGCTTATATTGTAGATTTAAATCAAAAGTAGAATTAGTTTCATATATGAAACATATTTCAGCAGTTTTATATATATATAACAGTTGATAGAAATCTTCTAATGGTTTCATGTAATCCCTTTAGTTCCTAATTAGTCCCTAATTGCAGATAAAATGTGACCATAAATCCAGCCTCCATGTCTGTATATCTAAAACAATTCTTTATCTGCTTTCCTCAGTCATGAATATTATTCACATCATATACTGAAAGCCAACAAAATTATTTCTCTCATCTTAATTTGCAACCCTGCTGTGTTCCTTTTCTCAAGTCAGGATCAGCCACCTGCCCGGAAGCAGTGGCGGAGCTTCATGCTCTGGCACTGGGGGACGGAGAGCAGGTGGGGGCGGGGCTGGTGCACATTCCAGGGCATGGCACTACGCCTGCAGGAGCATGGCGCACATCCTGGGAGTGTGGCATGCCACCTGCAGGGGTGTGGCGCCCAGCATGGGTGGGGGGGCAGCCACGATGGCACCCCGCCGGGATCACGATGCCGGGGGGGCGGTGCGCTCCCCCTGCACTCCTCTTCTTTCACCAGTGCTCAGAAGGGCCTGCCCCATCATCATACTAAGGAACTTATCTACTGATTAGTCAGAACTTTGGGAGGCAAGAAATTGACACTATTTTTGGTTGATGGTAAGACAGCATAGAGCATATTAGCTTGCTATCTTGAATTCTGGGTTTCCATTCCAATTTTCTTAAACTCTACGCAGAGTATGCATGGAAAGAGGAGCAGAGTCACACACACTAGCTTACCAACTACAGGCTCAGATCTTTGTACATTGGAACAAGGTCAGAAGGAGGTTGGCTTTTAGGACAATTATACTGGGCTATTCTGCACCGACTGTTTTAACGGTTTGGTGTTTTCATGTTTGACTGTGGTGAGTTTTGTTTTGGGATTGTACGCTATTTAGTTTATTACATTTGCCACATTTTGTGACGTTCTCTTGCAATGTGGGATAAAGGTATATCACCGTCCTTTATTTGTATACCACCCGCTCACAACATCAAATCATATTACCTGATTCACTAATAACTGCAAGACGTAACAAAATGTAATTAATCATATAAACAACGAACTAATGAAACGTTTCATATGGACAAATATACAATGAAATGAAACTATTCATTGATAATTTGTAAAATGGTGTCTGGCTACAAAACCACAAAAACATAACCCAGATTAAAAGCAAACAGAAATGCAACTCCAGAACTAAGTCTTGCCCAAGCACCAAGGCCTAAATAATACCCATCCCAGTGCAATGTTCCTTTCTACTCAGTACACAAAGTTCAGAGATGAAGCTGGCAGGTTCTGGGAAGAGGGTTGTCATGTGGTCCTCCTCATTCCTTTTTTGGTTGGGAGGCTGGGGGCGCGATGGTCTTTTAATATAAATCTAGAATATGACTCACTGTTAGGACTTGAGTTCCTATGCAGAAAAAGATGTTCACAAAGTACAGAACTAGGCATCAATACTCAGTCCCAAAGTCTATACAGTGGTACCTTGGGATAAGAACTTAATTCGTTCTGGAGGTCCATTCTTAACCTGAAACTGTTCTTAACCTGAGGTACCACTTTAGCTAAGGGGCCTCCTGCTGCCGCCGCACTGCCACCATGCGATCTCTGTTCTCATCCTGAAGCAAAGTTCTTAACCCGAGGTACTATTTCTGGGTTAGCAGAGTCTGTAACCTGAAGCGTCTGTAACCTGAAGCGTCTGTAACCCAAGGTACCACTGTACTGTATAGATGTATGTCCTGTTATTGCACAGCTGAAATGTTAAAAGTGGTACATGAAAAGGAGAAATATCTAATTCCTCTTAAACCCCTTTGGAAATCTCAGCTTCTGCATCCTTAGCCCATTTCCATATATATCTTCCCTTTTAGGATAGAACCCCTTCACACTGAATCTCTGATTAAGCTAACAGTCATAGGGGAATCTCTGTAACCTCATCTCTCTGACACAACCTTTGACTGTTAGAAAAAGTGGAAGCACTAAATTGTAAACGAATATACTGACCTTAGAATAACACTTTAAACATGTATTGATTAACCCATAAACTCAACCCTAAAGAATACCCCTGTGTCAGCCCACCAAGGCAGAAGTCAAGCAATCAATAGCCAAAATTAATTGTATGCTTCTCTTAAGGCACTTTTTAATGCTCCTTGCTAGCCCGGTGGGATACCTTTGTATTTAATTGATTCGTCATACAGGATAATAAAATCTTACTGAGGATTGCAACAAACAGCTACCTTCTCAAGAGACCTCAGAGCATTTTGCAAGGAGAATAACTTCCTCCAGAACAATATTACCATTTATTTTATTTGGTAAAATAAGAAAAGTCTCTTTGCAAAACAAACAAACCAAAACCCTGAACCCAACCTCATAGTCACACTTCGCAGAATTTCCTGAATATGAATCATTAAAGCTAAAATGTTTATTAGAATAATTGTTTGACCAAATGTACCAAGAGCCACCACAATGAAACAATGGGTTACAGCAGGCATCCCCAAACTTCGGCCCTCCAGATGTTTTGGACTACAATTCCCATCTTCCCCAACCACTGGTCCTGTTAGCTAGGGATCATGGGAGTTGTAGGCCAAAACATCTGGAGGGCCACAGTTTGGGGATGCCTGGGTTACAGTGTAATCCTAAAACATGTTTATTCAGAAATAAATCAGTGGAGCTTACTCCCAGGTAAGTAGGGTTCTAATTAAAGCCTCAGTCAAGATCCAGGGATCTAATATAACACCACTTCCCATGATACTGTCCATGAAAATGACTTCCTTACTATGAGAAGGAGCCTACTATATTTTGTACCCCATTTGGTTGCAATTTATGCGACATGAATCATGCTGGTGATGCATCTCCATAAACTGAGCTTTGATGTTCATTTTAAGGAAAATCTACCTTGACCTCAATTGATTAGAACCTATTTGGTCAAAAACATACAACTGATTAGATCATGTTAGATAATGACAGGGTGCTTCCTTTTCCTACATTGGATAAGGGGGGGGGGGGGAGGAATGCTTGGGTATTATCTCAGTGCAATGATATGCAGGCTGGACTGACAATTTCACGATTGCTTCTAAAATAATGGCATAACATAGAATTGATTAGATCATGCTAGATAATCACAGGGTGCTTTCTTTTCCTACAAATGCTTCCTAAGAACAGTTGAGCTTGTTCTGAGTTTTGAAGCTTCACTCCGTATCCAAGATGAATGTCAAAGATAAGGTGCCCTCTAATTCTTCTGTATATACACTGTGAACATTTCTTGTAGCCTACCTAAGAAAGGCCTACAATGTTTTTGTAAGAGCAAAGGAATTGGGGACGAGGAAGCTCTAATCTCAAATTAACCATTTTAAATTCAACTTTTTTTTATTCAACTTGATCTTTAAATCTGTTATTAAAATGACAGCAGCTCTGCTTGTGTTGATGCTAGTTTAATATCCCAAATGACAGTTATAAATGGACATGGGCTACAGGCTATGTCACTTGCTGGTGAATTAGATAAATCTCAAATTTTATTTTCCTTGTGTATGCTTAGCTTTTGCAGTTACCCCCTCAGACATTAATCTATCGCAAAAGGAGAAGATACCATCTTTCAGGAGAAACGTGTCATAAATATTTTGATAAAGTATTTTTAATCCTTGGAAACAGATGGCTGTTCTATAAAGATTGTCAGCTGAGCAGATTTTGCTGACAGAAACATATTAAACAACGGTGGTTGGGGGAAGGGTGTTTTCCCGTCACTATTAGATGGATTCTGCTATTAATCAATCGCAGCTGGTTGGTTTTCTGACAGCTAGAGCATCCTGGACATAATTTGATTGTCTTGCGCTATTTCTGACTAATAAATCCTGCATAAGGTGTGATTTGATGGAGGAGAAAGAAGATACCAGTTCACTGACCAGCAGATAGGGGCAGCTTATTTCCCTATATGTTTAGCACACATGTGTGAGAGAGAGCACACAAAGAATTTATGCATTACTCAGTTTCCGCCCATTCTTTTTGAATTAAGTTAATTTGGTTAATTTGCAGCTGTTAGATTTTTTAAAAAATAAATATAACCTTATCCCGAAGTTTGGTTTCACAAGTCTTCTAGGTGGGGTGGGTGCAGTGTCATAACACTTGATGTAGTACACATTTAAAGGGAAATAATATTGCTTTTTAAATCTCTGAGTTTGAGAGCACATGGACCTTCATTGGTACATCCAAGGGAACATCAGTATTTTAATTGCAACAGCCATTTGCATAATTTTGCCAGGCCACCCAGCCTGCATAGTCACCCCATAGATAGTTGTATGAAAATAATTTAGCATTCAGCTCAAGTGAGATTTTTTTGGGGGGCACCTATATCATATATTAATAAGAATCAATTTACTTGCCACTGCCCATTCAACTGGTGATCTCCCTTTCATATTACAATTCCTAGCAATGTGAATTTGTGTCACATGTATTGCACAGGTGCCTTTTTCTTCAAAAGAAATAGACATATATTAACATAGATTCTCAAACAAAATCAACTCCCTGCTGGATAGCTTCTGCTAGTAGGCAATGGATAGCTTGATCATTTGTTGTTCAGAATTTAATTCCAATGTCATATTGGCTCGTTTACATTATTGTAACATGATTGTAAAAACTAAACAGAAACATGTTGGTTCAGCTGTATTTAATACTAGAGCCTGATTAAGAAAAGAAACAAGATTCGATTTCAGACTGCTTTATTAATAGATAAATCCACCCATACCTGAACAGAAATGAAACAAGGGAGGAAACAGATTACTGCTATTTACATTTGCCAACTTTAATAACGGTAAGCTCTTGCAATTGACTCTGAACATTAGTTCCATTTAACTAGACTGTGATTATACCAAGGATTAATTACCTTGATGAGGATAATTTTGGAATCCAACATCTCCCCTACTTTTTCAAAGTATACTAAAAGGTAACAGTGGCTATTGACTACACCATCGTAACTGGAATGAGGCAGCAAAACACAGTGACCATGTATCCCCTATTTCAGGCATCCCCAAACTGCGGCCCTCCAGATGTTTTGACCTACAACTCCCATGATCCCTAGCTAGCAGGACCAGTGGTCAGGGATGATGGGAATTGTAGTCCAAAACATCTGGAGGGCTGAAGTTTGGGGGTGCCTGCCCTATTTGGAGGGCTGTCCGATGACAGTCCTCTATTTGAAACGATAACTGGTTCAACAATAAAGACCCCTTGTGAAGAGAGTGCAGAATGCCCATATGACATTGCAGCTCCACGTCCCAGATACACTGGTGCACTTGGTTTCTAGCTCTCTCATATCCTGCCACTATCAAAGTCTGCGGAGAAAACCCCAAACTTCTTAACTTTTCATACAAAGTGTCTTTCCAATTGGAATAATTGTTCAGCTTGGCAATAATTAGCAAGTAATCTCAAAAGTTTCCTTAAACCAACACAGGAAAAAGAAAGTAGGACTGTGTCGTCCGCATACAAGAGAACCGGGAGGGGCATACCTGCTAATTTGGGTGGATGGGCATTTGCTTTTGCCATATTTTCTGCTAAAGAATTAATATAGAAATTAAATAATGTTGGCGCAAGGTCGCCCCCTTGTTTGACCCTGTGATAAGTTTGAATTTCTTTAGTTAAGTGTCCCTCTCGATCACATATGGTATTTTCATATAGACTACGGATAAGGTGCAATAAGTGTCTATCAATACTTGTGGTCCCAAGCTTTTCCCAAAGTCTATCCCTTGGTATTAGATCGAAGGCAGATTTAAAATCTATAAAAGCTGCATATAAGGAGCCCCCTTTTCTTGAGTATTTTTCCGCCAGATGTTGAAGGATCAGGGCTTGGTCTATAGTTGACCGCTTTGCTCTGAAACCGGCTTGTACTTCTGATAGGATGTGATCTCGTTCCATCCACTCAACTAATTTGTCACGTAAATGGGCGGCGTACAGTTTGCTAATAATACTTAAAAGACTGATTGGCCTGTAGTTAGCCGGCTCGGTTCTGTTTCCCTTCTTGAATATTGGAATAATAATTGCTAGACGTGCAGGGGTCTCTAAGTTGCCCATCTACAGTTAACACATGGACATCAGAGTGAACAGGCACACAGGTCACATGGTCTCAGGTCCCCCACAACGGTGAGATGCACTTGGTGAGATATAGTTCTATTTAATTTTCAGTAATTTCTAGATGTGCCTCTGTACTTATAAATTAGGATGTGCACATTTTATGCAAACCTGTGCCTTCTTTTGTCTTTTTTACCTGGTGATATGCCAGTGGCCACCCAACTGCAACATTTACAGTTCCCATGATGTTATCAAGGAGTTTCCCAGCATGCCATGTGACAAGCTCAGGGAGGATGAGCAGATATAAATAAAACGGGGCGGGGGGGGGGGATAAGGGAAAGAAAGAAAGAAAGATCCTAGTTTCCCTTCTTTTCTGCCAGAGACTAGACCAATAAGAAGGGAAAAGGGAGGAAAGTGTTGTTGTTTTTCCTCCTGTACAATCAAAATTCAAGCTGGAAAAGAACCCAAGTAATAGTACATATATCATTTTTAAGTGACTGTCAGAAGTCTAGAAAGAAATGTCTAGACATATATCATTTTTAAGGCTGGTGCTGCCCAGGACTCTCTCCTGCTGTGAGTGCCCACAGGCCCTGTCCCTGCCTCCTTCCACCTGGTCTAGGGCGGGGCCTGGAAGGCCTCATAAAGGACTGCTGCCGCTGCTCTGCTGCTGGTGCTGCCCAGGACTCTCTCCTGCTGTGAGTGCCCACAGGCCCTGTCCCTGCCTCCTTCCACCTGGTCTAGGGCGGGGCCTGGAAGGCCTCATAAAGGACTGCTGCCGCTGCTCTGCTGCTGGTGCTGCCCAGGACTCTCTCCTGCTGTGAGTGCCCACAGGCCCTGTCCCTGCCTCCTTCCACCTGGTCTAGGGCGGGGCCTGGAAGGCCTCATAAAGGACTGCTGCCGCTGCTCTGCTGCTGATGCTGCCCAGGACTCTCTCCTGCTGTGAGTGCCCACAGGCCCTGTCCCTGCCTCCTTCCACCTGGTCTAGGGCGGGGCCTGGAAGGCCTCATAAAGGACTGCTGCCGCTGCTCTGCTGCTGGTGCTGCCCAGGACTCTCTCCTGCTGTGAGTGCCCACAGGCCCTGTCCCTACCTCTCTCCACCTGGTCTAGGGCGGGGCCTGGAAGGCCTCATAAAGGACTGCTGCCGCTGCTCTGCTGCTGGTGCTGCCCAGGACTCTCTCCTGCTGTGAGTGCCCACAGGCCCTGTCCCTGCCTCCTTCCACCTGGTCTAGGGCGGGGCCTGGAAGGCCTCATAAAGGACTGCTGCCGCTGCTCTGCTGCTGGTGCTGCCCAGGACTCTCTCCTGCTGTGAGTGCCCACAGGCCCTGTCCCTGCCTCCTTCCACCTGGTCTAGGGCGGGGCCTGGAAGGCCTCATAAAGGACTGCTGCCGCTGCTCTGCTGCTGGTGCTGCCCAGGACTCTCTCCTGCTGTGAGTGCCCACAGGCCCTGTCCCTGCCTCCTTCCACCTGGTCTAGGGCGGGGCCTGGAAGGCCTCATAAAGGACTGCTGCCGCTGCTCTGCTGCTGGTGCTGCCCAGGACTCTCTCCTGCTGTGAGTGCCCACAGGCCCTGTCCCTGCCTCCTTCCACCTGGTTTAGGGCGGGGCCTGGAAGGCCTCATAAAGGACTGCTGCCGCCGCTCTGCTGCTGGTGCTGCCCAGGGGAACTTGAAACAGCACAGAGTCCTTTTTAAAATGCTTTTTAAAGAATTTTTAATGTTTTTATCTTCTTTGGGGTGGTAGGTGGGAGGGATTTTTAGTTGGGTGTGGGAATCTGTTAAATTTTAGTGTATTTGTAATTTTTATTGTTTTTGGTTTTATTGTTTTATTGTGTTTGGGGTGGTAGGTGGGAGGGATTTTTAGTTGGGGGTGGGAATCTGTTAAATTTTAGTGTATTTGTAATTTTTATTGTTTTTGGTTTTATTGTTTTATTGTCTTTTTTGTGTTCTACTTTTGTTGAGTTCTTTGCTGTTTTTTACAGAGGTTTTATTTTGTTTTTAAGGGGAGGGGTCAGGGCTGCCCGGGAGGGGGTCCCAGCAAGCAAAATGGCTGGGGCAGATTCCACAGGGGTGTGTGCACTGGAACAACCGATCTCAGTGGTCACGGGTAGGAGGAGGAGTTACGCTAAGACCAGACCATGTCATTACCGAGGAGGCAGACTTAGTCGTTGTCTGAGGACTATCCCTGCCTCCAGGTCTGGTCCTGACCGGACGGATATTGGAATCAGCAAGGGATACCCACATGACCTGAAGGTGCTGCTGTGCAATGCCAGGTCGATGATGAATAAGACCACCGCCATTCACGACCTGATTGTGGATGGAGGATTTGACCTGGCATGTGTGACAGAGACCTGGTTGGAGGAAGCCGATGGGCCCGTTCTTGGCGCTGCTTGCCCACCAGGTTTCTCTTATGCACAGCAACCCAGGCCATCTGGGCGGGGAGGGGGGGTTGCAGTGATTTTTAGGAAGTCATTAGTTTGCACCAGGCGTCCTATTGGGAAGACCCAGTTCTCTGAGTGCATGTTCTGGAAGTTGGGCAATAGAGGCAGTACAGGATTCCTTTTGGTGTACCGACCTCCCCGCTGCACCAAGGATTCCCTGCCCGAGCTGCTTCAGGTCGTGTCGGATGTGCTCCTGGAGAAACCTAGCTTGGTTGTCTTAGGGGATTTTAACATCCATGCCGACACGACCTTACAAGGAGCCGCTCGGGACTTCGTGGAAAGCATGGCCACCATGGGGCTGTCCCTGAATAAGTCTGGCCCAACTCATAGCCGCGGACATGCCTTGGACTTGGTGTTTACCTCTATGGATGTTGGTGATCTGACATTAAGTAAAAGCGAAACAAAAGAAGTGCCATGGTCAGATCACTTTCTGGTGCAACTGGACTTCTCCGCAACCCTTTCCCTCTGCAGGGAGGTGGGACCGATTCGGATGGTCCGCCCCCGCTACTTAATGGATCCAAGTGGCTTCCAAAGAGTGGTAGGGGATGTTTTATCCCATGTCGATGGCCTTTCAGCTGATTCCCTGGTGGCCCGCTGGAATGCGGAGTTAACCAGCGCTATTGACTGTCTGGCTCCGAAGCGCCCTCTCAGATTGCATGGAGCCCGGACAGCCCCGTGGTTTTCCCCGGCGCTGAGGGCAATGAAACAGTCGTTGAGACGGCTAGAGCGCCGGTGGCGGAAAACTCATTTTGAATCAGACCGGACACGGGCTAGAGCTCAACTTCGAGCCTACCAAGTGGCAATGGCGACGGCGAAGAGGACCTTCTTCACCGTCTCCATCGCATCTGCAGAAAACAGCAGCAGGAGACTCTTCCAGGTGGTTCGCAATTTAGCGGAACCACCTGCTCCATCCGGGCCCAGTACGGGCCACATGATCTCCTGCAATGATTTTGCAAAGTTTTTTGCAGATAAAGTCGCTCAGATTCGGGAAGAGGTAGACTCCACCGTGGGAGCAGGGCCGGGGCGGGGGAGTGCTAGAGTCCTGTCTAGTCAAGTTTTGTGGGATCAATTTCAATCTGTTACCTCCGAGGATGTGGACAGGCTGCTTAGACGAATGAAACCAACCACCTGTCTCCTTGATCCTTGCCCATCCTGGCTTATAAAAGCTAGCCAGGAAGGGCTGGGCGATGGGCTTCGCGGGTTGGTAAATGCTTCTCTCCATGAGGGAGCCTTCCCAGACCCGCTGAAAGAGGCGGTTATTAAACCGCTTCTTAAAAAACCATCTTTAGATCCGGCCAATATGGCCAACTATCGCCCAGTCTCAAATCTTCCATTCTTGGGCAAGGTGATTGAGCGAGTGGTTGCGGAACAACTCCAGGCACGCCTGGAAGAAGCGGACCATTTGGATCCCTTCCAGTCAGGATTCAGGCCTCATCATGGGACTGAAACTGCCTTGGTCGCACTGGTCGATGATCTCCGGCGGGCTAGGGACAAAGGTAAGAGCTGTTTCCTTGTTCTGCTGGATCTCTCAGCGGCTTTTGACACCATCGACCATAACATCCTTCTGGACCGTCTAGAGGGCTTGGGAGCTGGGGGCACTGTCATGCAGTGGTTCCGCTCCTTCCTCCTGGGCCGTGTTCAGAAAGTGGTGGTGGGGGATGAGTGTTCAGACCCCTGGGCGCTCACTTGTGGGGTGCCTCAGGGTTCTGTCCTCTCCCCCATGCTTTTTAACATCTATATGCAGCCACTGGGAGAGATCATCAGGGGGTTTGGGCTGGGTGTCCATCAGTATGCTGATGATACCCAGCTCTACCTCTCTTTTAAATCAGAACCAGTGAAGGCGGTGAAGGTCCTGTGTGAGTGCTTGGAGGCGGTTGGAGGATGGATGGCGGCTAACAGATTGAGATTGAATCCTGACAAGACAGAAGTACTGTTTGTGGGGGACAGGAGGCGGGCGGGTGTGGAGGACTCTCTGGTCCTGAATGGGGTAACTGTGCCCCTGAAAGACCAGGTGCGCAGCCTGGGAGTCATTTTAGACTCACAGCTGTCCATGGAGGCACAGGTCAACTCCGTGTCCAGGGCAGCTGTTTATCAGCTCCATCTGGTACGCAGGCTGAGTCCCTACCTGCCCACTGACTGTCTCTCCAGAGTGGTGCATGCTCTAGTTATCTCTCGCTTGGACTACTGCAATGCGCTCTACGTGGGGCTACCTTTGAAGGTGACCCGGAAACTACAACTAATCCAGAATGCGGCAGCTAGACTGGTGACTGGGAGCGGCCGCCGAGATCACATAACACCGGTCCTAAAAGACCTACATTGGCTCCCAGTACGTTTCCGAGCACAATTCAAAGTGTTGGTGTTGACCTTTAAAGCCCTAAACGGCCTCGGTCCGGTATACCTGAAGGAGCGTCTCCACCCCCATCGTTCTGCCCGGACACTGAGGTCCAGCTCCGAGGGCCTTCTGGCGGTTCCCTCAGTACGAGAAGCCAAGTTACAGGGAACCAGGCAGAGGGCCTTCTCGGTAGTGGCACCCACCCTGTGGAATGCCCTCCCACTAGAGGTCAAAGAGAACAATTACCAGACCTTTAGAAGGCATCTCAAGGCAGCCCTGTTTAGGGAAGCTTTTAATGTTTGATGGATTTCTGTATTTTAGAATTTCTGTTGTTTTTTTTTGGAAGCCGCCCAGAGTGGCTGGGGGAACCCGGCCAGATGGGCGGGGTATAAATAATAAATTATTATTATTATTATTATTACTAGACTTAGAAATGAGTCTAGATATGATGAACTGGTCTACAAATGTTGATTCCCCCCCCCCCCAACTCTGTTACATTTTTAATGGCACTTGAGCATTAAAAAAAGGGAACAGTTTCTTTCTATGAGTGAGCTTAACACCAGGGATGAACTCTGGAAGGCATGTGGGAAAGTGGTATGTATTTTGCCACATGACTGAAATATCAGTCTGTTCAACCATACCTAGAATTAGAGACAAGACCTTCCAGAACAGAGGATACGAGGTTCTTAGCCTTGTGCTGTGTTAGTTATCTGACATTTCTGAAACAAAACAAATGAAACATAACACCTGCTTCTGTTGTCTCTGTTTTAGAGGAACTATTCAAGGTGCACATACTACATTCAATATATGAAGTGCAGTTAGCAACAGGGGTTTGCCTTTTCTCCACATTATTGATGGTTTCTGCTTTCAAAACTTCATTTCCTTGGAACTCTCTGTTGGGCAAACCTTGTCCTTTGGCTTCCCTGAAAATTATGGAACAGTCACACTCTGTACGTGACCCTCAGGAATGGTGGGGACTTTTTCGTGTGCATGTTTTGGATTACAAAAGCCTCCCCTGACTCCAGTGATAAATCACCATATTACTATCATCAGGGCATTTAATTTACAACCAAAATCAATCGGGAGTTGCTGACACCAGAGAATAATATACTGTCAGTTTTTAAAAACGGGATACTGTATCTCAGTATAGGGGTGGCTGTCAGTCAGCTGGGTGACAAAGCAGCAATTTATGGTTTGCAAAAACCCATCAGTCAAATTGTGTGAGAAAAGGACTTTGATTTCAGTAGCGTGTTGTGAGGCCGATGCCTGTGGCAAAGGGTAGTGAATGAAAAGAAAGGGAGCATGGGAAAATTTCCTATTGTGCAACCACTATAATCTCTTTACTCAAAAATGCTGTGATCTTACAGTTCCGTTACGCATGTTACTGGAGATCATTTCATAAAATATCTACCTTTGTAATAATCAGATACAACAGAGAGTGATTACAAATGATTACGAATCATACAGATCATACAGATCCTGGGTTGTGCCATGAAATCCATACAGAAAACAAGCATAGTTCAGTGGTAAAGTACATGGATTTCATGTTGACAATTCTAGATTAATTCCTTAGCATTTTGAGTTAAAAGGATCTCTCATGTATCAGGAAGAGCAAGGACTTTTGCTGAAGATGCATAGTCTGACTCATAATATGACAACTTCATAATTAATGGCTACAAAACTGAAGTTCTGAAATTTGTGTTTTCAGGCACAAGTTTCTAAGGGTATTTAAATATCACGATGAAATCTTGAACGTGAAAGCTGAACATTTTTAGCCTTTAATTAGAGTTTTTGGAAGAGAGGGATCAAGACAGTAGAGTCATAAGCACAATCCTATCAAGTGTAGTGGGTGCAAGCTATGGGCAAAACAGCCTTACAATGGTGTAATGCTGATATTGCAGAACATGACCATTAACTCAAAATCACGAGAGTCTCATGCAAACCACAACCAGCAGTTGGCTTCCACAATGCACAGCTAGAAACATGAGTGTCAATGCTGTGCTGCATCACTCCCACAAGACACTAACTTCCTAGGGTGTTGTTATATACTCACTAGTCCATAGATAACAAACAGAAGCAGCGGAAGGAGGATGTGGGCTAGGAACAAGTGTACTGAGTAGCAATGTTTCTGTGTAGCACATATAGGAATGGGGTTGGTTTTTCAGTTGTTGGTTGTTGTTTTTAAGGATCTAGATACTGATAGTTTTCATTTCATTCTTATCAGTAAGAGTAGGTGATACAATATGGTAGCAAACATCACTGTGCCCCATGTCAACACGAGGATGGACAGAGCTATAGTATCTGCTCGTCCAATCCAACGTTTTTGGTCTTGGAACTGCAGGGAGCAATTAGCTGCAGATCATGTGAAGGAGAGAAACGGAGTTTTGTTACAGCCATGAAGTCATTAGCTTGTAATGCAGAGCTAGTGAGATAATAGTTTGCCATAAATTAAGGGAAAGGAGCTGATATGTAGAAACACACTCCCTTAATTTGCTCTCAAAGGAGTTGTTGTTGCTTTGCATAACAAAGGAACACAATTCAGGTGCGGTCACACTTCCAGATTAGATTTTTGATAACATTTAAGTTTTAATAATGTTTTGCAAATATGTGTCAATGTGATAGCATTTTCTTTAATGATTCACTGCAATGGTGATAATGAAGTGAGTTTCTTGTTTTCTTGGGGTAGATAACACTGCATCCAAATCTGCCATTTCTGAGGTGCTTTCAAACACATGGATTTGGGTGGTCTAAATTTAGCCATTCCTAGCACAGCTGAACTTTTGCACACACAGTTGGGAATGGGATAATCACACAGAATGATATAACATGTTATAGTGCATCTAATTGTCAGGGACTGGCTGGATGAGGAGGAGTGGTGGAAGCCGTCTGACCAAGATCCCCCCAGGGAAAGAACAGAGGGAGAAGATTTGGACCCCCATTGCATGTTACTGAGCAGAGAGCCAGACAGAAACAGAGAGGGTCCCTTGGGGCTCGCTGTAGTGTATACAGAGTACAGAGATTGGGGCCTGATACAGAGGGAAAGGGGTGAAGTGGAAGGTACAAGCCAGTCTGAGCAACTGTTTCATTTAGACAGGAGTCTCTGTGTGTTCTCTGTTCTGCTACCTCAATAAATAAACGAGTTGTAAGTTAACTGGTGTTTGCGTGCTGAGGCGCCCAGAAAATTCCCCCCCAATAACTCAGACAGACACTTCATTTTAGGTTTTGTTTTTTGGCATAATTTTGGCCACAACTTTTGGTGCCTAAATGGGAGACAACACCAATTAAAGAATTGGCCCTAGATGGTAGGGGTCCCTTGAGGTAGTACTATATCTGTCTCATTATCCAGCATCATCTTCATGGGCAGTGGTGAGTACTGTTTTTGTTTAGGTTTTTCCGAACAGTTGGCTTCTTCCTTTTCTTGTGTTAGAACTGTGGGTAATGATAGATAATACAGCAGGGCTGTCCAAACACATTTTGCCTGCCGTGGCCCCCAGAAAATTCCCCCCAATAACTCAGACAGACACTTCATTTTTTTGATTTTGGGCATGGTTTTGGCCACAACTTTATTTAAATTACAATTTTAAATTGAGTGTTGGCCTTAGGCTTTGGTTAATCTTCTGCCCCATGGTGGGACAGGACCAGCTCCGACTTTCCTATGGTAGGAAAGTCAAGTAAACACCCCATGGGGAGGAGATAGCTGTGTCCAGGCCATCTCCCCTCAACCAGAGATGTTCCCCAAGGCACTCGTGCTCTATATTGGCCCCACCCCCACACCATTGTGGGGGTGTAAGGATGAGAGCCCCGGAGCCCCAGGATTCCTTTAACGGAATACATCTATAAGAGCATCCCTGAGGGGCATGCACCTCCAAGTGATACCCCTCCCAAATTTATCAACCAAAGCCTAACCACCAACCTAACAAGTTGTGACAATTTGCTAAGCAGTAGGCAAAAACCAAATGGCAACAGCCAATCAGCCAGATGGCAAAATTCCTACTGGGCCCCTGAATACAGGCGACCCCATAAGGCAAAGCAAGGTCACTCTAAACCTGCAAAGGAAAAAGGAGGTGGGCGGGAGGGAGATTCAATCACAAAGCAAGAGTAAGGCTGGAAGCTAAGACGCTGAGATTTAAGCACTCGCCCTGTCAATCAAAGTATTGCTACATGCATTTTACCCCAGCAACACTCAGCCCTCCAATCACCTTGCCTCCCTTACTTTTAGACCCACCCCTTAACACACACACAGGCTTTTCTGCTGGGCCCTTCCACAACACTCATTATTCCCTATAGGGGTTAATGAGCTTTCACTTTCTTCCACTGATTTGCAAATGACCTGTTCTCCTTGTTGGCTCCCTGACACGTGTCTTATCTGATCACTGCCCAACAGGTTATCTCTGTACCTTCCCATAAATGCCACTTATGCATAGGGCCATTTAACATGCTTTAAAGAATATGGCCCAATACTTTTCATATCACAACACCTGAGTATTTTTATTTGAAGAAATAATTTTGTTCTACAGCAGGGGTGGGGAACTTCTACCACTTGAGCCAATGTTGGCCCATCAGTGGGTCTATATTGGCCTATGAAGCCATTCACTAATGACATCAGCTGACAGGTGGTGGGCATGGTCTAATCTTGCATTGTCTGCAGGGCCAGTCATACGGCCAGGCTGGGTGGCGCAAGCTGCCAGGGCGACCGGCCGCCCGCCCATTGACTCCAGTAGCTCTCCTAAGACCTGATCCTGCAGAGTGCTCCCTGGGTTGCTGGTTAAAACGCTCTGAAAATTGTAGATCTGTGAGGGGGATAGGAGTTCGCTAGCAACTTTCAGGCGCACTTAGCAAACTACAGTTCCCAGGATGCTATTGGGGAAGCCACATCTGTTTAAGGATACTGCTTTAAAGGTATAGTACAGACAGGGCTGTCTTAAGCCTATCTGGCGCCATGCTGCAGGGATCCGTCAGGTGCCCCCCACCTTCCCTCCCTTCCACCGCCTCGACGGAGTGCAACAGGAGGTCCCCAGCCTGGGAATCCGGCCCCCGTCTCTTTCCTCCGGTCCCAAAGGCGGGCTTGTGCACCCGCTTTGGGGAGCCCCCACACGTTCCTTGGAGAGGTTACCTGGCCCAGAGCGCCAACAGGGCCACTGCACTGCTCCTCCTCCCGTGGCTCCTTCACCCCCCGCTTTATGAAGATCACCCAGCCAGAGGCGGCAATGGCCGTGGTGGCAGCGGCACAAAGGCAGGCAGGGAGGCAGGGGCGCTGCCAGCTGTGCTCTGCCTCCGCCTCCGCCTGCTCGGCCAAAGCGGCTGTGTGGCGCTGCTGCCCAGGGAGCCCTGGCTGCCGCGCCGACAGGAGGCTTGTGGCCGACTTCCCCACAACAGTGCCCGCAGCCCGAGAAGAGGCGGGCAAGGGTGGCGCTGCCGGCAGAGCTTGGGGGTGGCTCCTCCTGCAGGGAGGAGGCTCTGGGCACGGCAAGGCATGGTGGAGGCGCCCTCCAAAGCGCCCTCCAGAACTTGGCGCCGTGGCACCTTGCGCCAGTAGCCTCTATGGCTAAGACACCCCTGAGTACAGATGAGGCCTTAGTTGGCTGTCTCTCAGTGAGAGAGAATCATTGCACAGTCCTTCATCTCATTTTCAAAATCTAAATATTGCACAACAATTTCTTTTCTACCTTTATATAAAACAAAACAAAAAACTAGGCTATTGAAAAACATGTTCAGCCTTCAAAAACTGGGTTTTTGACGTTTATTTATTTAATAAATTGTAGCTATTTCTGTTCCCTTATACAAATTGTTTTCTTGGCCTTTAAAGATGGAGTGGAGGGGGAAAAGAGAGAGACAAAGAAAGTACAAGATAAGACAACCACACATTATATCCGTAAAGAAAGATTTGATTGTTCTATCTGGAACATACATAATTCATATCCTAAACATACACTCAGCTGTACTGTACATTTAGTGCTGTTCTGGTCTACTGCATGCTATAATTAACATACATTTTCTTTGTAGAGTGACTTTTAGTGCCTGCAAAAAGCTAGTGGGGAAAAAAACCTGTAGCTTGATATCTTCGGCACAAATGCTTAACTTAACTTCAGAGCAAACTCAGAGGAGGAACCGGCAGCAGAGAGGGCCTGTTCAAAACCACAGAGATAGAGGGAAGGGCTGTAGCTCACAGGTGGAGTTCTTGCTTTGCCTGCAGAAGGTTCCAGGTTCAGTCTGAAACCATGGAGACCTACAGCCAGTCATTGAAACTAGATGTAGTGATGGTCTGACTCTGTATAAAACAGCTTCCTGTGCTCATATTCAGAAATGTTTATTCTCTTCCTTTGAAGTTCCCATCTCCATCTCTGGACTCTACCACAGAAAACAATCAAGTCCTGTCAACTGTCACAGCTTACCTACAGACTGCCAGTAAATATGTCTTTACATACAGGTAGGTAGCCGTGTTGGTCTGACGTAGTCGAAACAAAATAAAAAAATTCCTTCCAGCAGCACCTTAAAGACCAACTAAGTTTTTATTTTGGTATGAGCTTTCGTGGGCATGCAACCTAGTTGGTCTTTAAGGTGCTGCTGGAAGGATTTTTTTTATTTTGTTTCGACTATGTCTTTACAGTCATTAAACATTCCTTTCAGTCACATTGGGATTCCTAGCTCACTCTGTGGAAGACTAAGCAGCCATTTTCCTTTCTGCATTTTCCTAGGTAAATGGCATATTTCGGCATATTTCAGTAATTTGACCCCAAAAAGTGTCACAAGCAAATTGATGTTGGGCTCAAATATCCAAATGCTTCTCACCTGAAGATTTCTATCCCCTCCCCCATTTTGTAGCATTTTTTTTAAAAAAAATACTATTGAAAGATGATAGAACTTTTTTTCCCCAAGGGTGCAGCTTTTTCACGGGTGATTAAAATCCATATCTCATTTCTTTTTCTCTCTGCTCCCAGCTTTTCTTTTCTCTTTTGTTTTGTTCACCTAGATGAAAATTCTGGGCAGATCTAATGGAATTTAGTAAGCTCATTTAGACATGAGAACCCATGGAGTCTGGCTTCACATCAATACTGGCCCTTTATATTGTGAAATGAATTTTTCCATCTCATTTCATCATTGGGAGAAAGCTGCCAATTCTGCTTTGTGTTTTTGTTTTATTGCTGACTTGTCCCTTCAATGTCTCCTTTTGAAGCAAAGTGTCAGCCAACTTGAGGCCCACCAAAAAATATCCATGGTGCCTGATGTTTATTTTGGAAGCTCAGAATGCCAACTGTTGCGTGTCGAGGCTACGGTACACCCCCCCCCAAGAAATTCACACATCACATCAAATTTAAGTTTAAGGTTTTTGGCATTATTTTGGCCACAACTTTATTTAAAATACAACCAATAGTGAGTGGTTGCTTAAGCATTGGCTGGCCATCCAGGGAAGTCAGTTGGTAAACACTCCCTAAGAGAGGACGGGGCAGGGAGCTACATGCCCTTCAACCTCTCCCCGAATGTTCCCTGAGGCTCTTTGCTCTTTGTGTGGGCCAATTCCCTTCAGGGATACTGACAAGAGCCCGCCGAGCCCCAGGATTCCTTTAATGGAATACCTCTATATGCCACAATTTTTGAGGGGTAGGCGCCGCCTTACCATACCCCTCCACCAACCAATTTTAACCAATGCCTAACCGCCAACTTTACAAGTTGTGATGATTTGCTACGCAGTAGGCAAAAACCAAATGGCAACAGCCAATCAGCCAAATGGACAAAATTCCTACCAGGCCCCTGCCCCAAAGCAGACAACCCCATGATAGGCATAGCAATGTCAAACGCAAGAAGCCCTCAAAGAGGGCGGGCGAGCGGGAGATCCGTTGCTCTGGCAAAAGTGAAACCAGACCCAGTATGCTTGAGCTTATAAAGGCTATGGCTGTCAATCAAAATTGCAACATGACTTTCCCCCCTGCAACAGAAAATATGCCCGGTCACCCGGTGGCCATCTTGCCTAACCTTCCCAGCAAACCCCGGGGGTGTCCTGTTTCCCTTCCGCAACTCGTGCTCTCCATGAATGGAGAACCCGTTCTGCCAGACACAAGCCTTTGGGCAGAGAGGCTCAAACTGAGCTAAAGTCCATTGTGAACACGACTGAAATCCTATGCTCCCTTACATAGAAGTAGGGATGTAAGAAGGAATCATCTTCCCTTGCACCAGTTTTGTTGCCTGCAGCGCTGTTTCCATAACACTGTGGTTCATCTTCCACCAAAACCTACATTATTCAACTTGCATTCCATTGTGGTGAAATTATGCAACTTGCCTAATTACATATATTAGGCAAATTACATTATGTTATTATTCTACCCCATTCATTTGCATGCAAAGGAAACACAATGCAGATGGGTGTGTGTGTGTCATTATGAATCATTTGCAGACTGAAGACAACATCAACAATGAATTTCAACCCCTATTGCTGGATTTATTTCCATTTTGGTCATGGTCACAAAACAATTTCTGTTCCCGTTTCTGTTTTTGTCAGAATTCTGTGTCATCCCTGCATAGACTTAATCCCCACTGAATACTATGAGACTTACATCTGAGTAAACATGCACCGATTTGTGCTACATAGACTAGTAGAACAAGCTTATGCCTAATTGTTTTCAATTAAGCCTAATTGTTTTTAGCGGGGCTTAATCACAAATAACTTTAGTGAGAAGGAGGTGTTGCTGAACTTTGGCACCCCCACCAAAGCATTGGCATCGTGGGGACCTTTCTTCAATGTTACGTTCAGTTAATTGTATTTTGTGGGTTAGATGTTTCTGTCACGTTTGTGAAAACTGACAGGTGGCACTGGTAATTTGTACATGATTAATAGTTATACAAGTAATACAAGAAAGCACAAGCCTCATATGTTACTGAAGCAACATGTGGAGGGCAGGTCCATATAGGAGCAGGGACCACAAATGAATAGGATCAAGCAGTGCAATCCTATACACGTCAACTCAGAAGTAAGCCCCACTGAATTTAAGAAGACTTACTAAAAGTTTAGTAGGCTCTGGATTGGAGCCATACAGACTGAATATGAAGAACCGCGTACAGAGGTCTCTTGAGAGTTTTATTTTTAAATTGTCTTTCACAAATCTCGGATTCGGTTTTCCTAATCTTTGATGGCCCTCAGAAACATGTGTATGAAAACTTGTGATGGCGCTGAAGGGTGAAATCAGAAATAAATTCCCCCTGTGTTGAAAACAACAGCAACAACTAATATGTGTTAAGCCCAAACCTTTTGATCAGTTCAGATGAACATCTTAAGCAGGCATCCCCAAACTCAGCCCTCCAGATGTTTTGGGACTACAATTCCCATCATCCCTGACCCTTGGTCCTGTTAGCTAGGGATGATGGGAGTTGTAGTCCCAAAACATCTGGAGGGCCGAGTTTGGGGATGCCTGATCTTAAGCCTTCTTCTCGGGACAAACAACTAAAGATGGTCATGGGGTTTTAAAAGAGTTTCAGAAAGACTTGCAATACTACTCACAGTGGTCACTGGATTTGAGCTAAAACAAAATTTAGAAATTATTATTAGTAGTAGTAGTAGTAGTAGTAGTAGTAGTAACAGAAGAAACATATGAGAATATTTGAAGGAAGTCTAAATAGCTGTCAGGGACTGTGCTGAAGAGGGCTGCACCAAGGAAGAATGGTGGGAGCCACCCCCTCCTCCTGATCCTGATCCTGAATCTTCCCAGGAGGACAGCATAGATTTGGAACAGTGGTTTGCAGAGGGACATAGTTCAGAAGGCAAGCTGGGAAATACTGAATAGGGAACAGCTAGCAGAAGAAACACTAGAAGAAAGAGAGTTAACAGAGTCACAATCTCTGGATAGCATTCCCGTCCCATCCCCAAGGACAAGGAGAGTTCAGAGAGCATTAGAACAGAAAGCGCAGAGGGTAGAAGCTCAAATTACAAGACGTAGGATTTATGTAGATTAATAGGGATGGAGGGGGAGGGACCCTTAATTGGGAGCACCCCCATTTCTAAGAGATGTGTTCTTTGTTCTCTCACTCTGGTTATTAAAGATTCTAACTGGTAAAATGTTTCTTTCATTTGATCTACTTATCTGCTGCCACATGGGGAGGAAGCCAATTCCCCGAAGCCTGACAATAGCTGAAATGATGTTCTCATTGAAAAGCAGTGCAAATACATAAGTAAAGAAACCAGCACAGGCATATATTATACTCCCCACCCCAAATTATGAGGACCAATGTTGAGACCCTGAAATGAAATGGGAAGAAAGCAAAAGTTCAAGTTAGGCTTTAATACAAACCAAAGCGCATTTATTTGCAAGATGGGTGAGGTTTTCTGTCCATTCCAAATGGCACCATGGGACTCAGTTGGGCATGTGTATATTTTGGTTTTGCATGGGAACTACATGGCTTTAAAGCTAAGAGTCACTCCCCTCAAATGAGCCTCAAAAATATCCATGTCTTGCAGAAGTTGCTCCCTTCAGTGCAAACTTCATTACAAGGCCAAAATATGATACACATATTGAGTTCATGTACTGTATATGTAAACCAGAGGTATATGTAAACCATGCTGAAATGTTGGTATACCAGACCCATGATGATGATGTTTTGTTCAGGCAGTCTTGGTTTTATCCTTAAAACGGCAACAAGCAACTGACCTTCAGGTATTGGTGTCCAGTAGCATCAGCCCCGAGCAAAGGTTATATTTGAGATTATAAAGATGTAGTTCAGTTCTGAGGGGGAGGGCACCCTGTTTTTTCTACAAGAAAGCAGTTCCATTAGTACAGCTTTGATTCACTACAGGGAAGGTTGTGTATACTTTACTGCACTACTAGGACTGTTGAAATATCACAGGCTGACACATTGATGCAAGAGCCTAAAAATGATAAAGAAAAATAGTTTGTGGCAGAGAAATAATAAAAGGTGAAGAGGCCATTTGTTTGCTTCCTCAAATAGAAAAAAACCCCAAACCTCTACAGCTCTGTTACATCATTTCTGTGTTTTCTGTAGACTCAAAGGACAAACCTTTCAGCCATTAATATTTAGTTTTTCAGAATTTAGACTATTATTTCAACAGGATTACCATGTGGCAGATAAAAAATGGTTCTATTCAACAAAAATTATAGCTTTCTCCTTGATGGAAAATTAGCCACTGAAATTTGTCCTCCCATATGAAAACACTGATTAAGCAAATCGGCTATATGTATTCTTTGCAGAACTCAAAGAAGATCCAACATTTTAACAGGGGCCATAGGATTGCTCCTTAGGTAAAGGTAAAGGGACCCCTGACCATTAGGTCCAGTCGTGACCGACTCTGGGGTTGCGCGCTCATCTCGCATTATTGGCCGAGGGAGCCAGCGTATAGCTTCCAGGTCATGTGGCCAGCATGACAAAGCTGCTTCTGGCAAACCAGAGCAGCACATGGAAACGCCGTTTACCTTCCCGCTGTAGCGGTTCCTATTTATCTACTTGCATTTTTGACGTGCTTTCGAACTGCTAGGTTGGCAGGAGCTGGGACCAAGCAACGGGAGCTCACCCCGTCACAGGGATTCGAACCGCCGACCTTCTGATCAGCAAGCCCTAGGCTCAGTGGTTTAACCACAGCGCCACCTGGGTCCCTTACCAAGTGCTCCTTACCAAGTGCTAAAAGAAGGATACAATTTGGCATATTCCTAGCAATGCCTCATGCACAATCCATGTGTTTCTTTTGCAGACAAACAAAACAAAGATTAGCTAAATCTTAGCATTTTATTCCTATGCACTAACTTGCAGATGAACCCTGAAACCTGGGCCAATGCTGAACTGTGATATAGCAGTGATTGTGTTGCGGAAGCCTGTTTTATATTTTCAGTTCACCATAAACGCACACCTAATCATTGACCAAAAGGTAATATTGAAGAAATAAAAAATGACTCCAGCCTGCTATGTATTGCTTTTTAGACAAGGTCAGTCCTCATCACTGAACAAACCTGAGAGAGTTCTATGGACATTTAAAATGCTCTCTCGTTCACAGTATATATTGAAATCCCCAAATATAACATGGGGCAATTTACACTTTTGAAATACTAAAAGTGCAAACACTTTAGACTGAAGAAGTCACTCTGAGCCACTGCAGACGATGCAATATGGCACCCCTATAAAAGCTTTCAGATGACTTCCCTTATCCACTCAAGTCTTCCTTTCAGATGAGTTGCTCACAGAATTGTACCTAATGTCATGTTCTGATTCCTTAGGGCAAGCGAAGCAGAAAAGGAAGAGAAAGGAATATGTTCTGCCTGTCAAACGGCAAATGACTGCCATCCCCTTCCACTGTAAATGCTGCCGGATTGTGATCAAATGTTTGAAAAGGCTCATTCAAATGGATATTTCATTTGATTGGTGTGCAAATCACACTTGCCATTTTATTCAGCCACTTAGTGTCCCTTTTAGATGCTAGAATTAAGTAGCACTTCCATTGTCAATGGCAACACCATGAAATTCCACAAATAATAATAATAGTAATAATAACAGAGGACAAGCCCATGTTCTGAGAAGTTTACAATCTAAAATTCTACATGGGTAAAACAACAGAGGAGGAGATAGGTATAGGTGTAGGTATAGATATAGTAGCACAAATCACTTTCCATACATTATCTCAGGATTCATTGCAATGAGCCAGTAAGGTAGGTCGGTAAGATCAGGCCCATATAGCAAAGATGGAAACTCAAGATAAGGAACAGTGGTTTGGCTAAGGCCAGCTTGTGAATTCAAAGCTAATGCAATTTCTGAAACAGAGACATGGAAGCTCAAAGTTCAGTCTTTTAGTGTCAACATGCAACCCAGTCTTTTGTGACAAACAAAGAGACAGAGGCAGGTCTGTGAATGTAAACATGTGTCTTTATTCATTCACATGTAGATTGAGGGAGAGATGCAATTAAAGGGACAACTGGATATGTGGGCAGGGAATATTGAATACTGTCTTGCCCACACCACACGTGCCTTTAATCTTTCCTCCAGCTAGGATAGCTTCTAAGATCAGAACCCTGCTGGGGGCAGTACAAAATGAGAGAAGGGCCTGACTGCAAGTGTAAGATTCGCAGGCTGGAAGCTCAGTACCTCCCAACCCCCAGTCCATTGTCTCTTTAAATTTCAGAAGTGGTAATGTTGCTGATGCATGTACTTTGGAAGTGCGAGGAACCCCTCTGAGCAATGTTGCCTTTTTTTTTTTTACTTCAATCAAAATTCCTTGAACGTTTTGCCTGAGAAGACACTTCCAAGCTCACATCAAATGTTGTTACAGGCATAGATTAAAACACCTCTAAGTGCAGATACCTCTAAAATGAAGCATACATTTAACATCACTTTTTGTGTGGAATAAATTCCTTTGTGAATTAATCTCTGTGTTCATGGGAGGTGGGTAATTGTGAAGTGGTTATTGGTTGGTACATGAGAAGTCATGTCCGAAGCGCGATCATACATGCGGCTTTCTATATGAGTGATGGTTTGACACAAGCTGCATGGTTCTTATATCTGTCAAGTTCACATTTTGTAAACTTGTACACCTGATCACAATGAAAAACTAAATAATAATACCATCCTGTTCTAAATAAAGGCCTCATAACACTGATAAATAAAGATGGAGAAATTATTTTAAAATGATGTGGAGATAAAGAGAAGATCAAGAGTAAAGAGATTATGATTATGACTTGGTTTGCTCAGGAAAGGGGCGAAAATGGGAATAAAAACAACAACTCCACATCACATGGGCCAGACAGGTTAATTTATGGATGAACAGGTCCTTGAAAACATCCCACCTCATGGACTACTACTGTTGTCTGTTCTTTACACAAAGAATAAAGAATTCAGTGTAATCAAATGAAGACACCAGATCCCACCATACAATCAATGTACCTATGGGGGGGGGATATTTTTGAGCTTAAAGTCAACATTCACAAATCATGTTTATCTCTCCTCCCCTCCTCCCTCAAAACAGAACTGAACTCAATTAAGCTCATTTGTACATGCAGTGATCTCTGGGCCCAGCAAATTCTGACAAACAGATGGTGATGATGATGACTTACCTGCCCCTCATCCTGAGGTCTTAGAGTGGCTCACAACAATTAAAAATACACCCTGAAATTGGCTCAGGGATGGGGGGGCTCAGGAAAACCCTCAGTAGAGCAGACAAGGGAGGAGAGCGAAGATCCGTCCATCAGGCAAGCTAAAAAGCTTGCACTGATGGAAGAATTACCATGGCAGTACTTTGAATATCTCTCCATGTGAGCCACCATGCCATGATACCCCTAAACTCTACTGAATGATGACATAGCTCAAAAGCTGCTAAAGAATATGAAATGGGAGTTATAAAGCAAGGAAGCCATAAACTCTGTAGCCAATGGATTCCTCCAAAATTGAGTTCAGGGTTTCAAGGGCAAAAACAAAAATAGCAAAAGAATGATGCCAAAGGTTTGTCTAGATCTTGAAAGCTAAGGAAACACACGGAGGTTTAATTTAAATGAAATGTCACCTGGTTTCTGATCAAGTGTCTACTAAAAGTGGCACATGATGGAAAGTCACTCATTTCTCAGTGCAGTCACAGCTGGATTTTGACGTATAGCTTTCCAATGAAAAAGTGCTTGTAGAGAAAGGAACTCTATCCAGCTGTGGCTTGATGTGCAGGAGAGCGCGGCCATGTGAGAGACAGAGGAATGGAAGAACACAGACACAAACTGACTGCAGACCCAGGACCGTCTCAAGCATGTCGTGCGCCCTGGTGCCGTGGTGCGGACATCGCTCCGGCGCCCCCCTGCCAGCCTGGCGCCAGGGTGCCCCGCGCCACCCAGCCTACCCCTAGAGCTGGCCCTGTGCAGGCCCTTGGTCCATCTATCTCAGTACTGTCTACACTGACTGGCAGTGATTCTCCAGACAGGGATCTCTTCCAGTCCTCTCTCGAGATGTCGAAGATTGGACCTTGAATGTCATGCATGCAAAGCAGATCTCCACTGAGCTACAGCCCTTCCCCTAAAGTGCTGGAAGCAGGAGTGAGGGACTGAAGAGCACTGACAATATCATGGAAAAAGCTTACCTGATAAAATGCTGAAATTGCTAAATTTGACAAGACAACTTTCCACCCAATGAAGCATGGACTGGACTTCATGTAAAATTATGTATCAGACTTAGTATCTTATCAGGAATAGTAGGCTTCATCACAGTGAACCTTCCCCAACTCAGGAACAAATTGCTTTAAGTATTCCCAGATATAAATATGGGCAACACGAAATGTCACCAGAAAGCAGTTAATTCTTGCAATTCTTTCATGGGAAATAATTCTCATAAATACAACTGTATGAATACAAGTGTTAGACCTGGGGGCTTAAAATGGGGAAAGGTGCAAAGGTGCATGTGAAGGACTTGTCCCCAATCTCCCTGCACAAATCAGCTCCATGTGTAACCACTGTGCATTGACTAGGAACTTTGCTAAGACAGAAGATTCCCCATCATCAGAAACTCCAAGTACTGGATCTCCCTTCAGCCTCATGCAAGACAGTCTGTAGCTTCCTTCTACACGAACAGGGATATGGCTAATGTGCTCAGTCCTGCTCAACACTACACATGCCCATTTTGATTGCATGAAAGATTTAGAGGTGCAATCCAGTGAAATAAATTTTCGTTTTCTGTGGAGCAAGCGATTTGAAGTGCCTGCAACCAGATTCACCTCTGAAAATTATCTGCCTTCCCTTGCCTACTTTTTATAATAAGCATTATCCACCTGAGACTTCGGAGAGATAAATCTGAGTGAGGAATATATCTTCCTCATAGTGACTGTTTGGTTTTCTTAGGCTCCCACTTAGAGAACCCTAGGTAAAGGGAAATTCAACCAGTCTCTAAAATTGTGAACATCCATTGCAGGGTCTGTATACTAACATGTGTCTGTATACTAACACTCCTTTCTGAAAGGAAAACCACAAGACTAATGAAGGAATAATGAAATAAGATGTGCATGCTTCCTCCATCTTACCAACCTTGGCATATCTGGGGAACCAATTCTGCTTTTATGTCTGTACTTTTCTGCACAATTTCCCCAGAATCCCAAGAAGGTGATCTGTGTAGCAGAGGGGCAGATGGAGCTGTAAAATTAGTGTGCCAAGCATGGCTCGTAGCACAAGCTATGGGACTCGGAGCACTTTTTGCTAAACTGCTCGAGTCCCACGAGTCACCATCTCCTTGGTTTTGTTTTGCATCATACTGAAGGATTCAAATATTGAAGCAGCGACAGCTCTGTGAATTCAGATGAAAGGAATCTTAGATAGGCACACTGCAGTTTCCCTTCACAAAAGGAAAAATAAAGTTTTCCACTACCAACAAAATACATATTAGTCATTATTCTTTTTAAGAAAAAAAAGTCGTCAAAGGCTTAAGAAAGAAGGAAAGGAGAGAATGAAACTCATTATTAAAATGTTTAGCAAAGGTTCTCTAATTTTAAATAATAATAAAAAGAACACTTATAAAGATAATCAGTGATACTGGATGGTCAAATGGTTCAAGTGGTTTAAATGACCTAAAGTCAAGAGGTTGGGATATTTCAAGCTCTGGACAATTTTCATCATCATCACCAGCCAAAGGAAGTTGAAAATCAGTGAAGATTGATCAGAAAAATTCTTAGAAATGATAGGAAAGTTCCAGGATAACTTTTGTCTCTTTATAAACTTATATCATGCCCTTCAATAAAACTTATCAAATTTAAATAACAGTATAAATACAAAATTGCAACAAGAAGGGGAAGCAGAATGACCTAACAAAAAAATTCTTTCTTTTCTTTTTTTGTTTAGAAAGCTAGGCAAATAAAATGGTGTTTGCCCAGTGCCAACATGATGCCAGCTTGCACATGAGCAAAAACAATGAGGTATTGTGGAAACACAAATGTGTACAGAACTAACGAGTCCATAAAAATTCCCTGCTTTACCAATGAGCTATCACCATCCATTTACAGAGAGGAAATATAAAATAAAATAAAGTAAAATCATGTGTATTCTGTTATATGCATGAGTCTCCTTCCTACTGTTAAATTAATGGGGATGTAGACCTCAGCGAATATCACATAGCTCTGTATCAGCAAGAAAGGATTATGACAGCTCACAGAAAACTGTGTTTAATAGTGTCATGCAGCTCAGTAAAACGATTTGGTAAAACTTATTTGAAATAATTTCAAAACTATGAGTTAAACTTGAAGAAACCACAATCTGCTTGATAATGTCCTCCAAGCAAGAGAAGAGACTAAATTTTAATCAATCACTTATTCATTATGCACTCTTTTACTCTGATATAATTATCAGTGAGGGGATTAGTTAACACTTGCAAGCATTTTGGCTCGAATGCCATTTTCCCCTTGACTCACTAATGACAGTTCTCCATTTGGAATAAAGGAGATTCAGCAAAGATAATTAAAGTTTTTCGGGGGGAAAGCTGTTCTCTGCTGGACTTTCCTAGGAATATTTTGACTGCAAAGTGTCATAGTGCCCACATTTCCAAATAACTGCACTCGGCACAGTAATAGATTTGTCCTTGTCAGGAATGGAATTTGAAGACACACCATCTTTGTAAAAGGCTTTTGTCATCTGAAAGAGAAGTCATGGGAGCTATTTTCACAATAGCACTATTGCTTTTATGGGTCAGAACTCAATCATGGCTTCTTAATATTCTGGACAGGGACATTTAATAATCAGTGATCTTACTTGCCTAATGCCCATCTGTCAGACATTGGCATGGTTATTTAACATTTGATTTCATTTCCTTCCATTCTCTTACACCTGCCCGTAGGTATACAGCTTTTAAACATAAGAACTTAAGAAGAGCCTGATGGATCAGGCCAATGGGCCATCCAGTCCTGCATCCTTTTCTTACAGCAGCCAACCAGGTGCCTGGGGGAATCCAGCAATCAGAATTTGAGCACAAGAGCACTCTCCCCTCCTCTGGTTTCCAGCAACTGGTATTGCCACCTCCAACTGTAGAATGCAGAGCATAGCCATTGTGGTCAATAGCATTGACAGTCCTAATCCTCTTTTAAAAGGCATCCAAGTTGGTGGCCACCACTGGCTGCTGAGAGAGCAGGTTGTGCTGAACATTCCAGCACTCAGCTTCATTGGATGGCCATGAGTTCAAGCGTTATAAGAGAGGGAGAAAACCTTTTCTTGACCCACTCATGCATATTTTTTAATACAGTTACGAAGTTAATTCGTTCTGGAGGTCCATTCTTAACCTGAAACCGTTCTTAACCTGAGGTACCACTTTAGCTAATGGGGCCTCCCGCTGCCACCATGCCGCCACCGCACAATTTCTGTTCTCATCCTGAGGTAAAGTTCTTAACCTGAGGTACTACTTTCAGGTTAGAGAGTCTGTAACCCAAAGTGTTTGTAACCCAAAGTGTTTGTATGTAACCCAAGGTACCACTGTACTTCTATCCCGTTGCCTCTTACCTGACCTTTCTCTAAAGGGGACTTCTCTAAGTCCCAAACATTCACCAAGACCAGGTGTGGCAAAGAAGGTCTGGGGTGCTAAAGTTGGTGTCCACCTCCCAGCCAACATTTGCTCTACTGTCATTCAGCCACTGCTAGTTGTCATGAAGCAGAAAATTATAGCTCAGAATCTTTCAGCCCAAAGTGTGAATATTTATATTTTGTATATACCAAACATGTCTTTTGAACACCATAGAAGTACTTTGATGACTGAACAGAGCCAAGAGAGCAAACAGTTTAAAATATTTTGTGTGTTTGTGTTTGTTTGTTTGTGTGTGTGTGCTTGCAAGAACCCCCATCCTTTTTTATTTTATTTTTTTATTTTTTATCCTGAACCATAATCTCTGCAAACTAAGGTTGAAGGGGAGCAGTATGTTTTGGTTGAGTATCCAGAACATGCTTTCACTCAAAAAGCACTTGGCTGGATTAACTCTGAAATTATGTGAAATATATATTCAACTACAATATTCACTGACTGTGAAATCCTCCTTGGCTATGAAAATTCAGGAGCATCCTTGTATACACAAAAATTGGAGGAGAGTGTGTGAGGAAGATGCATCCCATGGTCAGCCATTAAGAAAAGGAAAGTGGCTCAGAAAAGATTCGCAAACAACACAAAAATGGTATCTTTTTTTTACAATGCTCAGTACTGTTAAGCTTCTTTGTAATAAAATATCTATCACATTAATCCAGCTGCAAACTCTACACACATACCCTACCCCTGCACAGATAGAAACTACAGTGCTGTGGCATGGAGTAACAGATGCTGGTTATATTACCTTATATTACCTTACAAACAGAACAATCCTACACTCCTGGAAAAGGTGGCCAAGTGTCAGGACACCAAGTTTCCAGGTTGCCCAGGAAAGTATAAAGATGAGGAAAAGTTTCTTACAGTCCTTTATTATTTCAAACTTTACAGAGAGAGGCTATAGAACCCAGCCTCTTGGATAATGGTGTTGTCCTGAGTGAATTACCACCCCTATCTCTCCCACTTCCTCATTTGTCATCATCATCACCTCCTTCATGCGTGCCATTAAGTGTCTTCTTCTTCGAGCTCTTTGTTCTCTTACTTTTAAGGCTCTCCAGGTTCCAGAAGATAGTGGATCTGGAATGCTTTCTAGCTCCTGTTCTGGCTCTACCTGCTCCTCCTCTCCCATTATTTCCCAACTTTCCCCCTCATCTGCCTCTGAGCTGTGACCTCCCACAAACCACTGTTGTAAATCTATACTGCCTTCTTCCTCCTCCTCCTCCTCCTCCCTGGAAGGGTCAGGATGGGGAGGTGGTCTCCACCATTCCTCCTCCTCTGCCCAGCTTCTGACAGGTGGCTAAGGAGCTCTTAGAGAGGGGGGGTCTGCATGTAGGGGTGGAAATCCACCAGTGAAAGTGATTTGGTATTGTGGTGGTAAGCTCTGCCACCATTGCTGTATTGCAGATGGAAACATCATCCCAAAGTGGAGGCTGAAACATTATGAGCATTATGGGATTATGTTAGGGGAGACCATGTACCCACAGGATTCTAAGCTTCCTTATTCCCCTGGCATGCCCCTCAAATGACTGCAAACAATTCCTTGTAGCTTTCACACACACACACACACACACACACACACAAACAAACAAACAGAGAGAGAGCGAGAGAGATGACTAAATGCCCGAATTATCCTATTATATGAATCTTAATCAATAGGTTCATCAAAGTTCAGCAAGATGTTCTAAGCATAATAAGAAATATTTAAGTATTAGCAATATTTTGCTTTCCACTTTCTAAAATATACATATATAGTGTGTATGTTCTTCAGGTCCTTTCTTCATGCCCATATCTATGGTTTCTGTTCCTGCCTTACAGAATAAAAAGATCCTGAGAAGATTTTGCAAACTGACAGAAGGCTTTGTGGAACAGACAAGTTGGCAAGAAATTGAGTGTCAGGGTATGTGGGTAGATTTCTGAAGCTAACTGTAAAAACCAGGAGCCTTAACAGGAGTTCAACATTATGAAATCTGTGGCTGCACACACAGATTGCAAAACCTTCAAATCTGAAACAGACTAAAAGTAAAATAAAGCCTGGTTTCTTTCTCTGAAATTCCCCTGCCAGCAGTTAAAAGTGTGGGATGCACTAATCTCGTGTCTTTGATAAGGGTTGCATGTTTTGCCCTGCAAAGGTGAATTTCAGGTCAGATCACTTTACTTCACCTGACTTCTCAACTAGGCATCCAAGACAACTGAAACTCAAGTGGCAAATGTATCTTGAAGTAACAGGGGTTTTTATGTTGTTGTTTATAGTAGATAAGATAAATGTTATATGTGTAAAGTAAAAAAGTATTTTAAGCATTGGGATCAAATTGTCTACTCTACACTGCCATTTAGTGTTTTAATCAAATGTCTTAAGGGTGTTGTTTTATTGATGAAGACAGCAATCCTATAGCATAATCCAAACTATGCTCTGGGATTCTGTGCCAAGAAGTTCTGCTTTGCATTGCAAGTCAAAATGTGAATTCAAAGTGTGCTCTGATAATTATTTTTCTAATTGCAGCCTCAAGGTAGGTCAAAGGATGTTTCCAATGCATTTAGCAAGAGTTAAAGTGCAGCCCTATGCATGGAAGTTTCTTCCAGGTAATGGTGCATGGGCTTGCAACCTTAACATATGCAGATAAGAAACTGATAGGTTTGTCACTGAGCCCAGCACACTTTGCAGAAGCACAAACTTTACTTTGATTTATTTAAATATTTGATTAGCATACCACACTAAAAAAGAGTGGGTATTATAGAGCAGGGATGGGATACCTGTTTCCGCTCAGATCATCAACACCCATCATCTTTGCATTGGTCATGCGGATGGAGGCTGGTGGGAATTGGACTCCCAAGAACTAAGGTATTATATAGATATCTATAGATCCAGGGTATGACCTCAAGGTACATGAGGCCACCGCTTTGCAAAAACTAAGAAGGTCTTGGTTTAGACAGTGCTTGGATGGTTGTGCCATTTTGAAATCGCATGTATGCAGCTGTTGGCTTCCATGATGGAAGAAAGGTGGGATATAAATTTAAGAAAATGCCTAATAATAAATATTCTATAGAACCCCTGCATAAATATTTCTGATTCCCCCAGCAATCCCCATCCCCAACTATAAGCAATGTCCTAATTCATGTATAAATTCTACCTGGAATAAACAACTGAAAGGGGCTTAGAGAGCGTTGGCAAAGTTACAGTCAAAACCAAAGTGATCAAAGGGAGGGTCTTTCTTAATCCATTATAGTTTTTAGAGTGTTCAGGAAAATAAGAATATTCCACTTTTGAAACTGTAGCCACATTCTTGTGTTTTACTCATGAGTAACTAGAATTCAAGACTGGGAACAAATATGCTAGCTCCATCCCCTGTCACCCTCCAGAAGATGGAGGCTGACCGCTTCTAACCTGAAACCTCTTGTAGTGGAACTAGTGCCTAAATGGGAGACAACACGTCTTAAAGAATCGGCCCTAGATGGGAGGGGTCCCTTGAGGTAGTACTATATCTGTTTCATTATCCAGCATCATCTTCATGGGCACAGTGGTGAGTAATGTTTTTGTTTGGGTTTTCCCTAACAGTTGGCCTCTTCCTTTTCTTGTGTTAGAACTGTGGGTAATGATAGATAAGACAGCAGGGCTGTCCAAACACATTTTGCTGCGTGAAGCAGAGCAATAAATGTAGCCCCACTCTTCAAAGCAAGATGCATAGGACCTAAGACTGGCCAAGTTATTTTGGCTCCTGAGGGAGAAAAGCCACAAGCACCACTTGTGGATAATGATAATGTTGTTGTTGTTGATGATGATGATACTAACAATTTGCTGCTCTTTCATGATACAGTGGTACCTCGGTTTATGAACACAATTGGTTCCGGAAGTCTGTTCATAAACTGAAGCGTTCATAAACTGAAGCAAACTTTCCCATTGAGAGTAATGGAAAGTGGATTAATCCATTCCAGACGGGTCCGCAGAGTACTCAACTTGAAGCGTACTTAATCTGAAGCATGGGTGTAATTGGTTCCAGAAGTCTGTTCATAAACTGAAGCGTTCATAAACTGAAAGTGAATTAATCCGTTCCAGATGGGTCCACGGCGTTCGTAAACCGAAAATTCGTAAACAACCGAGGTGTTCATAAACCGAGGTTCCACTGTACTAAAAATCAGAAGTCTGAGGCAATTGCCTCACTCTGTCTCATGGTAGAGCAGACCTAGATAGATAGATAGATAGATAGATAGATAGATAGATAGATAGATAGATAGATATAGACAGACAGACAGATTCCTGGTGGGGTTTTTGGGTTCCCATAGCCATTTCCCATAGGGACCCAGGTTCCCATAGGGACCCAGGTGGCGCTGTGGTTAAACCACTGAGCCTAGGGCTTGCTGATCAGAAGGTCGGCGGTTCAAATCCCTGTGATGGGGTGAGCTCCCGTAGCTTGGTCCCAGCTCCTGCCAACCTAGCAGTTCGAAAGCACGTCAAAATGCAAGTAGATAAATAGGAACCGCTACAGCGGGAAGGTAAACGGCGTTTCCATGTGCTGCTCTGGTTTGCCAGAAGCGGCTTTGTCATGCTGGCCACATGACCTGGAAGTTGTACGCCGGCTCCCTCGGCCAATAATGCGAGATGAGCGTGCAACCCCAGAGTCGGTCACGACTGGACCTAATGGTCAGGGGTCCCTTTACCTTTAGCCATTTCCCCCCCCCCCCAGAAACTAGACTTTAAAAAGATACTACAATAATGAAAATTATTTTTTCCCCTTTACATTCTTGGCCCATCTGTAAAGAAGCATAGAATAGATGTCTCATGTATATGAGCTGAGCATCTCAAGTACAATTTATTAGAGTGCCTTTGTCATCTCACGCTCTCAGACAGTAGGCTTGAAAGAAATTGAGTCCATCAGCCTTCATCTTTTCATTTCTATACTCGCTTGTCAAAAATTTGAAATAATAATAGACGGAAGGCAGAGTTACTCGGACAGGTGGTCAAGGTGAAACTCAAGTGGCAAACTTGCCTTGAGTGTATTCTTTTTCAAGTCCACAGCGCTCACGTATATTAAAATACAATTCAAATGGGGCACATCATATGAGGTTAGCATAACAAATACATACATGAGCAATATAAAAATGTATGGCCGTAGCTCTTACAATATGTTTTGCTGCTCTGTTGGGAAATAATGCAGGAGGTGAGAAGGTTAACATTTCTGCCCAAAGACACACAGCCATTTTTCACTGCATCAGCTATGCATTTACATAACAAGTAATTGACTGTCAAAAAGAGAGATCTCATGGCAGAGAATTTGGAGGCCTGATTTATTTTGTAAGGGCAAAAAAGGCCCCTTTTGTGAAAAGGGCATCAGAAGCAGCTACTGCTTTGGACACACTTTCCTGTCCTACCAAAGTTGTGCTTTTTATCACCAGAGTAAACAGCATTGCAAAGAAAAAGAGCCTTAAGGGAAATGGTTCATCACAATCCCATGCCCAGAGCCCCGTAAAAAGGGGCTGTGGGGGGATGTTATTTTGTCTTCCTCCCCTTTTCTTGTCACACTTGCGAGTTGGTTTTTAAATTTGGTTGGAGTTGAGAAACAATTAAAACCAGTGATAGGAGGACACCCCTCAACTCGATTCATAAGCAACTTGGTAACTGGCACAAAGAATCCCGGGACAGTACTAACAGGTTCATTATGACAAAAGCTTTCATGGCCAGTTTCAATCTATGCCATGCACAAAGTGTTGCAGCTCTCTATATGGCTGTGGGGTGGGTGGGTTGTAAACACTGGGGTCAGAGGGAAATTAAATACAGAAAGTGATACTTCAGTTATTAATAGAGGCTTTCCACTGATAAACACAGACATCCTGGTATTGGAAAGCTAATTAAATCATGTAGTGAGATTATTATTATTTTAAAAAAACCCACAAATCTTTCTCTTGATTCAAGCCTCAGGTTATAACACTGAACCTCTTGATGTATTGCAATTCAGTGGTTTCATGTTGCAGTCTCCCTTTAAGGTTCTTTAATTCGAGGATGGCAACTCTACATTGTTTCAGAGTGTTGCTGAAGGCTGAAATGCCCCCCACTGTATGGATTGCTTTTTCTTTCTTTTTTAAGTATTGCTGTTGATGGCAACAGATTTGTGTCCCTGTATTCTTTTGCACAGAGACTGCCCTGCTTCTCTTGCCTGGATGTGCAAGAGCATTGCTAGCAAATTATGACATACATCATTGGAAGATGAGCAGCTAAATGAAGCCCTGATATTGTGGGTGATGATGATGTTGTTGTTGTTCTTCTTGTTATTATTATTATTATTATTATTATTATTATTAATAGCTGCAGGTATAGTGGCAGTATTATTATTATTATTATTACTTACCTGCCCTTCATCTGAAGGTCCCAGGGCAGGTTGCGCCATTCATATAAAATATTAAAAACAGTTTCAAACAGCTTACAATCATACAAATAAGGTGGGTCCTAAAAATTACATACCTGATGTATCAAAAGCCAGAGTAGAAAGGTGTGTACTCAACGTTTGCTGGAAGCTCTACTATGTCACAGTGACAAAGTTGGGAACTGGTCCTTCTGTCCTTGGACTCAGCTATGCAGCTGCAAATAAGATATTTTAAGTGTGTTTTAAGTGCAATATACAATGTGACACTAGATGGCGATGGTGAGCCTTATGGAAAATTCAATATATATATATTTTAAAAAACACTTCAAAACAAAGCATTTTTAGAACGTTTTTATATATATCTTTTTATATGTTATATATACGCATTTTCGGAACTTTTTTTGATATGTTTATCAGATTTTTGATGAAACCTGTAAGTGACAGTGGTGTTCTGTTTTCTGTCTTCTAGAACACCACTGGTAAAGAAAAGGAAAACTTCTCCACTTTCAGTTACTTCATTTTCACAAGGATGTCTTCAGATTCTACACTACATGGTTGCAGGTAGTTTTATGGCATCCTTGTACAAGAAAGAGGGAGAATAGAGAGAGAGCAGGCAGGAAGAAGCAGTGGAGCTTAGTTGTTTGGTGGGAAACCACAAAGTGTATTTTCCCTACTATTTGTTAGTCTCAACCCTGCCCTCTACTGACTGGAGGCATATGTGGTTGCTTAAACCCAAAAAATCTTCACCTTAATCTCTACAGATTTCTAATCCCCACATATTTGAGACCTGTATCTCCAAAAACAAATATGCACTGTACTAATATTGCCTTCTACTGGTTTTCTACTGGTTTTCCCAGTAGTGATGTATGGAAGTGAGAGCTGGACCATAAAGAAGGCTGGTCGCCAAAGAATTGATGCTTTTGAATTATGGTGCTGGAGGAGACTCTTGAGAGTCCCATGGACTCCAAGAAGATCAAACCTATCCATTCTGAAGGAAATCAGCCCTGAGTGCTCACTAGAAGGACAGATCGTGAAGCTGAGGCTCCAATACTTTGGCCACCTTATGAGAAGAGAAAACTCCCTGGAAAAGACCCTGATGTTGGGAAAGATGGAGGGCACAAGGAGAAGGGGACGACAGAGGACAAGATGGCTGGACAGTGTTCTCGAAGCTACGAACATGAGTCTGACCAAACTGCAGGAGGCAGTGCAAGACAGGAGTGCCTGGCGTGCTCTGGTCTATGGGGCCACGAAGAGTCAGACACGACTAAATGACTAAACAACAAAATATTGCCTTCGTATTTTAAATCAAACTGCTTAGGGTTGTTTTCAGAATCTGATGGCAATATGTTCAAACTTCTCTGGGTGGCATATGCAATTTTTGCATTGGAAGGACCAAATCCATGATACCAGTAGTAAATTTGAGTAACATCTGCTCTTTTAAATAAACATTTGTATTCTCTGCAATGCATCCAAGCCATGGCAATAGACATCATTTGAAATAATGGTGGGACAAAAGCCTCCAGCCCCCATTTCTTACTGCAAAGCTAAGACTGTACCAACTGTTCTCATAAAGTACCAGTTCATTTTAAAAATATATATCCATGAACAGAACATGATGAATAATTGCATGAATTAAGTAGATGATGTACAAGCAATTTATGGTGGGAAATAAAGATTATTGGAGTAAATGATTCAGTTTTGTCATATTCAATAACTATAGAAACATGCATAAATATGAAAAATGTTTACTGTTATTACATGTGTACACACTCTATAATGAATTACATCATAATTGCTCCATAATTGCTCAAAGACTGTAATATTTATACATTTTCCATCATAAATTGATCCTCAGAGATAGAGAGATTTTACATAATTTCCATCTCAGCTCACTCAATGGGATGGCAACATGGCATATGAAATGAGGCTCTTGGGAAATGAGAGTTTTGGAAGTTTCTTATTGACTCTAAATGACACATATCTATTGACCTGCTGTTGTGCCACTTTAATGAAGGTTCTGCTGGAGTGTAAAATTCTGCTTTTGTTCTTTTTCTTACAAGGCCCACACAACAGACTTTTGGAACTTGAATTAGCTTTGGAATTTTGTAACCTCTAGATCAATAATCCCTTTGATGCAATACACTACAAAATAAATTGTTAATATGTTTGTAAACCTTGGGCACAATCCAGGGCAAGTTAGTTGTGATGTAGCCTCAATGAAATAGCAAGAGCCAGAGGATATAGTTTAAACATCATTGATTTAAATGGGATTGAGTCATAGCTAACACTTGCTGGACTGTGTTTTCCTTTCCTTTCGTCTTTTAAAACCAATGCATTTAACAGTATTCATACCAGTTTTCACACCTCCCTATCCACATAGAATTGCAGAGTTGGAAATGACCGCAAGAGTCATCTAATCCAACTCTCTGCATTGCAGGATTCTCAAACACAGTCCTCCATCCAATCTGAAACCATACTGGACCCTGCTTAACTTTGCAGGTGTGCTATCAGTTTTATTGTTGCATCTGCACCATCCAATTCCCTGATTTGAGGCACAGCATCAATCATTTGATTGGTGGGAGGTCTTTCAGTGCTAACTCAATGTAAAGATGAGCTGAGGGGCACTTGTGAGCTGGTCAGCAATGGAGCTGCTAGTCAAGTATCCTCCACCCAATGATGCTTCTGAGTGCTCACTTAGCATCTCAAAGCTATTTTCCCTCCCTAGTCCTATTACATCCCACCAGAGGGAACAAGGTTGGCTTGGCTTCCTCACATCTAGTGGAGTTTGTTTGACCTTCCTAAAGGTCAAACAAACTCCACTAGAAGTCCTCAGTGAACACGCTACACTCCTGAGTAGAAAGGTGGACTCCTAAAGAGTTAAACATGGAGTTTACTCCCATCACAAGTCAAAATCAGTTATCCTTGTTGACCTCGTGTATGGATCTGTCCACCTTCTTGGGATGCACAGCCCCTTTCTAGAATCCCCTTCCAAGTATTTCAGACCATACCAAATGGAGATGAAGTCCCCATAACGTAATTGTCTTGAGGTGCTGCCTGATGGTGGGGCTAATACATAAAGCTGTCTTCCAGACAAGGTGATTCTATCTTCAGAGGATGCCTAGGCAGGTCAATCCCCATCATGCTAAATGTATCCAAAAGGAAGTGGTGTTGGAGCAGGCCTAAAAATTAACCTCCTCACCAGTACAAAGTGTGGGAAGGCAGACAAATGGCTACTGATTCCTCCAGAGCCTGTCAGACTAGTCACCATCTGGGCTGTACCACAGCATGACACAGATGCTGTGCTAAATGAAAGGGGAAGTTTCAAGGGCAGAACCACTCTTATAAAGGGGAGCTATGTCATAACCTATTGGCCAGAACTGTCCAATCAGAATGAACTTCCCTGAAAGGAAGTATCACAAGGCTTCCTGCAGTAGGGGATGGGGCAAAGTCACCACTGCCTGAATATCAGTGAAATGGGATAATTTCTACATTATTTAAGGGTTCTCCCACCTCTCTCATACACATGAATAGAACTATAACAAGTCTGGGTGATTGGTGGGCAGAATTGGAAGGGAGACTATACTGCAAGAAAGATCAGAAAGGAAATTTTCTGGCTAAAAGGCAGGGGAAAGTAGACGAGGCACTGCTTGCAGGAGGAGATAAATGAAAGAGACTGAATCAGGGTGAAGGTGAGGAATCTCATTAGAACTGAGAGTAGCTGGAAGCAAGGGATGAGATGTAAGATGCAGCAAGACTATGTAAGCCCTTGGGGGCAAAACACAGGAGTCTAATTTAGATGCAGAAGATAACCAAGGCAGAATTTATCTGAAAAGAGGAGCCTTGGTCCAAGTGAACAAAGTGGTAGTTTGTTGACCACTTTCTAAATGCACATAGGTGGTGTCGTGCTAAACAAACCTGATACTTGGCTGGATATGTATATAAAACCACTGGCAAAGCTTAGGTAATTGACATACACTAAATGGTGAAGGGTCACAATGTTGCATACATTTGAGTTTCTCAGTAAATTCCCATCAAGTGGGCAGACCAGAGACATCTTAGCAGTGTGTAGAGTAAATTCACACTTGAGGGAGAAGCCCAATTTTCATCTTTGACTTCCTTTGATTTCACCCCTAAATAAGACAACAATTACACTTTCTCTCCTCCCACCTGCAGTCATTTCTTTCTCTCCAGCTCCTGACATGAGATGAGTTTTCATACTATCATGAGAGAAATATGATGGCATTCTATTACAGACTCCTGTTGTCACTGGTAGAAAAGACTGCAGAGTAATTGCTGGACTTTGCAATTTGCTTGTCGCTGTGGGTTTCAAAATAAAAACAAGCTAAAGCAAATGTGGATTGATTTCATTATGGCATACTATGAACTCCAAGAGTTGAGGCCACTGATCGCGCATACAATACAAAGAAATAATTCAGCAAAATAGCACTGGATTATTTTAGAAAACTGAAGACCATTTTCTGTTCTGCTGTGGTACCAGAAAGGACAAATTTCCTAGATCCCTTATGCATCTGCACCCACCTCTCATGTACAGAGTTATGTCTCGATGGGCCAGATGGTTAGCAAGGAGGGGAATCTAGGAATGCAATGCATTTCAATTCATTACTATAGAATTTAAGTGCACTGAACTGAGCTAGCATTTCTTTTTCTGTCAGATGTATGGCTCTCTCCTCTTGGTCCCAGCTAGTCATAATAGCTGTGTATTCGCTGTGGGTTAAACCACAGAGCCTAGAGCTTGCCGATCAGAAGGTCGGCGGTTCGAATCCCTGCGACAGGGTGAGCTCCCGTTGATTGGTCCCAGCTCCTGCCAACCTAACAGTTTGAAAGCATGTCAAAGTGCAAGTAGATAAATAGGTACTGCTACAACGGGAAGATAAATGGTGTTTCCATGTGCTGCTCTGGTTCGCCAGAAGCGGCTTTGTCATGCTGGCCACATGACCTGGAAGCTGTATGCCAGCTCCCTCGGCCAATAATGTGAGGTGAGCGCTGCAACCCCAGAGTCGGTCACGACTGGACCTAATGGTTAGGGGTCCCTTTACCTTTACCTTTTTACTGGTATGTCTCTGAATGCCAATTGATGGGGAATACAGTAGAGCACTGTTGCACTCATGTACTGTGAGAATGCCTATTGTGAGAATAAGTTGCTGAGTTGTGGCACTGCAGCAAAGACTTGGGAATTCAGATTCAGAGGTCTCAACGACAACTGAAAATCCTATGATTCAGCCCGTTAACAAGAAACATTTAGGAAACAAGACCACCCACCCATGAACCAAAGATCAAATATCTCGTGTAACCTGATCTCCAGTTGTACAGAACCAGATATGCTATTACCAAGACTATGAACTTGGCTATGTATCAGATTGGAAAGAGGTTGTCAACTAACAAATGCCAAGATAGTTTAGAAGTCAGAGACTGCCACCACAAGAGTTTGGCAAGCATCTCCCCATTTCTGGTCTGCAGATTTTGTGACTGGTCTGAACAACTGCCTGGCCCCCAGCTGTTGGAGGGATGTACCCATGTTCAGACAGTGCTGGTACACTTGTGTGTTATAGAAAAGAACATGAAAATAGGATGGATCAGGCCCTTCAACCACAAATCAGTCACTCCGTATTCCGCATCAGCCTGCAATCACAGAAATAATTGTTAAACATGCCAGAAATCTGGACAACCATTCCCCCCAATTCCTTAAGTGCACGTAAGTTCTTCTTTGTAAGTGCAGTTATAAATTGCTAAAATGGAGGTTTGCTGACACGCTGGCAATCCATTAATTACAGTTGTACTACTGCTAGTGGTATATCTATAATTAAATGTAATTACAATGTGTTCCCATCACAAAAACCACTCAATGGTAGATCTGAATTAAATTACAGCCTCCCAGTTCTCTAGATAAATATTTGAGTTGACAACTATCTTTCACAAATTTGAATTCTAACTGGGCTCATTTTGTTTGCTATTTACCCCATCCCTGAGCTTAGGGTTGACATGTGGGTTAGGGAAAGTGAATTAAAGTAAATTCTTTTTGCATTTTTTTTCTCGACGTGTGTGGTAGTTAAGCTGAATATGAATTTGGATGTTACAGCTGCTGTTCAGATTCGGTCCATACTGCCAACATTTAAAGAAGTGTATTAATCCTCCATTTTACTTAACTTTGGGATAGGGGTGGTTTTAAAAATTTCTTGCATTTTCTCCCAAATCAACCGATCAAATTAAGTCACCAAAGGAGGGCTCTAATTCTTACTAATCATAACCCAGTTCATTTGGCAGACAGATAAAAGTTTGTTTCCAACTGATGAACAAGGAGGAGAAACAGCTGAAAATGAGTTAACAGTTTCTGCTAAAAGTTTCGAACTAAGAGAGATTTTGGGTGAGGCTTTAACTAATCAGAGCTTAACACTTTGCTCAGACACCATCATCTGTTCATTTGTATGCCACTCCCCCCCCCAAAAAAAAAGGACCCAAAGCAGCTCACAATGTATCAAATGAACAACAATAGATATAACAATTAAAAAATAAATCATATTTAATTATTAAATTAAATTAGATTGATTTAATTAAAATGATGATGATGAGGAGGATAATGATGTCAATAAGTCCTCAGCATTATATAAAGGGTGAAGGGACCCCTGACCATTAGGTCCAGTCTTGGACGACTCTGGGGTTGCGGCGCTCATCTCGCTTTACTGGCCGAGGGAGCCGGCATACAGCTTCCAGGTCATGTGGCCAGCATGACTAAGCCGCTTCTGGCAAACCAGAGCAACGCACGGAAACACCGTTTACCTTCCCACCAGAGCGGTACCTATTTATCCACTTGCACTTTGACGTGCTTTCGAACTGCTAGGTTGGCAGGAGCTGGGACAGAGCAACGGGAGCTCACCCCATCGTGGGGATTCAAACTGCTGACCTTCTGATCGGCAAGCCCTAGGGTCTGTGGTTTAGACCATAGTGCCACCTGTGTCCCCTCAGCATTATATAAAACAATACAAATAAGCTAATTTAACAGTTTAAATGGGATTGAATAACACTGTTAATCAATGCACCCTGTGGACTTGTTTCCTGCTTGGCAGGAGGTTGGACTGGATGGCCCTTGTGGTCTCTTCCAACTCTATGATTCTATGTCCCTATGATTCTATTCCTCTTTTCCTCTATATTTAGAGGAGTTTCATACATTTTTTTCCCAGTTCCCCTCCCCACTCTTTCACACACACATTGGGAAGAATGAATGCAGCACTAAGACAATTGTTGTTGTTTTTCCAGTCCATGGATTTCTGCTTTCAGAATGGAATATTCCCTCTGTCTCTTCCTCCTAGCGGAGCAGATTAGGGGAGTGTATGGGATGTGCAAGGTGGGAGCAAAGGCGGGGAGTCCCCTTGCCAACACACCTTAAAGAAAACTAAGGCACAATATTGTGGAGAAAAGGTTAAGTGCAACTGAAAGTGGTCGAGCTTTCATCCCCCCCCCTTTCCTCCTAATCCCTGTCCCTGAACGTACCAGTCCAGCGCCACTAATGCCTAATGTGAAGTTGCCAACCTGTTCTCTAATTCCAAGCATTAACCATAATCAGCCAGCAGAAACAAAGGCAGGAAACATGATAGGAGGCAAATTTCGTTCCTGCTGGCAGAACTTGCTGAGGAAAGAAGCGTCTTGTAGAGGCCATGGCTGCTTTCAATTCAGAAACTTGTGATTTGCAGTCTTGCCAGTGGCACACTTGGGGATCTGATCGCCGCATACCTGAAGCTACATGGAGTCAAATCTTTGGGCTATTTGATATGCAAATGTGGAACCTGAATGATATGAAAGTCAGATTTAAAAGCTCCTGACAAGCCAACAAGCTGCAGTGTGATACTATTTACATTGCAAGCAACATTGCTTTTGTGTAATTAAAATGCATTCTCCGTTATGGTGCAGTAGTATTGTAATCGCAACGAGGCGTTACGGAGATAAACGGTTTAAAAAATAAAAATCACTGCTGTCCCCTGACACTGTTTCCCTGCATCCTTTCCTAACATTTCAGTGGATGCAAAGCTAAAGGAGATGTGAAAAACAGAGATGATAGTTATTTCTGTCACCGTGGGACTCTAGATGTACTCGGGCTAAATGGAAGCTGTCAGGTTTTGCCGATTCCAAGCCTTAAGTATTTTTTACATTCCTGCCGTCAAGATATTTTGTTCCCTCCAGACATCAATGTATTCCACAGAGTTCTGTGTTTCAGTTGCCAATGCCCACTGCAGGGATTTGCAGTGTGGGCAACTGGGAGTCTCTGCATCATATCCTTGGTTCCGTGAAGGCTCTGGAGGGAAGGGGGAAAACTCAATGAAACACCCCAGTGATTTAAAGGGCTCTCAAACAGCAGGAGTGTTGAGAATGCTGTGCACACACAAGCAGTGGGATACATTTACTCCATCCTGAGTAAGTAATGAAATCAAGCTATCTCTCCTGTCAGCAGGGCAAGGAAGTCAAAGTCATGGTTAGTCATTTAAAGGCGAGGCGGGCAGGAAGAATAATGAATCATGACACCTTCACAATTACTTCCTCTGCACATGAACAAGCAGCAGGCTGCTATTCATATTTCTGCACTTGCCCCACAGAAGTCATTCCCCACACTGAAAACATTTGTTTGCTTTGATCTGGGGTATGTGAAGCAATGTGCCCCACTAGCTTCCAAATGGCAGCTTTCCAATAATCCCAAAGAACTCTATGTCGGGATAGGGAAGAAATGTGATTCAGTTTGCATTTAAAGGTGGACCTGTGTAATTTGCACTTTCTGAAACAATACACAATGCAAAATTTCAAAATTCGCACTTATCCAAATTTTGTGATGTAGTTCTTCAGTCAAGTAATGTGTACAAAAATGTATAGGTTAGGGGAAAGTATGCATAAATCGTGTCCTCCCTCAAAGAGGTCACATGTTGTGGTGAGACCTGGCAACCAAACCCTTGTGTTGTGGGTGGGTATGATTGGACAGCCACAACACCCTATTGGTAGGTCCCTTGATGCTGGGTTCAATATGACCAATGGGACGCTAGCCAAAATGGATCAAGGGATATATGCCTATGCATGTGACCTTGAGCTTTCTCTCTGGGTCAGTGCATTGGAACACCCGCCCACCTCTCACTATATTTAGGGCTTGCACGCTTGACCTTGCTATGCTGTCGTGTGTCGGCTGTCGTTGGGACAGGGGCACGGCAGGAATTTTCCCCACATGGCTGATTGGCTGGTGGCATTTGGGTTTCGCCTGCCGCGTAGCAAATCATCACAACTTGTAAGGTTGCAGATAGGCTCTGGTTCAGGTGATAGGGATGGGGGAGCGCTCTCACCATCCCTATGTGAAGGGTATTCCGTTAAAGGAATCCAGGGACTCAATGGTTTGGTCTATCCTGCGAGGGGTTGTGCCCATGCCTGAGTCCAGGGGGACATCTGGGTGGTGGAGATAGCATGTCCCCGGCTTTCCGCCATTCCAGGTGTTCGCCCTAGGCTGACCTATGCTGGTGCCCTGGGTCAGCACTACCTGCAACGGTGCAGGGAGCTAGTTGAACCAGAGCCTATGCCATCACTCACTTGCTGTAATCAATAAAGTTGTAGCCTAAATTCTGCCAAAAACCAAACCAAAATTTGAATCTTGTCTGAATTTATTTAAGGGGTAGGTTTAAAGGTCTAAACACGCAAAAATGTGCATCTTAGTGAACACACAAAAATGCTGGGGAAATTGCTTTGCAAAAATGTTCCAGGATCAGAAGCAATGCTCCCCTCATGTATTTCATTACTTCCTTGTTCCCAGTATCTGGAGTGGTTTGAATCATTTCCCAAATCTATCAAAAACAAACAAACAACTGAATAGGCAGATAACTTAAAGGGACAGAAACATGGGTTACATTAGCACAAACTTGTTAAGAGTGCTTTCTTTGTGTAGGTAAACACTAACAAAACAGGTAACTGTGGCATTCACCATGCAGGCAAGGAAGTGCTCCAATTTCTGATACAGTACACTAAATATATTGACTGCCTTGAAGTTTATTTATTACCATATAAACCACTTGGCAGTTATAGTGCCATGGAAGGATATTTAACGAAATACAAGTAAACACAGGGAAAGCACATCATTTCTACCCGCAACTGCTATAAGCGTCCTATTCATCATCAGAACACAGAGTTACTTATGGCAGTTGAGGGGATTTCTGCAGTGTGTATTTGCGAGGGGAGCATTTTATTTAAAAAACTGAGTCAGAACAGTTCAGGTGTGCAGGAAATAAAAATCACGGCTATCCATGATATCTCTATGCAGAATACCAAAACAATTTAGGAAGGCAAATATTGTTCACTTTGCTTCCACAGATATCTGAAGCACTCTTTACACACAGATTGAAGGGTAAATATAGGCCTCTGTTTTACAAGTCCCAAGGACAGGGTTACTTTACAGCAGTGACGGCAAAAGTAATCTTTTTGAATAGAGGGAGAAAAGAGGATATGAAACCATTCAGCAAGAACAATCTGAAGGACATGGAGGATGCCTTTAAAGTTGCCTGCAAGGCCCTTGTTCTCCTCCCAGCTTCTCAAATGCTGATGAATAACTTCTGAAGCAGGGAGCCTTTTCTGCCTATGTACACTCCTCCTCACAATTTTGAACTTTTTTTAAAATAATGGTGCCTTAATTAGAATGGAATAGGAACCAGATAAAATGGCTTTGGGGATGGACCAGTCTGTGAATCATCACAGGCCACCTCTCCTCCATTCCTGGATGCTACTTTGCCACAAACTGAACATCAGAGACTATGTTGTTATAATTGCCCACTGTGTATGGGCTGAGTTTAGTAAAACATATTTAGATGATCAAGCAAGAAAGCATATGTGTTTTGTTTTTCAGTTATTGATACATTCTAAATGTGCAAAATGATTTTTACAATAGTTTGATTCAAGTGAAAACCCTAGTGGAACTGTTTATATACTTATCTATTCTATTTTTAAATGAGTCAATTAAATGAAAAATGTTCCAGTTTAAAACAGCCACCCAAATTGGTTAAGATAGTCATAATATAAGGTGAAAAAAGGTAAAGGGACCCCTGACCATTAAGTCTAGTCGCAGATGACTCTGGGGTTGCGGTGCTCATCTCGCTTTACTGGCCGAGGGAACTGGTGTTTGTCCACAGACAGCTTCCGGGTCATGTGGCCAGCATAACTAAGCTGCTTCTGGTGAACCAGAGCAGTGCACAGAAATGCCATTTACCTTCCCCCCAGAGCAGTACCTATTTATCTACTTGCACTTTGATGTGCTTTCGAACTGCTAGGTTGGCAGGAGCAGGGACCGAGCAACGGGAGCTCACCCCATCACTGGGATTCAAATCACTGACCTTCTGATTAGCAAGCTCTAGGCTCTGTGGTTTAGACCACAGCGCCACCCACGTCCCAGTCATAATATAGCCATCACCTAATGCTGCACATGTCCTCATCATAACCCTGACCTCAATAATAAATTTTATCCAAATGTCCCCACAATGAAGGGGCTTCATCACCAGTGGGAGGGAGTGACAGGATGGAATTTGCAGGATGGAAATCTATTGACTCTCTCCTCTTGTTTATAGCCACATTGCTCCCTAAAGTGGGAGAATATGCTCACTAGAACCAAAGTCCCATCCCTTTGGGTTTTCACATTCACAGAACTCATATAAACATGGTAACTAAGGCTTGATCCTTATTTAGTTGTGGTAGCCCAGAGGTGTGCTTTTCTACTGGTGACACCAGTGTTGTCATTCTGCTGGCTTCTGAAGACACACTTGCTTACTGCTTACTGCACATACAGCATACTGCTGAAGTGACCTTCTGATTTTATTGTTTTAACTCTGTTTCAACCATCATGCTTCTTAATTGCATGCCACATTGTATATTTTAATTGAGGATGGTTTAGTGACCAATAGAATTCTTATTGTGTATTTTAATTATGTTTTAGTTTTATAATTATAAACCAATTAGAAGCAATTTTACCATATGTGTGATATATAAAAGAACAATTATTGAAACAATTGCTTAATCATCATAATCAGATAACACTAAACCATACTTATTGTGCTGAGAGTATGGAATAAAGGTGGTTAGACATAAATGGGGACGGTCCTTTGTGTCTGTGATTCTATGCCAGGCATCCCCAAACTGTGGCCCTCCAGATGTTTTGGCCTACAACTCCCATGATCCCTAGCTAACAGGACCAGTGGTCAGGGAAGATGGGAATTGTAGTCCAAAACATCTCGAGGGCCGAAGTTTGGGGATGCCTGTTCTATGCATTCACACACCACTATATATTTGGGGAGGGAGGGGATGTTCAGTTGAGCACCTGCTTATTCAAGGAACGTGCTGGAACGACTGTGTCCTAACTAATTTTTTTAATTCACCAAATAATTCTCCTTGTAATTCAGACAGGACTCTGATCTACATATATTTTGCTCAAATTCCTTGTGTATGGTTTTTTTTTCTTGGGGGGGGGGGGAACTATTACAAGTTCTCATCTATCACTTTTTATTTTCCTTTGTAGTCCAAACAACCTCTTCCTCCTTTAACTAGAAACAAGTTCATTCCTGCATCTAAATATGGCAACCATACTGTGATCACTGTGGTTCACATCTCACAGCCAAGTAGACCTGTGGATGTGATGAGAAAGCAGGCATTATGGAAAAACAGCTGGAATCCGTTAATGAGGACAGATAGCAGAAGGTCAGGACATACTAATGGAAAAGTTTTTCATTGCAGTGAAGTATATAGAAGGGTGAGGTGAAACCAAACTGGCATGAAATCTCTTCAAAGGGAGCCACCTGTGATTATAATTGAACTCGCTTTCTACTTACGTAGAATATCCAACCCTTATAGCTGGGATTCTAAGCCTCCCAGGTACACCATTGCCCCTGCACTTTCTCAGTGCAGAATGGGGTAATGTACAGCACTTGTAAACTAAACAGGAGCTGTAATAAATCAACCATGATGCAAGAAAAACAAGGAACAAAAAATCTGCTTTTGTGAAGCCCCCAGTAGTTTGCTTGAGATTAAATTTTAATGATATCTCTCTCCCCCCCCAAAAAAAAAAATAGGTTCAGGTTATTGCACCAGGGCAGCTTTAAATATAACCTTTTGATACAGGATTATGAAAACAAGTTGAAATAGATTTCAACAGTCCTGAGGCATGGCAAGAAGAGCCTATTTTAAAATCCAGACTGGAATTTGGAAGCTCATGCTGTTGTGAATATATAAAAAAACACCTCCCCATTTGAAAAGCAAAATTAACATGCAAACCCTGCTTGAGATTTAATCCTGGCAAATGTAGCTTTTTCCAAGTGCTACTTCTGACTATGCAGCCTTTTTATAGCAAAATAATCTGTGGGTATTCGGGCATACAATTTTCTGAGGAGTGAAATCCAGTAGAAGACATTAGAGAGAGCTTGCACTATTCTGCACTGTAGCCAACAATTGCTTCTTGTTGCTCATAATGCAAGAGCTGCTGACCAATGTAGCTTCATAAAAGCTGCCTGTACTATTGCATTACAAACTTATTAACTGGCTAAGCAAAATTAGGGCTTTTCATTATTGCTCTTGTGGGTCCCAGTAAACATAGGAAGCTGTCACTTTGGGTGGTCTGAAAGTGGGGCTTATTTTACACATATTACCTTGTTTCCACTGATGAAGTGGAAAGTTAAAGCGGCCTTGTCCCTTTGCAGGAGTGGGAGACCTATTAAAGTAGTCATCCCTGAGCTGGCTAATGAAATCTGATGAATTCCAGGGCGCTCTGAGGGATTCCCAACTAGGCAAGTTGGTGCTCCTGTCAAACCTGTGTGCTCTGAGGGACGTTCTGGCCGGTAGGGTTGGTACTCCTGTCAAAGCCCACTGAGCACTCCAAGGAATGGAGAGATGACATGAGTGACTGACAGAATTGCTTTGAAGTGCTCTCTCCTGCTAAACAGAGCCAGTTTGACTCCTTGCTATACACCTGATCCAAGAGCAAGGAATCAGGGTGGGAGATAGCTAGGATGCACACAGAAAACTGACTCATTTAGAAGGATTTTTCTTTTTCCTCCCACCCTTTAAAAACACAAGCTTCAAGGCATTCCAAGCAGCAGCAAAGTTCACCTGCTGCGATGATGTGCTTTGAAAATGGAGGGGGCGGAAAAGACTCTGGGACTGATGCTACATGACAGCCCCAATTTTCAAAGCAGTCTTCAGTGGCAGCAAGGCTGCCAGTCACCCTCTGCCAGCCAGTCACACTTTGCCGTTGCTTGGAGTGGCACGGAACTTGGCTTTTTAAAGGGAGGGAGGAAACAGACCATCAGCCAACTCATAAGCTATGTAGGGATGTGTGAGAAATTCAATTCAGTTCACAATTAAGAGCGAATCTATCTTATCCGCGTTTTCCAAAACAATATGAAACATGGCCATCCTTCAAAATCCAAATCTCTCTGAATTTTGCATTGCAGTTCTGTAGCCAAGCACTGCGTACAATATGCACAGTTAGGTAAACTGTGCATAAAAATACATATATTAGTGAAAATAACAAACAAAAATGCATCTTTTCAAGGGAAAGACACTTTACAAAAAGGGGTAATACACTTTACAAAAAAAGGTGCATAGATGAAAAAAATGCATACTAAAATATGTTGATTAGGAGAAATTGCGTGACCAGGCGGCGACAGCCCCAGCGCCCAGGGATCATAAGAAAGGAATACTCTTACAACATTATATGGAATTAAAATGTCTCTCAGAGCACCCCCATATCCCATTTACCCTGATGAACCCTAGTTCCTCCCGGCTGGGGGTTGGGAGGGATACACACCCAAGGCCTCAGCCAAGATCCTCCTACATTCACACACCAGTGGCACAGCGACAGCGGGAGGCCCCATTAGCGAAAGCACACCTCAGGTTAAGAACCGTTTCAGGTTAAGAACGGACCTCTGGAACAAATTTAGTTCTTAACTGGAGGAGACACTGTAATTATTCTCATTCAGGAATGTCTGCAGTTGTTCTACCACAACCCTCTCAATGTCAGGGACTTGACTGAAGAGGAGGAGGAATGGTGGAGCCCCCCCTCCCCCGCACACTTCTCCTGTAGCTCTCAGAGAAGAGGGAAGGGAGTCTCAAATTACAGCAGAGCTTTGAGGAAGATAATAGCTCAGAGACAGGTGAACAGCAGAGGTATGAGATGTTAGGAGGAGGAGGAGGAGGGGAGGCAGAGCAGCTAGCTGACAGGTGACGTGACAACATAACTGACCCCCTTTATTTCAAAATGCGGTGTTCATTATGTGTGCAAGAACAAAGGGCACAGAGGCAGTTGACCACGGACGGACACCGTAGAGGCAGATGTTGTTCTTAAAAGGGAAGGGGAAGCAGATCAGTGTGAGCAACGCCATCACTGAGGAATGACTGGATTCTTTGTCTTTCACCATGATACTGAAATAAATCATAAGTAAGAACTTTCTTGTTTCCTCCTTGCTTCTTGGTGCCATTGGGGGAGGGAGGGAAATCCTCACGCCTGACACTCAATCACTTTCCCCAGAAAGGAAGTATTTGTAACTGGGTGATAATTGTTACAATCCACTGGGCTGGCTTTTTCAGAGGGTTCGCTTCACCTCTTCCTTTTATGTGGAAGGCATCACCTCCTCATAAAAAGAAGCATTCACCCCCCTGCTCTCCTGATCAACCCCAACCCCACTTATGATGTGCAGGGATCAAGAGGGCATGAAGTCACATCAATTCCTGCAAGCACCCTGTCCACATCATCAGGCTTCGTGGACTGAAATTGATCCCACAAAGTCAGAGAAGACATAGCATAGGACACTTCAGCTGGGACTGTCACCATAATGGTGGGATTTAAATTCTGGCAGAGTCAAGTGACTTTATCCCCAAATGATGGGTTCAGCAGTCACACAATTGCTTCCAGAGACCCATCTCCACCAGCAGGTGAGATCAGATTCCGAATAACCCAGAAAAGCTCTGCTGGGTGATTTCTTGAGGATGGATGCAATAGAGGCTGTGAAGTAAGATTTATTTGCCAAATACCAAACTTATTGCCACATGGTAGGTGTGATTGTGTGCTCTAACTAATTTTCGGTCAGCCTCAAATTGAGTTCTGTGTCACCAGTACTCTGGCCATAGTCTACACAAAACTCCTGGAATGTCAAGGGGCATTGCGAGCTTTGGGAATGATGCATAGGAAAGAAGCTGGTTACCAGAGGACAGTAGTGTGTATTACATGATTTGTGATTTTGATTCTACACTATGTATTAAGAATTCTTAGCAAAACCTTGGGGATAGCATCAAATATGATTTTAGCCCCTTAAGGCTGCAATTCTATACCCACTTACCTGCAAGTAAACCAACAGTGCAACCCTAAGTATGCTCTACTGAATTCAATGGCGCTTACTCCTAAGTAAGTGAGGCTAGGAGTGTGGTAGGTGTGTTTAACATGGTGTGTGGTCCAATTCTACTCTGCTGCCTACGTACATTTGGAGAAATATATCACCTCTATGAATGCATAGTCCACTTTTTTTGGTTCAGAGGCTGTTCTTTTACAGAAGTTTCTAACAAAGTTAATAGACAGAGATTGCAGGGGCATTTCAAGAGCTGCTCGTGGGTATTGCCAACATCAGCAGGCTCCAGTGTGCTATTTCTTCTGATCTTCAACACATTCATATGAATGGCTCGTCTTCAGGAAACAAAACACACAGAGGCAGAAACAATAGAAGAAAGGAGCACTTCAAAGCACATTTGAAAATCACCATAGCTCTGTCCCATGCTATCTAAAAATAAGACTTGAATCAGAGTCACTGACTTTGTTTTTGTGTGACTGTTTTTCTTTTGGTCCTCAGATGAGAAGCATGCAGAGATTCTACACCATTCACAGGCTCTCTGTCTTGCTTCTTTTCGAGGTCCTTTCCATAGGAACTGACCTTACTGCTGGGAGCACATTCGACCTGCTGAGTGGACAGTTTGGCATTTATCAATACATCTAAGCAACAACCAGGAGCCCCTTGAAAGAAATAGGTTTCATTCTTTCTTTTTCCCCTCATGGCAAATGCTTGCAAGGTAGCATTGAAATCAGTGTGGTTGAATTCTAAATACGATGCTTGCTTTTTGCTATATTCAGGCTTTCCCTTAGAGGATATATTTGTGCAAGTGGCTTTGTCAAAGGCAGGATGCTCATTCTAAAAAAAACAAAATGGTAGTAAGGTATCTACACTTTGAATGAGTTCTTATAAATATAATAGGTAGTCTCCTTAGCTCTTGATGAGGAGATGTGGTTGGCTCTTCAGACTTTTTGGGCCTCTTCTGGTTGGCCACTAGCTTGAAGGTATTGAAGGTGTGCCCATTCCACCCAAAGGTTGCACTGTTGCAGGACTGTGGTTTTAGCTGAATTAATCCCAGGAGCCTGGGCTGGAGGAAGAGAGTTTTCACTGCACTCCACTTCCAGGTAGTGCCTCCTACACTGCAGCTTTATCCTATGGTTAGCTCTGGCCATGAACAAGAAGCAGATAAAGAGGGCGTTACCCACACAATGTTGCATTGGACAACTGTACATATGTGCCAAAGACAGACATGATAAAGGCATCACATTTTTCTCTTTTGCATGTGCACATGCAGGAACCCATCCCTTGCCCTCTGTGGGCATGGCAATCAATATACTTGAATAACTTGATCTTTTCAAAGTTCAACACGAAGAGAGAGGTCCTGCACCTCCCAAATGAACATGTGGGTCAAAACTTGCATTTTTCTTTTTGCACTTCTTGAATGTTGTGATAAAGTTGGCTCAAAAAAAGGTATCAAAGTACATTTAAAAATGTATATTTTGGGATAAAATGTGTTTTAAATACTATACATATTTAAAAGCAAATTTGTTTAATGCAGGATGCAATGAGACTTACAAGTGAACAAATCTGAGAGTTATACCTACTGGAAATACAGAGATTTGTCCAACTCATGAAAATTATCCAGCCCTTTAGTGGAAATGAGCACTCACATTTTACATTGTGCATACCTTCCGAGTCCTGGACTGCAGAATCCAGGACCGGCAGCCGCACGACATCTATGCAACTTCCGGTGTCACTTTGCCCATCTATGGGCACCAAAAATGACCGCCGCCGACACCGGAAGTCGTGTCTACGCATGTCTGGAAGTGCGTAGACGCAACTTCCAGTGTCGCTCTGCCCATCTATGGGCACAAAAAATGGCCGCCGCCAACACCGGAAGTCGCGTCTACGCACTTCCAGACATGATTAGACACGACTTTTGACGCTGGCGCTGGCCATTTTCAGTGCCCATAGATGGGCAAAGCAGGGGGGGGAGGCCACCCGCAGGAGACTTTTAGGGAGAAAAACGGGAGACGAAGAGAAACGGGGGACCGCCGGGAAACAGTAAAAACGGGGGTTTCCCCGGGGGAAACGGGGTACTTGACAGCTATGCATTGAGGGTGCCCTTTCCAGGATCGCACGTAGTACTACAGTTCCCAGGGAGCTTACTGGCAAACAAGCTGGCTTGCCTCTCAGTGTTACTTTTTGGAGGTTCACACCCAGCCTCAGTAATCAAGTTTCTTGCTGGGAGGTGGGGCCAGCCCCATTTATAAATAGGGGTTGGAGCCGACAATAGCCAGGCAGTCAGCCCTGGAGATTCACCCTCCCCACCCTCCCTTTGTTTCTTGTTTCTTGTTTGCAGGTTAACTTTTTCTTCCTGTTTAGCGGGCACTGCTATGATCTTTGACTGGTTGTTTTTGAAGGACCGGGAATAAATTTTCCTGCATTGACAGGTTTTGTCTTCCCCGTAGCAATTCGTCACAACTTTGGCGGTTATGGCCTTGGGTGGAATCCTTTAGTCTTTTCTTCACTATAGGGGGAGGGGCGTGTGAAGTGGTGACTCACCCCCCTGCGGCAGCGATTCCAGGGTCCCCTTCTTAAAGGGGTTATATAGATGGGTGTCACTGGCCATACACTGAAGGTCGTCAGTGAACTACCCTGCATGCGGGGATGTGGGCTGGGCTGCCTGCTACACTTACATCTCGTTCTCATATTTCCGTTCTTATCCCGGGGCAAAGTTCTTAACCTGGAGCAACCACTTCCTTTTTTTTTTAAATACATTTTATTCCAGTTTTCCAAATTCAACAAATTAACAAAACCAATCTTTTATACAAAATCTTATATTCACATCTTTTACCTTGCTCCGCCGAGCTATGACTTCCCCCCCTCCCTTCATGCGGGTTTCTTGTTAATTCCCTTTTTTCAGTTCCTTTTTTGACATATTGGTCAATTCGTAAGGTTTATTTTAATCCTGCGAGAGTTTTTAATGATCTACAGTTTTTCTCCATATAGTCCACATATTTACTCCAGTCCTTTTGAAACCTTGTCTCCCCCTGGTCACGAATCTTGCATGTCAATCTAGCAAGTTCAGCATAGTCCATCATTTTTGTCTGCCACTCCACAATTGTAGGTAATTCCTGTAATTTCCATTTTTGGGCTAACAAAGTCCTAGCCGCGGTTGTTGCATACATAAACAGTGTTTGATCTTCTTTTCTAATCTCTCCTCCCATTATTCCTAACAAAAATGCTTCTGGTTTTTTTGGAAAAGTATATCTAAACATCTTTTTCAATTCGTTATATAAACTTTCCCAAAATCTTTTAACTTTTTCGCATGTCCACCACATATGATAAAATTCACCATCTTTCTCTTTACATTTCCAGCAACTTTTGTCACTCATTCTATACATTTTAGCTAATTTAACTGGAGTTAAATACCATCTGTACATCATCTTATATACATTTTCTTTCAAGGCAGTACATGCTGTAAATCTTAAAGTTTGATTCCATAATTTCAACCACGCATCATATTCAATATTATGCCCCAAATCTTTTGCCCATTTAATCATCACTTCTTTTGTCAACTCATCTTTTGTATACCACTCCAACAACAAATCATACATCTTTGCCAAAAGCTTTGTTTTGCCTTCTAACACTTCTATTTGAAATTTGGATCTTTTATCCTCAAAATGGAGCAACCACTTCCTGGTTAGCGGAGTTTGTAACCCAAAGCATCTGTAACCCAAAGCGTCTGTAACCCGAGATACCACCATATCTGGATTCAGGCCAGTCTGGATTCAGGCCTGGGTTGGGGAATAAATTGGCCTTGTTCACCCTTATGGGTGATGTTTAGAGAGAGAAGGACAGGGAGAGTGCAACCCTGCTCCTTCTGCTCAATCTCTGAATGGCTTTCAGTAGGTTTGGCCATGATATTCTTCTGGACTGACTCTGAGGGGTTGGGTATGTGTTGCAAAAACTCTGTTTTCATGTGCAGTGAGTAGCACTAGGAGAGTGCTGTTTGGCCCACTGGTGTTCATGCTGTGGGGTGCCACAGGGCACTATCTTGTCCCCAGTTCTATTTAACATATTAAACAATTGGGAGTTGCAATTAGAAGTTTTGGAGCAAGATGCCATCAGTATGCTGAAGGTTCCAGCACTTCCAGAGACTTGCCACTCAGGGCTGTAGCAGTTGAGGACAGGGAGGTACAGATTTCCTCTTGGGTCAAACTTCCCTGAGCTTCAGGGTCCTGGGGAAAATATTGCAGGATTTCCTCCCGCAACATGTGAACATATGTAGCTCATGGAAAGGGGAATAGTGGCTGCCTACCCTTCAGTCCAGTGGCTGAGTGACCTTGCCTTTTCCAAGTGAGTTGAGTTCCTAAGTGGTGCCTGAGTTTAGTTAAGCCCCACACGATGACTCATTTGTAGATCTTGCAGTATTTAAGCTAATAAACTATGACTAGTTACTCAGTGCTCTTGGGTCCTATCTCTTTATTCAGGTATGCGCTTGAAATCATGTCTTGGATAAATGTATGTAAAGCTGGATAAATGCCTCCAAGTTACTCATTCAATCAGCTGTTATACACTTATACACATATCTTCATCATTCTT